>NC_083706.1:40450601-40757909 GCF_033118175.1 Dama dama
TAGAGGAGGGCATGGCAACCCACTCCAGGATTCTTGCCTGGAGAACCCCATGGACAGAGGAGTCTGGTGGTCTACAGTCCATGGGGTCGCCAAGAGTCAGACACGACTAAAGCGACCTAACGTGCACATGTATCCATGTAGCTGACTCACTTTGCTGTATCGTAAAAACCAACACAACATTGTAAAGCAGCTATAAGCCAATAAAAATGGAAAAACAAGCAAACAAACCACAAATGTAGACTCTAAAGGGCTCAAAAAACAAAAACAAAGAAACAAACCAAAACACCACATTGTGGAAGCTGTTTTCTAGCAATCAGTCCCACACAGGTTTGCGTCCACTTGCTGCTTCACCCCCTCCTCTCCTGGTTTCTCCTCTTCCCACCCCTTCTCCCCTCCCCTCTCCCAGACCCTCCTCCATCTACACAATCTTCCACACATCAGCAGACCACGGAAGGGGAATTTTGTATCTCACTGCAACAGTTACTTAGAATCCCGAGAAATGGAAGTTTTCTAGTGAAAGCAACACTGAAACTCACTCATTGTCAAATATCATCACAGAATTTGCAATGATTTTTTAAAAAACTGTATTAGTGACCTGAACATACACTTGAGAAAGTGACTTTATTTCATTTTCTAAGACCAAATTGAATTGGGGCAGCATTCTTGATGTTGGTCCCCTCTTGTCAACCAAGCTACAGAGGTTGGTGGAGGGAAGGCAAGACTGGGCTTGTGGCCTGGGGCTCTCTGGACCCTCATCCCGGAGGACACATTCTTGAGTTTCTCCTTCCACCCAGGAATGCTCTTCTTGACTGTGAGTTAAACTTCTCTGACTGTATCTGCCTGGTCCTGAAAGATTTGGAACTCTGTTACTTGAAAGGAAATGCTTATTAATATTATTACTGTTCTCAGATTGGTCCCCACGGAAGAGAAATAATGGTTCCTGAGCCAAATGTTTATTCAACTGAGAGGGAGAAAATTCAAGTGGCAGAAGGGAGAGACCTTGTTCTTGCCAAGGGTATGGGTGGTGGCTACGAAGAATAAGATGTTGCAATGCTTACATCACAGATTAAAGTATAATCCTTTCCTTTGATTTCTCAAACTCCACTCTGAGCTGCCATTAGTATAATCTTAGCTAATCTATCCAATGGATCTTGTTCTGCATTTTATACCTTTGGCAGTAAATTTGTGGTTAAGTGAACGTCAAAGACATGCTCATCCCCAGCAGCCATGATACTTAGAGAAGAGGTGGGATGCATACACACAGGGTTATCTCTAGTTCTGTTTGACGAAAAGGTTATTTGAAAGACAGCTCAATACAGGCCCAGGTAGTTTCATGCCTGACACCTAAAAGTCCATTCTACATGGGAAATAGGAGACACAGGAAAATTAAAAATCCACTGCTCTGTGCTCCCAAGAAACTAACGAATAGGTTGGGAAGGCAAGATCTGAACAGGAGAAAAATCAGATAACAATATAATCGGGCAGACCATGAGAAAGCCAGCAAAGTGAAAAATTACCCAGAGCCATAAGTTCAGAAATGGGAGAAAAGACCATAACATTAAAAAAAATCAAAATTATGACAATATTAGCAGTTTTAAGATCTGTGACTGTAGTCCTCCAGGCTCCTCCATCCATAGGATTTCCCAGGAAAGAATACTGGAGTGAGTTACCATTTCCTTCTCCACGGGATCTTGCCAACCCAGAATCAAAGCTACATCTCCCGCATTTTAGGCAAACTCTTTACCATCTGAGCCACCAGGGAATCCCCCAGTCATGTAGCTCTCCCCTGTTTAAAAAGAACACAGGATTATGATAAAGGGCCATAACGACTGAGTGTACTGTTGGTCTGGTTGTGAGACCCAAGCTTTAACATTCGTCCACTGAGCTGTTCTAGATTTTGGGGACCCAATATATTGCTTTACTGCTGCTACTGATCATGGAAACAGCTAAATTCACTACCTGATCCATCTTAATTCCAAGCCAATATCGCAGTAAGACAAGAGACAATTGTTGTTGTAGTTTTTTTTTCCATTTGAGCACATTCCTTGTTTCTATGTCATTAAAAAAAGAAGAAGAAGAAGAAAAAATTTGCCCTGTGTCTTGTTTTAGTGACAGAAGGTAAAATAGGCAGTTTCCATGTGTTGGTTCAAGGTCACAGCACCTTATGGTTCCTGTGAGGGCAGATCATGCCCCAGTGCTGGCATTGGAGGAGAGGGGCATTCATTCTAACAGCAGTGATGGTATCAACTCTGCCAGCTGCTGCCAGGATTAGAACTCAGGCTTCAAATGCAGCAGGTTCCTGCCCTACTCTCCTCACCCAGATCATCCCCTGAGTCTCCTGTGGTTTAGAGATAATGAATGAATGTGTTTACTTTTAAGACTAGGACATCAAACCTGAAACATGACTGGTTGCCCTTATGAAGCAGAAGGGGGCTTCCCAGGTGGTACTACTGGTAAACAAACATGCCTGCCAATGCAGGAGACAAAAGAGACACAGGTTTAATCCCTGGGTCTGGAAGATCCCCTGGAGGAGGGCAACCCACTCCAGTATCCTTGCCGGGAAAATGCTATGGACAAAGGAGCCTGACTGTCTACAGTCCATAGGGTTGTACAGAGTCAGACACGACTGAAGTGACTTAGTATGCATACATACATGCATAAAGCAGAAATCTGGCCTAAACCGGGCCTATCCAGAGATAAATGCGCGAGTTACAATAGCTGAAAAACATATATAGTTGGTGATGAATGATAACATATTAGGATGTTTTCAAATAACTTAAAGACCTCTCACTGGTGGAAGACTGACTACCTTAGCTATTTATTGGATCCAATTGAAAGTAGAAACTACTCTTGAAAAAAAGAAAAAAAGCATCTGTCTCTTGTCCAAAACCATGGAAACCATCTCCTTCTCCAAACAATGAGCCTGCTTCCAGCCAAGGCAGCGAGAGATTCTCATTTCTCATGATTTTCTTCCAAATCCCAAACAGCAAATGCCTTTGAAATGCACAAAAGAGCAAGAAGCCTACTGAATTGGCAATTATTCCCGTTCCTCTTTAGTAAAGGAAGGGAAAGATCTGTGGAAAGACAAGAGGGCCTTAGGACAAGTTAACCCTCCCCATACAGCACTGCTCAGAGCTGCAGAGGGAGAGTGTTTTTGCATTTTCAAGGCCAAGGTATGTTTTCTTTTCAGCAGAGGCTTTGTTCCAGGGGGAAACCGAAATGTACTCGTTCCAAAATGAACCCCATAGAAACCACACTGCTTTTCAGCCTGGTTATAGTCAGCACATAGTTTGCCAGTTATAAACCACCCTCCCCCCCATTCTCCAGCCCAGAGAGTCCTCAGTCTCCTTCCCAAACACGTTCTTGCAGCAAATAGCGATAGCTCATATAAGCTAGAATTTTAGATATGCACCAAAATGCAGGTCATGTTATCAGAGTCATCCTTCGAGGCCCCATCTGTTCACCCAGTGGCGGACCCAAACAAAACTATGAGACAGTTGAGGCCTGACGCTGGTGGAGTCTGACCACCTCTCTACCTCCTCATGCCTGTGCCCACAGACTCAATGCAACATCCTCTTTGATCAGGACTCTTTGTCTGTGTAGGAGAGCTGGCTGACACACATCTGTTCAGGGTGTTAGCAGCCCAGACTGGTTTGTCTCCCCCGAAGAAATTCTCTGCTCCATGGGTTAGATTGCCCCCTGATTCCCAAAAGATCCTGCACTTCTGCTGTCTTGGCACCCTCCCCCTTCCCCAGCCCGTGTCATCCACAAGACTGGGAGTTCTGCTCCACCGATGGCTGGGTCCCTAGTCCCAGTAAACATTTCCCAAATACTGTTGAAAAAATGTTGCTCACAGAGACCCATGCTAACTCTTCAGCCATACAAAATGAATGTCTACCTGTGGGATTTCAGTGAAAGAAGTTATCTCAATGAGAGGTGTTTTGAGCAGAGACATCTTGCAAAAACTCATCAAATAAGATACTATTTACTTATCAGGCATTCCCCATGCAAAATCTGTAACCTTTGTAGTATCCTGGAGTGCTTTGAGAATATGATTAAATCTATATACCCTCTAGGGCATATCTGGTGGTCCTTTGGTTAAGGTAAAGTATCCACCTGCCAATGCAGGAGACACAGGCTCTATCCCTGGTCCAGGAAGGTCCCCTGGAGAAGGAAATGGCAACCCACTCCAGTATTCTTGCCAGGAGAATCCCATGGACAGAGGAGCCTGGTAGGCTACAGTCCATGGGGTCGCAAAGAGTCAGACATGACTTAGCAACTGGACAACAACAACAACAACAAAAATATACCCTCTAGCCAGAAAAAAATTGTGTGAGAGCACACACACACACAGAGATATGCAGTCTTGTCTGCAATGTCAGGAGAATAAAGGATCCACTGAAATACATTCCTGTATCCCAAACGAAGGACCTCTGCTCCATCTTAATTGGGTACTTCTCTCCATTTCTACATTAGACTCCTCCTCCCTAAGGGCAGGAGGAAGTCGTGGCTGGCCCTGTGTCTGCCTTGCCCTTAGTGGAAGCTCAATAAGTGGTCAGTGATAAAATGCACAAGAGTGACCCCCTGACCTATAGTTCCTGTGCTTTCTTCCCACCTGTCCTGACCCGCCCCCAAAGAAATGGAGCATTGCTGAAAACTAGTACAGCCACTATGGAGAACAGTGTGGAGATTCCTTAAAAAACTGGAAATAGAACTGCCATATGACCCAGCAATCCCACTGCTGGGCATACACACTGAGGAAACCAGAATTGAAAGAGACACGTGCACCCCAATGTTCATCACAGCACTGTTTATAATAGCCAGGACATGGAAGCAGCCTAGATGCCCATCGGCAGATGAATGGATAAGAAAGCTGTGGTACATATGCACAGTGGAATATTACTTAGCCCTTAAAAAGAATACATTTGAATCAGTTTTAATGAGGTGGATGAAACTGGAACCTATTATGCAGAGTGAAGTAAGCCAGAAAGAAAAACACCAATAAAGTATACTAACGCATATATATGGAATTTAGAAAGATGGTAACGATAACCCTGTATGTGAGACAGAAGAGAGATACAGATGTACTGAACAGTCTTTTGGACTCTGTGGGAGAAGGTGAGGATGAGATGATTTGAGAGGGTAGCATTGAAACATATATATTATCATATGTGAAATGAATTGCCAGTCTGGGTTCGATGCATGATACAGGATGCTCGGGGCTGGTGCACTGGGATGACCCAGAGGGATGGGATGGGGAGGGAGGTGGGAGGGGGGTTCATGATGGGGAACACATGTATACCCGTGGCGATTCAAGTCAAGGTATGGCAAAACCAATACAATGTTGTAAAGTAAAATAAATAAATAATTAAAAAAAAAAAAAAAGAAATGGAGCATTGCTGCAACTTGCAGAGTGGGGAGTCAGGGTCCTGCTGACCTTTATGCAGAGTCAGTGACGCCGGGCCCCAGCCGCAGGCCAGTTTGACCTCTGTGCTCTGCTGTCCTCCGTGGTGAGGTGGGAGGTGACAAAACTACTTCAGGGGATGATTTTAAAACTTACGGGCAAAGGGAACTTCCCTGATGGTCCAGTGATTAAGAATCGGTCCTGAAATGCAGGGAAAGCCCGTTAAACCCCTGGTCAGGGAACTAAGGTCTCACATGCGTGGAGCAGCTAAGCCTGTGTGCCACAACTAGAGGGTCCGTGTGCCATAACGAAAAGATCTCACAAGACACACCAAAGATCCCATGCACCGCAACTAAGACCTGCTGCAGCCAAGTAAACAAACAAATAAACACGACCCCAAGGACCATGGCCCACCAGGCTCCTCTGCCCATGGGATTCTCCAGGTAAGAATACTGGACACTGCATCCCCCTTCTCCAGGGGATCTTCCCGACCCAGGGACTGAACGCATGTCTCTTGTGTCTCTTGCAGTAGCAGGCAGATTCTTTACCAGCCAAGCCAGTGAGGAAGCCAAAAACAGGTTTATTTCTTTTTTTAAAAATGTAGGAGGGTGCTTTTTGGTTGCCACAAGTATTAGAGATGTCAATCAGTGTTTATTGGGAAGGACTCCAGACATTTTGCAATGTGCAATCCTACATAGCAAGAATTGTTCAAAGTCCCCCATGACCTCCGCGTGTGCCTTCAGATATTCATGTAGGTGGAAACAGCGTTTGTTTCTTTTTATAATTTTTAAAATTCTATGATCTTCGATGTCAGCTCTGGGTTACATACTGCAAAGTAATCTTTTACATCATTTGAATGCACACTGAATTTTCCAAGAATGAGGCTACCACGTAAGTCAATGTAAGATTGCACATTGTTTGGTTTGGGGCTTCACCAAGCTCATTCACCTTTCTGAAAAATCTCAATATCAGTATCTACACCTTGGATGAGATTTGAATCACCAGTATAGCACACCGGGATCCATGTGAGACCTATCTCATTCATGGCAATTCTACACAGATCTACAAGCTCTACCTCAACATATCTGCGAGCATAGCTGTGCCCAAGCATTTACACATTTAAATGCATCTTCTTTTCTTAAATTATTTGATATTTATTCTTTACATTATAGTAATGGCATATATTGATTTTTTTTAAAAATATGTTTATAGGTAAGTTTTATTATCTAGATATTTAATTCCAAGAGAGAGAAAGGAATATAACAAAAAAGGGGATAACCAAGAGTGAACTATGGCATTGTCATTTATGTTGAAAGTCTTTAAGGATGCCCAAATGCAGGTAACAGTTGTGTGCTAAATCTGGCTTAAAAAACAACATACAAACAATTTTTTCACTTAAGAAGAAGCCCAGAGACAGGTAGTTCCAATGTCGGTTTAGTGACTGAAGAAGATGGAAAACAACCCAGCTGATGTCTGCTACTTTCGGTGTGTGGACATTTGTCCTTGGGCTTGTCCCTTCAAGGATGCAAGAGGACTGAGGCCACTCAGGTTGTTTCCAAAAACAAGAAGCACTAGTTTTTCCTTGAATGGCTTTTTTTATCAAAGAGGAAGATATTTACAGGAAGCTCCGGGTAAGACTTCCCTTCTGACTGACTTCACCAAGATTTAATTAGAGGCCCCTGGGGATTCACTTAGATCGTCCAATTATAATTAATTAATTAATTGAAAAAAAGGATATATGCAATTACACAAAACTCATTGAATATGTAGGATATTTTTTATCTAAGAGCATCCATCCCAAAGAATAATTAAGCAGCTTCACTGTAAGTTTATTTTAAACCAAATTTCATATCTAGTGGTGATCTGAAATGGAAAAAAATCTGCGTAATTGAATTGAAATTTTGTAATGTAACTTTCAAATTCAGTCTAGAGACCTAACAGGCTATATTACTTGAATACTGAGAATGTGACGTTTTTGAAAAAATGCAGGAATCATTCTAGACTAAAGATTCAGTAAGATAACAAGAAAACAATCTGTCCTGTTTCAATCCCATTGATGAGAGTCTGATCTAGTACACAGTCAGGCACTAGAGTCACAAACAGAGAAAGGGGGATGCTGTTATCTCCAACTGCTACCTGGTAAGTATTTAAATGCTCTTCTGGGATGTTCATCATCATTAACTATTAGGAAAATGCTAATCAAAACCATTGGGATATCATCTCATGCCTGTTTGATTGGCTATAATCAAAAAGACAAGAAATCACAAGAATATGGACCAAGGGAACCTTCATACACTGTTGATGGGAATGTAAATTGGTGTAACCACTATGGGAAACAGTATGTGGATTCCTCAAAAAATTAAGAATAGAAATGATCGTACACTTCAGCTATCCCATTTCTGGGTGTTTATCCAGAGACTAAAAAAACATTAATTTGAAAAGATATTAATATATGCACTCCTAATTTCATCACAGTGATATGTATAGTAGCAAAGATTTGGGAACAACCTAGGGTTTCCCTGGTGGCTCAGTGGTAAAGAATCTGCCTGCAGTGCAGGAGATCTGGGTTCAATCCTTGGGTACGGAAGATCCCCTGGAGGAGGGAACGGCAACCCACTCCAGTACTTTTGCCTAGAGAATCCAAAGGACAGAGGAGCCTGGCCGGCTGCAGTCCATAGGGTCAGCCCACCAGACTCTTCAGTCCAGAGTCAGACACGACTGAAGCGACTAAGCAGCAGCAGGGAACAACATATGTGCCCACAGTGGCTGAATGGTTAAAGAAGATGTGTACACACACACACACACATACACACACACACACACACACACACACACACACACAGAGGAACGCTACCTAGTCACGAAAAGACGAAATCTTGTCATTTGTGACAATGTAGATAGATCTTGAGGGTATCATGCGACGTGAAATAAGTCAGATGGGGAAAGACAAATACCATATGATTTAACTCATATGTGTAATATAATATTTGCAGGGCAGCAATGGAGATGCAGATGCAGAGAACAGACTTGTGGACAAAGTGTGGGAAGGAGAAGGTGGGGCAAATTGAGCGAGCAGCGTGGAAGCATGCACGTTACCGTATGTAAAACAGATAGTCCGTGGAAATTGGCTGTGTGACACCGGTAGCTCATCCCAGTGCTCGGGACAACCTAGAGGTGGGATGGGGTGGGAGATGGGAAGGAGGTTCAGAACAGAGGGGACATGTGTATACCTGTGGCTGATTCATGATGATGTATGGCAAAAACCATCACAGTATTGTAAAGCAATTCTCCTCCAATAAAAAAAATTTTTTTTAAAAACTTAATAAGCAAATAAAAAGCAAAATAAATGAACACACCAAGCCAAACAAAAATAAACACATAGATACAAAAAAACACAGTGAAGATTACCAGAGAGGAAGGGGTAGGGTCGAGAGGAAGCAAAATGGGGATCAACTGTAGACTGATGGATGGAAACTAAATTTTTGGTGGTGAACACACTGTAGAGTATATAGGAGTAGAAACACAGTGCTATACACATGAAACTTAACATAAGATTATAGATAAATGTTACCACAATAAAAATAAATTTTTAAAAATATAAAATAAATGCACTTTTGGTGCTGTGCAATGCAGCCAAAGTTCAACCAGTGGTGATCATGTGTCTGGACTTTTCATTCTCAAAGATGTCCTGGTTTGGGTGACAAATGATAAATGGTCACCTTACTAACTGATTTAAAATTTCTAGATTATAAACATGCACTCATTCTAAATCCCTAGCTTTAGGGCTGGTGAAGGACAAGCTAAGAGAAGTAGAAAGTTGTAGGACTGGGTAGTTGGAGCAGAAGAGGGTTGGGCAAGAAAAAAAAAAAAAAGAGTAGACAATTTAAAAAACAAATCTCTCAATAGAAAAAAAAAATCCAGAAGCCATTCCTCCAGGTATTCTCCTCCATGGCTGGGAGGGCTGGTGCGGAAGAAAAATCTCACAAGGGCCCAATGAATGGATGGTTTGTCTCCCTTCAAAGAGACTTAATCTGGTCACAAGTAGCCCGAATAGCAGTCCTGTTTCTCAGGCAGCCTTTCAGGGCCGCCGAGTGTTATAAGCCCTTCATAGAGCGATGGATTTTAAAGGTGAGTTGAAACTATTTTAAGATCCCTCTAGGGCAGCAGATGGACAGAATGACAGATGGCTACTATGGTGTAGCTGTTTTCATTCCTGGCCCAACTATGCACATAGCAATGTGGGTTCGTAGCTAGTGTGGTCTGTGCTCTCTGCAAGCAAAAGGCATTCTATGAAATATGCAAAGAAGGGAGGGTGGGAGCCAGTCTAAATAAAATAGTTCTTCTAAATAAAATACAGAAATATTCACTAGGCCATAATGAGACTAGGCCAGCTGATGTGGAACTCTGAGATCCAACTGAGAGAGAGGAAAGTGATAGATAGTGGAACTGTCCTTTCAGGAGTTTCATTCAACATATCAAAACTGAGACTTCTTTGGATTGGATCAATGTCACTGATTCTTTGGTCTAAATAATAATAAATGTTAATGTAGGTCAATAGTTAAGCGTTCCAGTTCTGGATCAGATTGCCTAAGTTCAAACTCCAGCTTCACCAATTACCAGTAACTTGAGGCATGCTTCTTGGCCCCTTTGCAACTCAGTCTCCACATCTATTAAACAGATAATTATATTATCAACCTCATAAGGTTGTTGAGAAGAGTTGATGAGTGAAATGCTTAGAATAGTGCCTGGCACATAGTGGTGCTTATTAATCTCAGTTGTGGCCTATGGACACCATTAAAAAGTATAATTGCAAGGTTTCATTGTAAACTCTTAAATGTACAACTTGCTATGCTCAGCTTGATGAGCCAGGGCAAATTGTTTGTTTGTTTTTTTTCAGAGATAATATCAGAGTGATATTTTGATAAATGTCCTAGCTTCCTTCCCTTAAGCAGGCTGGGAAGAGAAGCTTTGTGAACCAACAAAACTGTTACAAAACATCATTACAGGGTGATACAGCTCTATGGGGCTTCTGTGCTGCCCTCATTACAAAACACCAGGAGAAGAAAGTCATGAGAAATTGACAGAAATTAGAGAGAGTTTTTCCAAAAGCTGGGGAGTTAGGACTGGACGGTTTTCATTCCACAAATGTCATCCAAGCATTTACCTGAGTGCAGCATAGAACTCTTCAGTGCTACAAACACGTATATAATGCTGAAAGAGTTCACCATTCACTCATTTATTCCACAAATTTGTGGTTGTTAATGTTATGGTGGGCTTCCTGGTGGCTCTGACAGTAAAGAATCTGCCTACAATGCAAGAGACCCGGGTTCGATCTCTGGGCAGGAAAATCCCATGAGGGAGGCCGTGGCAACCCACTCCAATACTCTTGCCTGGAGAATCCCATGGACAGAGGAGCCCGGTGGGCTACAGTCCATAAGGTTGCACAGAGTCAGACATGACTGAAATGACACATGCACGCACACACATATATTAATATTATACACCAAAAACTGTTCTAGGGGCTGGGGATAGAATGACAAATACAACAGGGTCCTAAGCTCAGAATATGGGGACGCTGACCAATAACAATCCTCTGATGTGGGTTAGACAAGCAATAGCAGGGGGGAGCTTGGGGAGCCCAGAGAAAGGGTGCCAAACTCAGACTCTTGACACTTGAGAAGTCAATCTTGGGCACAGACAGGGACTGCATGTGGAAGAGTTTCAAAGTGGGTAATTCCTGACTTTATATCAGATTAGGACCAATAGGAAAAGCTCAGTCAATTTAAGATGAGCAGTCAGGGGTGAGGGGGTCTTGGGCAAGCAGGTCAGATGTAGAATATACCAGCTGTATGCTCAAAATCCAGTGATGTTGGAGTTACTGCTGTCTTTTGACAAATGAGGAGCTCTTAGTGGTCGAGTTGGGTGAAGTAGGCGGGAGTGGCTCCAACCGTTGACTTTTCCACTGCCCAAGTGGGGCTCAGTTTCAGAAAGACTAATGGAACTCAGCCAGGACATTGTGGAAGAAAACCAAGAGCATATGGTTACATTCAGAGCGGTAGTCATCTGCTTCAAATTAGATTGCATTAGGAAGCTGACATTGCTAGGTGTCCTTAAGTATGATCAAGCTGGATGAGGATTCAGGCAAATCAATTCATGGCCTGATAAAGTCATAGATAAGTGTTCGTTCACTCTGGGGGATAGAACTGTCCAGTCAATCAGACTACTTGTGACCTTTCTGAACCTGAACTGCCCATATGGCCCCAGGACTTAAGCAAATGAGCTTTGAATGTTCTTAAAAATCTGTCTTCCCTAATGCAGACCATCCTAGTTCCTTCTCTCCCAATCCAAGTCTCCTCTCTTTCATCTCTCAGGTTCCTTGATTGCTTTTGCTCTCCCATTTCTAGGACCTCCATCCTGGGCCAGTTAGAGTTTACGTTCAACTCCAAGGAACAGCAGACTTGACTGACCAATGCTTCACCAAATCAGGAGGTTTCATTTTTCTTACTGCCAGCTGCCAGAGCTGGTGGAGAGGTTAAGGATTGGGGGGGGTAAGGCTGAGATGGCTGCCAATTGTTGCTGTAACCTTGTTATCATAGTCATATTCTAAGCAGAAAGAGCAAGGCACCAATGAGGAATGGGCAAGATCTGTGTTTGAAAAGCAAAACTTGTCTAGACATCTCCAACAGACTTCTCCTAGGTCTCACTGGTCAAAGCTGAGTTTCAGCCCACCCCAGCCAAGAAGGAGGCTGGAAAATGCAGTTTTTTTTAACTGAGCACATGGTCACCTCACACAAATCAGTAAGGAAGACCTTCATGGACAAGAACATCACGCCAAGACAGCTACACAAAGACCCCTAACAAGATCACAAGTGAGTGCCATCTTGTGAGAGTACAAGCTGCCTCCTAGAATACTGGAGTTTCCCTCCCACTTACTGGTCATGTCGAGATTGTCTTCCATATGCCAGATGCTGTGCAAGACTCAGGGCAGAAGTGATGAGGAACTTATGTTCTGGCCTTGGGGAGATGCACACAAACACGTGAAATGACGATCTGCCTGGGGTCTGATTTACAGTGTGATGGTTTGGGACTCCATAGATGTGTTCAGTCCCTCATCCGAGACGGTTCCACGATGACACAGAGCAACTAATTCCATGTGCCACAACTGGAGAGCCTGTGATCTAGAGCCCGAGAGCCGCAACGCCTGAAGCCCCAGCACCCTGGAGCCCACGCTCTACAATGGGAGAAGCCACTGCAATGAGAAATCCATGCACTGCAATTAGAGAGTAGCCCTCACTCACCATAGCTACAAAAAGCCGGCGAGAAAAACACGAAGACTCAGCATAGCCATACATAAATAAATAGAATTTTTAAAAAATAAGTTAACAAAGAGCTTGCAGTATGTTTTAGGAAGTTGAAAAATGTCAGTGGTCCCCTCGATTACCATGTCATCAAGAATAGAAAACAAAGCATTTATGGAAAACACGCGGATGGTGGAATATTTATAAAACAAAGGGTCAGAACTCACAGTGTCTGAGCACATCATGGCTCATCCTTCAACCACTAGCTGTGGGTCTCCATCCCTGGAATGTTTGTAGAGAAGGTCCAGTGCTTTTCCAAACTCCGCACTTTCACCTTGGTGGCAGGCTTTCATGGGGTGAACCATGTTACGTGGTCTGTGCCATGATCTCTTTGCCTTTTTCAGAGCAACTGAAAACTGTCACTCATTCCAGTCGGGATGGTTTTTCACTGCTTCTTAGTCTGGGAGCCCCTGTGCAATGTTCATTGGCGTTTTCTGGTAATACATTTACTCAGAAGTGGAAAAACTTTCAAGAAAGTTGTACTCACATGAACAGACCCAGACTTCTGACATGGCCAGTGACATTGTCACCAGAGGCCCTGGAAGTGGGTCCAGGCTGGGAGGTTGCCCTGCCATGCTGACAAGAGTTTCTCCCTCTCCCTCCAAGGCTTCTTGGTCAACCTACACCTGGCAACCAGTAAGATACCATTAAGCCTTCACCAGGTAATTTAAATGGTATGGCCCTTAAATGTTTGTGTGTGTGTGTGTGTGTGTACCTATGTGTGTCTATTTGAAGTTTTTACTTTTAAAATATTTTATTCTGAAGAGGAAGCTTATTCACCTACCTGCTAAATCACTTCAGCCCTGTCTGACTCTTTGCAACCCTCTGGACAAGAGTCCGCCAAGGAGTGGGTTGCCATGCCCTCATCCAGGGTATCTTCTCCACCCAGGGACTGAACCCTTGTCTCCTGCATTGCAAGCAGATTCTTTACTGCTGAGCCACCAAGGAAGCCGGAGAGGAAGCATAGGGTATGATATTTCCATAGGGATAAACAGTGCATAAGAACCCAAAGGAGGGACATTCAGTTTGAGGGAGTCAAATTAGGTTCCTTAGAGAACATGACATCCCAGCTGACACTTGAGGGATTTTGAAATCCTTGACTTGGAGCCCTGCACAAACCTATCTCTGCAGCCCCATCCTAGACACTGCAGCTGAGCCTTCTTGATGGAGAAGGTTCTTCCTGGGAGAATGCCAACATCACAGGTCACAAACCTTCTCTCAGAACAGGTTTATTCCACTTTGTGTTGATTGCTTCAGCATAAAATTCAGGAGGTGACTTCCAGCGCCTTCCAACAGCCGGGGTTTCCTGTGCAGACAGGAATAATGAGACGCTCCATGTCTCCACCCAACATGCTAGGATTTTTTTCCTTCGATATGGGAACGGCCTCAACTCATTATCAAGATTTCCAAGACAGCCTTTAAATATCATTTTTGTGAGTTTTAATCCAAGACATTTGAGCACAGTTTTCTGTTTGGCTTATCAACCATGGTTTAAAAGTGGAGTTTGGTGTTTTTATTGTTTTCGACTGTGTTAACTTTGGAAGGACTCAGGGTTGGTTTCTTTGTATATTATCCTGAGTATGTCAAAAGGCTTTCATATAGACCTGAGCTACATTCTAAGAAGTGACTGAAAAGCAAACACAGTCCTGGTGCCAACACTCAAACTACCACTCTAGCCAGAAACCAAGGCCCTGACATGGCCTTGCCCCAGCCCAGGAACAGAAGAGGGATGTTAAGATAGGAGGGGTTCTGAGAAGGTCCCCTGGAAGCATTAGCAGAACCAGAAGGCTAGGCTGTGACCACAGCAAGCAGGCTGTGGGGTTCCACCACGTGTTCAGAATTGCAAAGAGTAAAAGAATTCTTCGAGGATCTCCTAAGCCTCCATTTCACATCCTTGCTAATGGATTCCCTTGCTAACGAATCCCTCCCCTCAGCCTCTCCATGTTTCCAACCAGCAGCCCCAGTCCTGGGCCCATTGTCTATCCAGGTGTCTTCCTAAGAAGATAATGAAAAGAGATGATTATGGTCATCACCAAAAAGCCTTGGGTCCCCTGGTGTCCTTTCTTATTGATGTGTTGGTGTGGTCCTATGACTCACTGGTTATGTTCTAGTTTAAAATTTCTTACTTTGATGTTTAACCTGAAAGATTGAAAAATTACAGTATTATCCAAATGTTAGGCTATTCCATTCTAAAGGAAATCAGTCCTGAATATTCATTGGAAATCAGTCCTGACGCTGAAGCTGAAACTCCAATACTTTGGCCACCTGATGCGAAGAAATGGCTCATTGGAAAAGACCCTGATGCTGGGAAAGATTGAAGGTGGGAGGAGAAGGGGATGACAGAGGATGAGATGGTTGGATGGCATCACTGACTCAATGGACATGAGTTTGGGTGGACTCTGGGCGTTGGTGATGGACAGGGAGGCCTGGCGTGCTGCAGTCCATGGGATCACAAAGAGTCGGACACAACTAAACTGAACTGAACTGAGGCTACTCAAGTGATCGTTTTCAAGGAGCTAGAAGGATTTTGAACTGAAAATGTTGACCCCATCAAGAAACAAATTGCTTCCTTGAAAAGGAGGGTGCTTAATGTGCCCTGGGTCTCTAGATAAATATCCTTCTCCTAGAGGGCGCCATTAGTTTCGTGACAGCTGCTGACTCTCGCTGGTCACCCTCCCAGCCTCTGGATTTAGGCTGTTTCTGGACTAGTCTGGGGTCTCCCTGGAAGCGGTCCCACTTGCCAGTGGCTCAGGAGGTGAGTTCTGAGTCGGTTTGGAGCTGCCCTTTATTTAAAGGAGCTTGAGTAAAGCCCTAACACCTTTCTTGGTCTCCCTTCTCCTCACTCCCTAGCTTCTGCCAAGAACACAAGCAAACTGTGATGTGGGAAGGTGAAAGTGAAAGGCACTCAGTCGTGTCCGAGTCTTTGTGACCCCATGAACTATACAGTTCTCTAGGCCAGAATACTGGAGTGGGTAGCCTTTCCCTTCTCCAGGGGATCTTCCCAACCCAGGGATCAAACCCAGGATTCCCGCATTGCAGGCGGATTCTTTACCAACTGAGCTATGAGGGAAGTGTGACATTATTGCAAACCCATGATGTGGCAAGCTCTTTGCGAAGCATTCTAGACACTGTTTCTCTTCAAAGCCTCAGAAAAGCCTAGGAAACAGATCCTATTATAATTCCCATTTGGGAGATGAGGAAACAGGTTCAGAAAAGGTAACAAGTTATGTGACTTGGAAAGGTCAGTCTGGTTCCAAAACCTTTCATCTTTCCAGTCACATCTGAGTCCTGAAAGTTCCAAATTGTCCTAAATTCCTGTGATACTCCCATTGTGGGTGAGCAGGGGTGGAGAGGGGGAGACAGAAAAGTCGTCATATTCTAGGGCTCCTGAGGTAAGCCCAGGACACCAGGGTCTGCGCTACTGAAAGGAATTTTCCTGAGGCCTGTTATTGGCCCAGACAAGGATCACTAGTGGTTACACAACAGTTATGGTCCTTCCAGGGGGTTAGTAGCCATATGACAATAGTGAGGGAATCCCTGAGCTACTTTAGATATTCAATAAGAACTGAGAGAAATCATATCTTGGTCTGCACTAAGGTCAGATACCGTGAGAATGCTGAGCTACTTTGCTCCTGGCAGAAATCACAGCGACTCCAGGTGTCTGCAGGATTGTCTCATCCTCATCAGAACGGTCACTGGTAGTTCTCTCTCTTTCTCTCTATCTCTCTCCCTGTTTCTCTCTTTTCCCAAATGACTTCTATCTAATCATTGGAAACAAATGAAATGGAGCATTCACAACAGACAAAAGAACACATCATTGCCTTTTGCAAAGGGCCCTGGGGCAGAGAGGGTCTTCAGTCTGTCCCCTAACTGATCCCCTACAAGCAAAGATGCCCACAGTGGCTCTCGTGGTCTGTCTCAAGAAAGGGGAGCTGGAATCTGCCTTTCCTGTTGGCTTGGTTCTCCAGGTCCTCACTTACTCCAGACCAGCATTAGAAGGTCCCCCGTGACCTCTCTGGTCATGACCTGGGGTAATGTCACCAACCTGCAGAACAGGACTGCTATGTCCACAGCGGTCTTTCTAACTTCTCAACCAATGGCTACCAAATTGTGTCATGTCCTCTGGGGCAGCTGGCCCACCAGATCTCACAGTTGTCCTGGGGAGGTTGGCCCTAAGGGAGGTAGGCAGGGGGCTATCTCTACTACACCTGTTTACAAAAATGATGCGACATGGGTTGCTGTAGAGAAGGAGAAGACAAAATAGAAGGGAAGACTAAGGGCATTAAGCCTTTGAAAAGGAGGGTCGATGGAATCTAAGCTCTTCCAACACGTTTGTTTTTTTTTTTTGGTGGGGGGAGTCTGTGCTGGGTGTTCATTGCTGCCCATGGGCTTGCGGCAAGCTCTTGTTGGGGCTCAGTCTTCATTGCTGTGAACAGGCTTCTCATTACAGTGACTTCTCTTATTGCAGAGCATGGGCTGTAGGGCTCGAGGGCTTCAGTGATTGAGGCTTCTGAGCTCTAGAGCATGGCCTCAATAGTTGTGGCACATGGGCTGCTTGGCAGCATGTGGGATCTTCCCAGATCAGGGATCAAATCCATGTTGCCTGCTTTGGCAGATGGATTCTTTACCACTGACCCACCAGGGAAGACCTCCAACAGTTTGGGGGGGTGGGTTCCATGACTTACCAAAGTTGTTTCTGCCCAGTTTCAAACCAGGGACCTTTTGCATGTTAGGTGAGCGTAATGAGGGCTTCCCTGGTGGCTCAGATGGTAAAGAATCTGCCTGCGATGCAGGAGACCCAGGTTTGATCCCTGGGTCAGGAAGATCCCCTGGAGAAGGGAATGGCTACCCACTCCAGTATTCTTGCCTGAAGAATTCCATGGACAAAGGCAGGCTACAGTCCATAGGGTCACAAAGAGTCAAACACGACTGAGCAACTAACATATATGGCCACATTTTCACAATCGATTTTACTTTCAAATAAAATTTATGATATAACTCACTATGACAAAGATATGTGACATCCCTAACTGAGGTCCACTGAAACACTACTAAAAATAACCTAACAAAAGAAAAAAGGTAACCTATACCCACTTATAAAAATTTAATTTAATAAGTGGTTTTGATATGACCCAGCAATCCTCCTCCTAGGTTTATATACCCAAGAGCCATTCACACATAGATCTGCCAAAAAGGCATATACAAGGATGTCCTAAGCAGCTTTATTCATAACAACTCCAAACTGGAAACAACCCACATGTCCAGAGAACGGATAAGTAAACTGTGCTATATCCAGTCTCTCTCCTGCTCCCCCTGACCCCTCAGCCAATATGAGAAAACAGCCATCTGCAGCCCTAAAGACAGTAACAGTCCACATTGGAGTCCACATGGGAAACAGCCAGGCTGGCACCCTGATCTCTGACTTCTGGCCTCCAGAACTCAGCCCTGTTTTGTGAAGATGACGCACAGGAGCCCAAGACCAAATGCTGGGGCAGCTGAATGGTGCAGCTAGAAAGGAACAAGAGTTCCTCTAAGCTCTTCCTTCTGAGGAGAGGGTGGCTGGAACAGATGAGATCTTGTAACTTGCAGGCCTATCAGCAGGGCTCCCTCTGACCTGATGCCCAAGGTGAATGGATTCCTATGTGCTCTTCCCCACTTGGGGTCTCTGCTCCCTGTACCAGCAGTGAATTCCCTCTAGTCTTCCCTTGGAAGCCTTCCCCAAGGCCAAAAAAGAACAGAGGTAACCTCAGCACTTATTACATTTTCTTTAGTTAAAATACCTATGATCCTGTATGATAACCATTTATCCCTTAATCATTGCTCTTATGTATACTATAAACACACTAAAGAAAATAAATGTTTCTTACAAAAAGAAAAAGATTGTGTTATATCCATATAATGGGATACAATTCAGCAAGAAAGGCTACAAACCACTCCCAACAACACAGATGAATTTCACAGACATTATGCTGAACAACAGACACAAGAGTGTGTATTGTATGATTTGACTATATAACATTCAAGGACAGGTGTCCAGAATGGTTTCTCCAGGTGGAGAACCAAAGGTTGACTGGAAGAAGGACAAGGAACTTTCGAGATGCTTGTCCTAGACACATGCTATGTCTTGATCTGAGTGGTGGTGACAAATGTGTACACATATTTAAACATGGAGCAGCACACTTCAGATTGGTACATTGTATGCTCTTCACTGTTTGTATGTTATATCTCAATAAAAAAGAAAAGTAGATTTTACATCCATTTAGTGCCTAGGAAAATTCCCCTAGTGACCTAAGTTTCCCTTACGTTAAAAAAAGAGAAGTTGTACCAGGCAAGGCCAGGACCCCCTGGGAGAGAAGCAGAGATTGAACATCATGTCAGGGTCAGCTGGGAAAGCCACTGGGCAAAATCAACAAATGCTTCCTCTTTGGACCTGGCCCCTCCTGAAGTCTCAACAAGGGACTCAGTCCACCCTTTCTGCTTTCCACTTTCACATTTTCCTCTCTGCAGCTTGTGACAGAATGAATTGTATCTCCAAAATTCATACATCGTAACCCTTGTTCCCCAATATGAATGGATTTGGAGATAGTCTTTAAAGAGATAGTTAAGGTTAAATGAGGTTACTGAGGTAGGCTTTGATTTAACTTGACTGGTGTTCTCCCTCCCCTCTCTCCCCAACTGCACTGAGAGGCAATCTTAGTCCCCTGACCAGGGATTGAACCCGTGCCCCCTGCACTGGAAGTGAGGAGGCTTAACCACTGGACCACCAGGGAAGTCCCCTAACTGATGTTCTTATAAGAGGAAATTAGGACACAGATACACAAGACAGAGCGCGTGAAGACTCAGGGAGAAGACGGCCAGTGTAAGCCAAGGAGAGAGAGAGACCTTAGAAGAAATTAACCTTGCCAACACCTTGATCTCAGCCATCTAGTCTACAGACTGTAAGAAAATGAAATTTCTGTTACTTAAGGTACCAAATCAGTGGTGCTTTGTTCTGGCACCCAAGCAAACAACTAGACATTCTTCCCCTGGTTGAGACAACTCACATTCCTCTTCTTAACTTCCTGCCGGCTATGGTGGCTTCACCTCAGCAGCCTTAACTGTATTCCTAACCTGTGTCCAGACCTCAGTGCCAGAGGGTGCTTGGCATTCTGGACCCAGGACACACTCCAAGGACACACCATGGTCGAAAAACCCTGGAAGCCCAAGCCCCGGAAGCCCAAGCCCCAATTTCTGAGAGAGGAAAAAAGAAAATGTAGAGAGAGGGATGGAGTCTAACAGCTCACAGTAACTCATGCAACATCTCAGTCTTCTTAGCTTCAAGCTTTTCCCCAAAGGAAGTGACTGCTTTGTCCAATTTGGACATTTTTTCTTTAAATAGAGAAGTGGGAGACGGAGCAGATGAGGTCCAGAGCATCAAGGAGCTGTGTTTCTAAAATCTTTTAATGTTTAAAATTTTATTGTATTTAAGTCTCAAAAAACCATGTGGCTTTTTAATTTATTTTGGTTGTTTGTTTTGTTTTATGTCAGCATTGTTAAAACCATGAGAGACAAATGTGTACTTCCAGGAAGATAGGGTAGATACAATCTATTCCTTTTGTTAATACAACTAGAAAGCCTGGATGTCTCATATAAAAACCATGAAAGATGGAAAGAAGAGGATGGATCAGCTCAAGACCTGGGGATATAAAGAATGATACAGTGGTGAGTTCCTGGGTTTTCTTTTTGCTTCATATATCCCAGACGTGAGCTGAACAAGCAGGCAACTGGGACATACCAAGGGGCACAGATAAGAGAAAGTCCCAAATGAAGGCAATCTTCTCCATGCCCTCTCTATTATCCCTCTATGCCTTTTCCATGCCCTCTCTATAACCTCTGTATGCCCTCTCTAATCGCTCATGTCCTCTCTATCTTCTATGACCCCTCTATACCCTTTCTACGACCTCTCTATGCCTTTTCATGCGCTCTCTATGATCTCTCATGCCCTCTCTATGGCCTCTATATGTCCTCTCTATCTTCTACAACCTCTCTATGCCCACTCCATGCCCTCTCTACGCCCTCTCTGGCCAACAAAACTAGGACAGAACCTCTTGGAATGGCAAGTTATTTTAGATAATAGCTGTTCTACTACAGTCAAACACCACAGAAAAAAACTGTGGCCCTCCTCATGCCAGAAAAAGCCACGTAAGGAACCTAGACTTTCATCTTTACAGTCTTTAAAGAGGTACCCCTCCCCTATGTACTCCTCCATCCTGCATGGGGGTGATGTCAGAGAAACTGAGTCAGGAGCAGGGACTTCACCCCACTGGTGGTAGTAACACCTCAACAAGAGTAGAACACACACTTACACATGTGCCTACAGAACAGGTATAATGGACCATATTGAAGCCATGGTGGAATTAAATTAGAAACCATCAACACAAAATTTCTTCCCTGTGGCTCAGCTGGTAAAGAATCTGCCTGAAAATCTCCAAACACTTGGAAATTAAATAGTGGATTACTATGTTTTCTCAGGGGATTGGCCTTTTAATGATTATATAATCCCTTTTGTCTGTCTCTGGTAATTTTCCTTGCTTTGAAGTCTCCTTTATCTGATATTAATATAACCACTCCTACTTTCCTTTGAGTAATGTTTACATGATATATCTTTTTTCCATCTTTCTGCTTCCAACCTACTTGTATGGTTACCTCTGAAGTGGATTTCTTATAGATAGTGTATATTTGGATCATATTTTTCAGTTTACTCTGCCAATCTCTGTCTTTTAATTGGTGTATTTAGACCATTACAAGCACTGAATATTTTTCACATATGACTGGGAACAGGGCAAGAATGTCCACACCCACTACTCTAATTCAACATAGTGCTATGAGTTCTAGCTGTGCAGTAGGCAAGATTTTTAAGGAAATAAAAGACAAACACATCAGAAAGGGAGAAACAAAACTGTCCCATTTTGTAGATGGTATGATTTTCTCCACAGGAAATCCCAAGTACATACCTCAAAGCCCCTAGAATTAGTGATCTAGGTAGATCACAGGATATAAAATAAGCCTACAGAAACCAATTGACACTGAAGTTAAAAATATGCTACCATTGATACTTGCTTAAAAAATGAAATGCTTGAGTGTAAATCTAGCAAACTGAGAGCTGTATGCTGAAAACATAATGCTGATGAGAGACATCTTATGGGTAAGAAGACTCAAATAGCAAAGATATCAATTCTTCCCAAATTGATATACAGGTTTAATACAATTGATATTAAAATCCCAGCAAGAGTTTTTGTAGGTACAGCCAAAATATTATTCCAAAATGTATATGAAGTAGGATAGTTTTAAAAAATTTAAGAAGAGTAAAGTGAAAAAAATGTCTGTCTATATGATTCTAAGACTTATTATGAAATATATAGTACTACATAATAAGTAATCAAAACTGGATGGTGTTGGCAGAGGAAAAGATACATACATCAATGGGATAGAATAGAGAACCCAGAAATAGACTTACAGAAATATGCTCAGCTGACTTTTGACAATGATGCAAAAACAATTCAGTGGAATAAAGGTAGCCATCTTTAACAAATGTGGTAAAGCACATCCATCCATAGGCAAAAAAAAAAAAATTGTATCTAAACCTTGGCCTCACACCTTATACAAAGAATAACTCAAAATTGACCACAGACTCAAATGTAAAAATATAAAACTTTTAGGAAAAAAATAAGAGAAAATATTTGCAATTTAGAGCTAGGCAAAGACTTCTTAGATGACATCAAAAGCACAATCTATAAAAGAAAAATGAATGAATTTGGACTTTGTCAAAATTTAAAACTTTTGCGTTACAAAAGACTATGTTAAGAGAATGAAAAGACAAGACACAGTGAGAAAATATTTGAAAATCATATATCCAACCAAGGACTAGTATCTAGAATATATAAAGTACTCTCAAACTTCAACAGTTTTAAAAAAAATTGATTAGAAAATGAGCAAAAGACATGAAGAGATATTTCACAAAGAGATATAAAAATGACAGATAAGCACATAAGAAGATGTTCCACATCTTTAGCCACTGGGCAAATAAAAATTAAAACCACCATGAGATATCACATCTATCAGGATACCAAGGATGCAGATATATTGGTGAGAATACTGTTGGGAATATAAAACGGTACAGCCATTTTGAAAAACAGTTTGTCAGTTTCTTTAAAAAAATAAACCTGTAGCTACCATATGACTCAGCAACTGCACTCCTGGGCATTTGTCCCAGAGAAATGAAACTTATGTTCACATAAAAAACCTGGCCACAAACTTTTATAGCAGCTTTATTCATAATAGCCACAAACTGGAAACAACCTAGATGTCCCTTAGTGAGCAAATTGTTGAACAAACTCTGGTACCTTCTTGCCATGGACCACCTCTCAGTAATAAAAAAAGAACTAACATTAATATACACAGCAACCTAGATAAATCATTAAATAATTAAGCTGAGTGAAAAAAGACAATCCTATATTTCATATATATATAACATTGGGGCTTCCTAAGTGGCGCTAGTGGTAAAGAACTTGCCTGCCAACCCAGGAGACATAGAGTTGTGGGTTTGATCCTTGGGTCAGGAGGATCTCCTGGTAGAGGGCGTGGCAACCCATTCCAACATGGACAGAGGAGCCTGGTGGGCTACAGTCCATGGGGTCGCAAAGATTCAGACATGACTGAAGCGACTTAGCATGCACTCATATATAACATAACAGAAATGACAAAAGTGTAGAATGGAAAACAGAGTAATGGTTTACAATGGCTCAGGAGGGAGGGTAGTGAATTCAGATATGAAATATCAACCCAAGGGATTCTTGTGATGATGGAACTACTCTATACCTTGACTGTGCCAATATCAATGTCCTGGTTGTGATACTCTTACTATAGTTTCATAGAGTGTTACCACTGGGGGAAACTGGGTGCAAGGTACACTGGATCTCTCTGTGTTGTTTCTTTCTCTCTTTTCTTTTTGGCCACACTGTGCTAGGGGATGGGGAGGCATGTGGGATTGGTCTTAGTTTCCTGACCATGGATCAATCCTTGCACTGGGAGCCTGGAGTCTTAATCACTAGACCACCAGGGAAGGCCCTCTACATGTGATTCTACAGTTAATGCAAAACAAAAAAATTTAATTTAAAAAAATGAGAAAGAAAAAAGTCAGTACAAGGAAAATAATTCTCAATATAGACTCTGGTTCAGCTTACTATTTATGATCCTGCTGTATTTTATGACCATGGCCTTTCTAAGAGGTTAGTTTGTACTGATTCAATATGGAAAGGAAAGGGATAAAACATCAACATAAGGAATAAGACATCAGCAGAGGGAATCTGTTTGGCTAATGTAAACTTGCTGCTCACCAGCAGCTGACCCTTCAATGAGAAATGGAGTGTAACTCTTGGTGGTACTCAAAGTCTATCCAGATGAGGTCCTCCCAGCTGTGTTGGCTTCTTTTTGTAAACATTCAGTGAAGGAGAAGCTGACAAGGGTCCTGTCTTTGTGAGCCCTGTGCTTCTGATTCCCAGAAAGAAGGGGAGTGTGGCATGAACAGATTTCAAGATTTGAAAAGACTGTCCTTTAGTCAAACATCAGGTCCACCTTTGCTTCTTTTCTTATTTCATCTTTGCTTCTTTAAACGATGGAAGAAGATCATCTTTTATTTCTGCCTAGCTTCATGGCACCATCAGTCCACAGATGGGGTGGATATGAGCACACATGCAGAATGGCTCCTTCTTTCTGCCCAGAGGTGGAGGAAGTGCAGCCCACCTAGCCTGGGGCATCAGAGGGACATGACACTGGGAAGGATACAGGGGGTGACTGGCAAGTGACAGTCCACAGCCCCTACTTCTGTGATGCTGGTTCCAATTATGGAGATGCACCCTTCTCACCCTGCAAGGCTGGGCATGACCTATCTCTTCCCTGTTCCTACCTTTCACACTGCCAAGAGGGAAGAAGGTGGACCAGAAAGTGAAAGTGTTAGTTGCTCAGTCATGTCCACCTCTTTTGTGACCCCATGGACTATAGCCCACCAGGCTCCTCTGTTCTTGGGGATTCTCCAGGCAAGCATACTGGAGTGGATTGCCATTCCTTTCTCCAAAATGGCAGAGATTCTGCTATCAGTACCCAGCATCTGACCCCTGACCTCTAGCTTCAGTGCAGGATGCCTGAAAGCAGGCATGGATAAGTCACACATAATGCCTCTTAAATGTTTCCCCAAACTTCATGCCCCAGATATGGAGGAGGGGAAATACAAACCCCTAGGGGATCCTAGGCTGCAGCCTGAGACAATCCACCACACACTAAAAATTTCCTTGAGGTTTCATGTTTGCATAAAACTCCATACATACCATATCTGTTTTTATCATTGTAAAAAAATGATGTGTTGAATTACTCACCATCCAACAACCTGAACTTTCAGAGACATGGTCATGCTCAACTCTCAGCTTTGGATGTAGATGTCGTGTTGTGCTGGAGCTGAGGGTCTGCACTCAGGAACCAGACTGCCTGGAGGCAAGTCCAGCCTCTGCCTCTGGCAAACTGGATGACCTTGGGCAAGTCCCTCATCTTTCTGTGTCTCAGTTCCCTTATTTATATTATGGGAATTATAGCAATACCTACTTCACGGCTTGTTGAGAAGATTAAGAGTTAATATGCATTGGGACCTCCCTGGGTGTCTAGTGGTTAAGTCTCCATGCTTCCAATGCAGAGGGCATGAGTTCATTCCATCCCTGGCTAGGGAACGAAGATCTCACACTCCACATGGCAAAAAAAAAAAAAAGAGAAAAAATTAATAAGCTAATTAAAACATCTAGAAAGAAAAGAGTTAATATGCATCAAACACTTGGGGTGTGTGTGTGTGTGTGCTGGTTGCTCAGTTGTGTTTGCAATCCCATGGAACTAGCCTGCCAGGGTCCTCTGTCCATGGAATTCTCCAGGCAAGAATACTGGATTGGGTTGCCATTCCCCTCTCCAGGGGATCTTCCCAACCCAGGGATCGAACTCGAGTCTCCTGTATTGCAGGCAGATTCTTAAGCATCTGAGCCACCAGGGAAGCTTGGTACACATGCTCAACAAACATTAGATGGTTATCCTTACGAGTTACTCTCTGGCATTTCACATCAGCTCACAGATCCCACTTAAAAAGCAGTTTATAGCACAGCAGAGATAAAAGGTAAAAAACTACAAGGTAAAAACTTGCAAGGTAAAAATCTGAAAAATTATTCCTACTTCAGGATAGTGAATTTAGACACAAAGCAATATGTTTTCATGGTGTTGGCAGGAATGTCTGGGCATAGACTGGTCCTATGGTCACTTTAAAGTGAGGGTTCTGAATCCATTCAGTAATCAAACCTGCCTCCCTCTATTCACCAAGCTGCCGAAGGCTCTGTGCTCCGTGAAACACTGAATAGTATAAATGAGACCAGTCAGAGCTCCGGCCGTGCAGTTCTGCGCGTCAACACGCGGCATACTCCCCTTTCTAATAAATGGGTGAATTCTACATTTCAACAACGGTGACACTATCCATGTCCTCCACGGCGGCTACTTAGTTGGCTGCGCTCAGGAAGTCTGGAAGGCTGTGGAGAACGTTAACAGGCCTCGAGTGAGGCCTTTCGAGGCAGCTCCTAGTCAGATGTGGGGCAGTGAGAAGCTTCTGAAGCTGGCCCAAGCTAAACACAGGATTTGTCACATGCATGGCAACGACATAAAACTGGTGTGTGACGGTGCCCCTGGTTTTCCTGAAATGCGAGACTCCAGTCCAACCCTGCGTCCTGGGGGCGGTTGCTCTGGCTGGTTACCTTTTCATCAAAGATCCTTAGAAGCCAGAATCCTTTGTGCTGCGCGAGGAACCAGCTGTTTTCTGTTTCCACCGAGGGCGGGACAGGAGGAAATAAAATGGATCAAACAGTACAGACAGGATTTAGCTTAGACACAAGAGAAAACATCCTGACTGGGGAGAACCCCTGAACAGTCAGGGAGAGTTATAAGGGAAGCATAGCGTCCTCTTCTCTGAATATCCTTTTTAAAAAACCGCAATGTGGACTGGGGGAGAGAAGACACTCTCTGAATCAGTGACCAGCAGCCAACGTTCCTAAAAGTGGGGGATAATTTTTTTAGCAGCTCCTCATTTTCTGAAATATTGATGGAGAATGAAAGGCCCTCTGGACTAAATGGTACACAAAACACTCCTGTGATTGCGGTTGATGCCCTTCTATCTTACCACCAGGCGCCTCTGTCCTTGAGATTCTCCAGGCAAGAATACTGGAGTGGGTTGCCATTCCCTTCTCCAGGGGAACCTTCCTGACCCGGGGAATCAAACCAGGGTCTTCTGCATTGCAGGCAGATTTTTTTTTTTACCATCTGAGCTACCAGGAACCATGCTGTGGATTCCTAGTGTGAGAACTAGAAGATGGTCAAGATTCCCTCCACACTTAATCATTCTCCGATCCTGGGATGCCTTTATGTCCCCAAAAGTCACACACTCTGTCTTCAAGAGAAGCTCAGAGAGTCCTCAAGGTGAGGCATCATGACATGGTTAAGCTTGTAATGAAGTCACTGAGGGATATAAGCATTGAAACACCAGGCGGGTTGAACAGTTACTAGGAACATAAACAGAGCATATATAATTTCAAAACAATAGCTAAAATTTATGGAGAATTTCTCTCATTTGATCATCACAACAGTGCTTCAATATCCCCATTCTAGGAAGCCATGTGCAGAAACCGTTTCAGCCCTTGGGATCTTACTTACACCAAGAGCCTAGGAATACTCACACCTCCCAGCTGGTAAGGAGAGCAAATGCAACCCCTGGGGCTGTGTTTTTTTCTTGAATCACCCCTCCCTTGGTTCTCTTGTGGCTTGTCTCTTGCACTGAGCTTGTGGCGTGAGCTTGTTTAACAGTCATGACTGGGAGGTACCAAAGGAGCCCCAGGGATGAGAGGAAGGAGGGAGAGGCTTAGAGCAGCTCAGTTCTGAAAACTGGGAGAGAAGGCAGTTGAAAGAGTAAGATCCCAAGGGCCAAAACTCTTGCTGCCTCTCCTGGTTCCCACACCCACCCCGGACCACCACCCTCTTGCTGATTCAGGAAAAAAACTTTCCGTTTTTGTCAACACAGTGCTCTAGGTAGTGGGACCGGAACTGGCAGTGAGCATGAAATCTTTTCACTCTACCTACCTGACACAGAGCTGGTTTTCTTTTAAAACATCTCAAAACCACTTATACCTCAGACATAACATTTATCATAGCAGAACCACGCAACTGGTAAATTAAAATGACAATAGCAAAGGCGTGACCAGCTGATCACACACGAACCTGCTGAACCACCCACCACCTCCTTCGGACTTGGTGCAACCCTTGATAATACTATGAAGCATTCTTCTAAATGCATCCCTTTTGCTACCTGGCCAATTCATTATAGAGGTAGAAGTAAACACCTGTGAAAAGAGAAGAGGGTGCTGGAGAGGGCCCCAGGGGTCTTGGTCTCAAGCTGGGAGTACTGGGTGCTACTCCCAACCCAGGCTGGGAAGGGAGTGGAGCCTCTGAGTGGAGACTTCACTCCTGGCTCGCAAACCAGCCAGAGGGAGAATGTCTGGGATGCCACTCCAGGGGTCTATCCCAGCTTTTCAGATACGGTGTCCACTTTTTCAATTAAAGCACCTTCAGCCCCAGTGAGACCACACTCCAGCCACCTTTTCCCTCCCCAGCTCAAGGAAGAAAAAAGAAGTCTGAAAAACCAAAGAAAGCCTACCCACAGGAAATATCTGCATATCAAAAGCACTTGAAATTGGTTTGCAGAATGAGTTTGCAGAAGTAACTGAGAAGTAATTCTAGACAGTGAAGAGGAAATGTTTCTGAAGAATGAAGACTCTAGAGGGAGAGGATGCAGAAGACAAAAAAGGGGCTTGGTCACAGGACCTTTGGTCACAGAAGATCGGACAGGAGTCTCTCTTTAACTGACGTGACCTGGATGCTAATACCATTTCTTAGGGGGACAAAGCAGGACCGTTGTGCTCGTTGTTTGCCTTTCAACTATTTCCCCTCAAGGAAAGAGGTTCATAAAGCAGTTGTGAATAGGTTTGAGTTTTTGTCTCTTTTGAAGTGGCCAGTGAGCTATCCTTGCTCCATGTAGGGATTTAATTCCAAGTTCACCTTCTCAGATGAAATCTACAATGAAATCTACAATTTTTTCTACAATGTAGAAAAATCTACAGCTTTTCAGGAAAAGAAACATTTTCACCCTGAGGATATGTTTAAAGAGATCTGCAGAAAAAGAAGATGATGTGAGAAGAGAAGAGCTGCCATGACTCTGACAAAATCCTAAAAATGAGGGGGATAAAGAGAGACTTGAGAAAGAAAGAGGTGCAAGAACCCACAAAAAGGCCAAGAAAGATCATGAAAGAAGAAGGAAAATGAACAAAATCTTGGAGAATGCCCGAACATCAGGACCCACCATCTGTTTATTCCATCTTTTATCTCTCCCACGTGGCAAGGCTGAATCTAAGAGAATTCAGGTAATAAAATGGTCAAACACTCTTGCTTCACTACACAGTAGAAGCTGTCATATCATCATCATCATCATCATTGTCTTCTATATTCAAGTGCCAACTTGCTAATATGGGCCACACTTTCTGCCATGATAACATTGAGAGATGAGAAAAGGAAAAATCCCCAGAGAAATGACAGGAGATGCTGCTGGGCTAGTTCTTGCCTGACTCTGTTGAAAGTCAGTGATGGTGAAACTGAGTCTCCCTAAAAACGAGCTCCCTTGTTGAGTTCATGACTAACCACTTTTTAAAAACTGTAGTTTCCATTCTTGTCTTGCCCCTGTTCCCCTCAGGATTGCAGAGTACCAAAAAAAAAAAAAAAAAGACGGGGGGTGGGGGTTGGTGGTGGTGGTATAAAACTGAACAGGACTCTGTGGGGCCCTCCCAGGTACAAAAGACCCTCCATGTCCCCTTTTTTTGTTTCTGTGTTGTTTTGGGTTTTTTTTTTTTTTTTTTTTTTGTAGAAAAAGGCTATAATCTTCTATGCCTTCCTTGAGTTCCAAAGAGCAGACTTAAGCAGTTACTATTTAGGGAAGTGAGAGAATGAAGAAACAAGGAAAAGCAGTCAAGCAAGGAAAGTAATGACCGTTTAACCAATGGCTCAGCGATAAAACAAGAGCCTTAGTTCTTCCTCAATAAATATACATAACAATCTCTGAGTTATTCTGAGCAAACTAAGATGCCCCCCTCCAACCCAGATGGAAAATGGTTGCTATTACCTGCTGCCCACAAGCACATAGACCCCAGACTGGTTGGAACCAAAAGCTTGATGATTAAGATTTCCAAGATATCATGCTGTTACCTTACAACCAACCAATCAGAAGAAAAAGTCCAAGAGCTGTAACCCTCACCCAAAACATTGCATTTAAAAACCCTTCCCTGAAATCCATTAGGGAGTTTGGGCCTTTTGAGCATGAGCTGCCCATTCCCTTTGTTTGGCACCCTGCAATAAATGCTGTACTTTCCTTCACCACCGCCCAGTGTCAGTAGATTGGCTTTGCTGCTCCGCAGCCAAGCTGACCCAAGTTTGGCTCAGTAACAGTTTAACAGAGAACTACCTAGAGTTTAGGGAGAGACTCAAAGATAGCTCCAAATCTCAAGAGAAAAACACCTTTTGTTTACCATCTCTGTGACTTGTAAGTTCCTATTTTGAAGCACTGGATTTTCAGATAAGTAAAATGTTACTTGCAAAAGTAGTCTGACCATCCATCAAGCAACTTTCGTGGGTTCAGTAGGAGTTCATTAAGAGAAGAAAGCCAGTAAAGGGGGTCTTGACATGGTCTGGGGACTCCAAGAATGTAAAAAGATCTATATTCTAAGTAATGCTTGGCTCCTGAGTGAAAGAAGGAACAGTCTGAGGGTTCTGGGGAAAAGAGGGAACACTGACAGGCAATAAACCTGAGTTTCTGACTTTTACACAGGAGGCTTTTACATCCTTCATGTATACAAAGATTCTGAAGAAAGATGTTGAGTTTTCCACTGTTAATTTCTTACCCTATCTGTAACAAATAATTAATGAGAAAGAAAACCTGCATAAGCAAAATATCTTTTAAACTAACCCATTAAAGACAGAACTGTACATTTAATTGCTGCACACTAACAAAATAATATACATTAAAGGGAAAGATAAGAAAAAATCCTCCAAAATAAGGAGGGAGAGGGAAAGATTCTAGATAAAGAGCCGTGTTTCCTACCAAAAGAAGTATGCAAACAAAATAGACTGGGCAAAAGACACTAAAGGAAAAGAGAAGGAAGCTAAACAATGACTTTATTGATTTAAGACATGTGGATTTCATTAGAAAAGCTGAATGCATAAAAATGGGTTGTGATATCTGAACCCAGGCAAGGAGCAAAATTAGGTCACAGAGCTCCTCGGACAAAAGGAATGATGAATCTTTATTAGGTAATTGGACTCAGAGGTAGGAGGAAAAAAATAACTCTTTTCCTCCCTAACCCCGCTTTGGATAGTTTTTAAGCCTTCAAAGGTAAATCTACATGTTGAACTAAAACGGCAAATCCCACAGCCCCACTTTCTGATACAGCATCTGCACTGCCAAGGAATCCCTGAGCCAGAAACTGGAGATTCCTGGGGAAAAACACTCATGCTGATATGGAAATAAATAATGTAGAGATCAAAGTAACACTTGTAAGATGCCCCAGTGGCCCCAATGCAAAGCTTCAGCTGAATTTGAAAGTAATAAAGTAGCAATAATAATATTTTTTCACTTGGATAGACATTTTCCTCTGAAGAGCTCATAACCTATGGTAGCTTGTATAAAGTTGATATGGTATTCATATGGGAGCCTCATTGTAATAATAATGGAGAAGAAGCAACAAACACCAAATGGTTTAAATAAGAAATTGTGTACTTCAATAAATATTTACATAGAGAGTACGATGGGAATCTTTTTTTTTTTATAAACCTCTTAATTTAGTTTTGACCCTTTGACTTGGCAGGCCAAGCCAAGGCAAAAGTTTTAATTATGAGAAATTGTCTTTTTAAGCTCTTATAACTTTCTTTCTGTTCTCTTCCTTCTGTACATTCTTTTTCCTAGAAATGTCTCACTTTTATCTTGTGACCTTGCTGCCTCTTCCTGCTTCCCACCAAGAAGCAGGATTCCATAAGTTGGCCCTTCCCTGGAACCCTTGTATATCTGATCTCTCCAGGATCTTGTTCCCTTGGGACCAGCCGCAAGGAAGGGCTCCTCCCATCAACCCACACAGGAAGGAGCTATTGGCCAAGTGTCTGATCCCTATCACATAATGTGCTGTGCTATCCTGTGCTGAGTTACTTCAGCATGTACAATTCTTAGCCAACCCACGGACTGTAGCTGACCAGGCTCCTCTTTCCATGGAATTCTCCAGGAAAGAATATTCGAGTGGGTAGTCATTCCCTTCTCCCGTGGATCTTTCCAACCCGGAGCTCAAAGCCAGGTCTCCTGTATTGCAGGTAGATTTTTTACCATCTGAGCCACCAGAGGATCAGAAAATACTTACACTTAAATAATTGCCTTAGATGCATTTCAATTTACAATGCTATAAGTTGAACTAAATAACTATGGATGAATTTATTGTCTGAAAAAAATTTAATAGCCTCTTATATTCTAGAGGAGTAAATGGGTGTTTAGAGCACCTGACCCTGCCAAATTCTTTGAAACAACACCAACAAATTCAGCATGTAACCAGCCTGTTCCCAAGGATTCAAGACTTACTGAGACAAGTGTAACTTGCATTGCGAGGCTGCTGTGTGGTGTGAGGAGGGACACAGACCCCTGGAGCTTGGAAGGATTCCTCCCTGTGTAGGGACCTGAGGGCAGACGCACAGAATAGTGTCTTTGACTATGTTCTGAAGAAGGGTCAGATTTCAGTAGGTGAGTTGGGAAGGATAAAGGCACACAAAAAAGGTTGAGCAAAGCTAAGAAGAGTCCTAACAGGAGCTTGTTCCTCAGACAGCCCTCAGGGTTGTATCAGCACTATAGGCCTGGATGGTGTAGGCAAGGAACGGGGAGTCCCAGCATCAGGTCATGCCCACCCCTACCCCCCCACCCCTCACAGCCTCCTTGCTGGCTAGCGTGGTCCAGGCTGTCACCCAAAGGATTCCTGAGAGAGGACTGGGAAAAGAAAGGCCTGGAAAAGCATGTTGGGATGCCCATGTGACAGAGCCCAGATGCCAAGCCAAAGAGTTTGGACTTAATTCCAGGGATATTAGGGAGCCTCAGAAGCACAGTAAATAAACTTATCAGACTCACCTGTGTAAATGTGTGTGACTGTGTGGGGATACATCTGTGCCTAGGTATGAGTGTGAATATATGTATATATGTGGGTCTCTGTGTGTGTCTGTGGATGTGCATGGGTGTGTGTGAATATGTCTACCTGTGTCTGTGTGTGTGTGTGCATATGCCTAGATGTATGGGCATGTATAAGTGCAATATGTCTGGATGTAGGTGTAAATGTGTGAGTATAAATGTTGTGTGGATATGTGTAGGAGTGTGTGAAGGGGGTCGGGGAGAACTGTGACCCTGATGGGCTGCTCAGAGTGGAGGGAGTGCTGAGCTTCATGCAGGAGGCACTTGCTGGGCTCTGGTATGAACCGATCACTCCCCCTGATGCTGGACAGAGCCCAGCTTTGGGAATGAGGGCTGCCAGCCTCAGGGGCCTCTGCTGCCTTGGTCAGGAGCTAAGCCCTGGCACGATCCTCTGTGACGTCACCAGACCATCAGTGAGGGATGGTGGTCAGTAAAGGATCAGAGCCCTCCTGCTGCATGTTTCATCCCCTAGTGGAATGCATGTCTTCCCTTCCTCATCCTTTTCTCTTCTTCATGCCCTATATTTTTTTTGATTTCATATGTGTGTGTGTGTGTGTGCACATATATAACTTTAAAAATATAGATTCCAAGGAAGAGATATGTTGTAGAGTTTTATTTGGATCCTCTTCTTCAAGCTGTCGCTCATTAACAATGTGACCTTGAAAAAATGACATCACTCATTCCTTCATTCTACAAATGTTTTCCTAATATATACCTGACACTGTGCGTCTTTACTAAAGTGACTTTTACAAACAAAACGAGGGTGGGGCTTCTGTCTAGCAGGAGAGCTAGACGTTAAAAAAATCATACAAATCTGTAACTATACACTGAGAAAAATGTGGAATAAAACATACAGAATGCTATGAGAGAGTGTATTGGGGGTCTTATCTTCCTCCAGAGAAATAGGAGGATGCTTCCTAATGTTAATCAAAGGTATTGGCACTGAGCCGGTGGGGTTGCTGTGAAGATTAAACAGGTTTGTGCGTGTACCACAGTGCCAGATACGACAGTGCTTCTTATTATATTGGGTTGGCCAAAACGTTTGTTTGGGTTTTCCATAGGATCTTACAGAAAAACCCAAACAAACTTTCTGACGAACCCAATATTATTGTGCTGGAGGCAGAACATTCAAGAAGTGTCCTCTTGGCTCAGGTTATAGACAGGAGAGGAAGGACATTGCCTGCTAATGGCTTCTCCCCTGAACAGAAGGAAGCCAGCAGGGCTGGCCGAGGTAGCTGAGCTGTGACACACACAGGGCCACAGAACCATGCTCAGAAGGAAAGACGATCCTGGGGAGAGCCTCAAGAGCAAACCATTTACGAGCCCCCAGTGGTGGGAAGGAGCTGTCATCGCGCAGTCTCCTGGTTTCCAGGCCAGACCCTGCTCCAATCTCCTTTTCCCACCAATACGCAGCACCATCTTGAAGCATGGAAGTGAAATATGTGTGACCAAATCTGATGCAGGCAAACTGTTCCAAATCAGAAGTATTTCTCAGGTCAGTCCTCAACTTCTGACCTGTTCAAAGAAATTGAACCCAACTTTCCCCTCAGTAACCAACTAGTAACAAGTGGATACTCTGTATTCAAGAAATCACAAAGAGATTACTATTAAAGAGAATCCTAGTAAGGTTTTGTTTGTTATTGTTGTTTTGATGTTTTTCAATTGTGGTAAAATATACATAACATAAAATTGAATATTTGGACCCATTTTTGGAGTACAGTGTAATGGCCACCAGATGCGAAGAGCTGACTCATTTGAAAAGACCCTGATGTTGGGAAAAATAGAAGACAGGAGAAGGGGACATGCGACAGAGGATGAGATGGTTGGATGGCATCACCGACTCAATGGACATGGGTTTGGGTGGACTCCGGGAGTTGGTGATGGACAGGGAGGCCTGGTGTGCTGCGGTTCATGGGGTCGCAAAGAGTCGGACATAAATGAGCGACTGAACTGAACTGAACCTAGTTCTTAGCTCCCCTCCCCACCCCCATCTAATTTCTGCCTTTTGAACTTGATCCTCTAGGTACCTCATGTAACTGGAATCAGGCAGTATGTGTTTGGCTTATTTGACTTAACATAAGGTCTTCGTGGTTTTTAGCAGCTTCCTCAGGTCTCTGAGCCTAGGAAACAGGTTAAATTGGGAGTACATCTGGCCAGAGAGGTACCACAGCCGAGTGTGATGAGAGTGGGCAACCGAGGCAGACTGCCTGGTGTGAAGCCTGGATCCAACATTACGAAGCTGTGTGATTTGAGGGTGAGTCATTTATGCTCTGTGTCCCCTGGGTTTCCTTAAATATAAAATGGAAATAATGACAGTGCACATTCATGGGGCTACTGTGAGGATCAAATAAGCTAATGAATGTAAAGCACAGCAATGCCTGGCATAGAGTCTGCTCTGGACAAATGTTAATACAGCCTAAAATAAAGGACATACATGTACATATGTCTAAATGTAGAATTATAAAGTTTATATTCTCATGAAACATATAATTTGAACTAATTACTACAAAGCAAGTAAAAAAAAAGTCTACCTTCGAAAAGAATGCCTTATATTCATTTGGATATTAAACATGAATTTTCTATTTGAGACACAGAGAAATTTGTTAAATATAGCAGCCCCCAGTCATAAGAAAAAAATGAGATCTAAAAGGATATTGGAAAGGTTTATAAAAGATATGCCCCAAACCACAACCTGACAGACACCACAACCAAAAGGGTGAACATTCAAGAAGTAGAAAGTAAAACTTAAAACACTAAGTGATGAAGCAAAGTAACCCACTATTGCTAATGTTTAGAGGTTGAGTGAACTCTCAAAGGGAGGGGGAGAAAAACATTATTGTTGCATATATTTATGAAAGAAATTACCCCTTTATTGAGTGAAGAAGTGGCTGTTTATCTTTGAAAAGTTCATTTTATAGATTCTAAAAAACCAAAAGCTCTCTTTGAGTGTAGATATTGCAAATGGAATTTCTTAACTTTCTCAACCCAGTTTTTGTTTTCTCATTAGAGGTCATCCCTGTGGCTTGTGGCTTCAAGATGCAAACACACCTTCTAGAGTCCGGTCATCTGCTCTCCTAGGACTTTTGAAGGGGAGCCAAGCTGCCCCCTTGGTGGGATGATGGCTTGCTGATATCATAACTGGTAAGGTTTGCATCATCTCCCCAAATGCTCACAGATTGGCTTTTCCTCCCCCATCCCTTTTATTCATTTGGCACGCAATGAACCTTGGGTAGACCAAAAAACCTACTGTGCTTTACTGTGGAAACATGGAGGGAACCATTTGAGTCAGGTCATGGGTTTAAACGTGGGACAGCCAGAGGTCAGGTCCATCCCAGGTCTAAAATCAAGTGGCTCTTTACTTACAGCAGGACTATAAGGACAAAGAATTAAATTGCTTTGACCCTACAGTGCCTGTTTCAGAAATATGGCTTTCTTTTAGGAGACTATACTTAAAATTCTCTTAAGTTTTTGTTTGGTTCTTTTTTTCTGCTGTGCTGGCCCAGTTAGAGTCTTAGAGGGTTTTTCTGAAATTTTCCTCAGGAAACACTTGGAATACACTCTGACAAGGAAGCCCATATTCCCACTATTTATTGAGGTCTTCATTTGCACCTATCAAGTATCTCAGGCCTTTACACAAATACTTTATTTGCCAGTAAAGGCTCAAGGCTTCAGGCTCAGGGAAAGGAAAGTGGAACCAGTGGAAATTGGTGGAATCCCTGTAAAAGAGAAGACATTTAATTAATTTTATTTTTAAAAGCAGGTTTTCTTGGAAATAGAACTGCCATATGACCCAGTAATCCCACTTCTGGGCATACACACTGAGGAAACCAGATCTGAAAGAGACATGTGCACCCCAATGTTCATCGCAGCACTGTTTATAATAGCCAGGACATGGAAACAACCTAGATGCCCATCAGCAGAAGAATGGATAAGAAAGCTGTGGTACATATACACAATGGAATATTACTCAGCCATTAAAAAGAATACATTTGAATCAGTTCTAATGAGATGGATGAAACTGGAGCCCATTATACAGAGTGAAGTAAGCCAGAAAGATAAACATTAACAGAGTATACTAATGCATATATATGGAATTTAGAAAGATGGTAATGATAACCCTATATGCAAGACAGAAAAAGAGACACAGATGTATAGAACAGACTTTTGGACTCTATGGGAGAAGGCAAAGGTGGGATGATCTGAGAAAACAGCATTGAAACATGCATATTATCAAGTGTGAAGCAGATCACCAGTCCAGGTTGGATGCATGAGACAAGTGCTCGGGGCTGGTGCACTGGGATGACCCAGAGGAATGGGATGGGGAGGGAGGCGGGAGGGGGGATCGGGATGGGGAACACATGTAAATCCATGGCTGATTCATGTCAATGTATGGCAAAAACCACTACAATATTGTAAAGTAATTAGCCTCCAACTAATAAAAATAAGTGGAAAAAATAAATAAATAAAAGCAGGTTTTCAAGGACCCTAAAAAATTCCCCTAGAGTTGTTTCAATAGAAAGAAAACACAGTACGTGTCAGGGTATGAAAACAGGAAAGGGGTGTGAGAGTAGCCGCTGTTTGATCATCTCAATCAAGGGGAAATTTGTCTGAGGTAAACAGTTCTCAGAAATAGCAATCATTTCACGAACTTGATTTTTAAAATGGTTGTGGTATCCTCTCAGTCAGGCCTGGACTGAAAGTCCACACTGTTTAGAGGCATGAAAGCCAGTGTAAATCAGCAGATCATCTTAGGACTGGAAAGAATTAACTTGGGACCCAATGTGGTGATGATTTTACTACTTAGAGATAATAAGGTCTAATTTGTGGAGATCAGAAAATAAAAACAAAACAGAATTAAATATCTGACAATACTAGCATGGAAATTGAGAGGTTTTTATCGGTAAGACATCTGGACACACTTGGATTATTCAAAAGGATAAAATTTTAACATTAGAGTCGTTAATTAGAAATTCATGACAAAATTTCTTGTAGAGCCACTGAAAGACTAGAAATAGAGGGGATAATTTCCAAACTAGTAAAGGGAGGGAAAGTAATACACAGAAAGAAACTTATCTCATAAACTAGTATAACCACTATATTGCTTACAGTAATTACTGAATTAAGCACTTAAGAAGTTAACTATGAGAAACTCAGCACAATCCATCCAAAGAGAGTAGGGAAAAGGAAATAATAAAGATAAGAGCAGAAATTCATAAAACAGGAAAAATAAAAATAGAGTAGATCAAGATGCCAGAAACTGGATCTTTAAAAACACAAATAAAAACACTTCCAGCAAAACAGATCAAAGAAAAAGGTAGATGGTATTAAGACTAAAAAAAGAAAAGGACTAAACCAAGAATCTGCCTGCAGTGCAGGAGACCTGAATTCAATCCCTGAGTCAGGAAGATCCCCTGGAGAAGGGAATGGTTACCCTCTCCAGTATTCTTGCCTGGAGAATTCCATGGGCAGAGGAGCCTGGAGGGCTATAGTCCACGGTGTCTCAAAGAGTGGGACACAACTGAGCTACAAAAATTTTTCAAACCACTGATATAGTAGAGATTACACAGATAAAGGAGAATATTATAAACAAGTTTGTAAAAACAAAGTCAACACTTGGGTGAAATGGACAAATTCCCAGAAAAATATAAATGACCAAAAATGAATGAAACGATAATGGAGAATCTGAATGGTTTGATAACTATAAGATTAAATCAGTAGTTTAAAATCTCCCCACAATAAAACTCCAAGCCTAGATGGTTTTACAGGTGAGTTCTCCCAAAATTCAGGAACAGATACTTTCAATCCTACCAAACTCTTTCAAAAAGCAGAAAAAGAGGAAATGCTACCTCAACTTACTTTATATGTTTAGCATAATTCTTTAAAAAAGAGAAAAAGCTGACACATGAAAACAGAGGCAAAAATTCTAATATGTTAAAAAAAAAACAAAATGGTAAACTAAATCCAATATATTTTACAATATAATCAAGTAAGGTTTATTTTAGGAATGCAAGATTAGTTCAGATTCAGAAAATCTATCAATATATAATTGACATAACAGATTAAAGGAAGGAGGGTATGTGATCATAGATTACATAGATTTTTCCTAATAGATTCAGAAAAAGCATTCAGTGAAATTCACTATGCAGCAGACTAAGAATAAAAAAAGAATGTCCTTAATTCAAACAAAAGTACCCATAGAAAATTCCAGTAACTTTTTTTTTAATATTGAGGTATTAAAGACTAATTCCTTTGAAATCAAGAATAATTCAAGGACATCCATTCTCACTTCTCTTCAGTGTTGTTCTACCAGTTATAGTCATCCTAGATAATAAAAAAAAAAGAAAGATATAAAAATTGGAAAGTAAGAAATAAAATTATTACTATACATATATCATATGATTATCTACATAGAAAAAAAACAAACAAAAATTTACAAATCATTAATATTTCAGCAAGGTTACTAGACATAATCCCAATCTGTGTTTTCTATACCAATGACAAACAGAGCTTTAAATTTTAAAAAGATACCATTTATAATATCAAGAATGTATATATAATATCAATTAGTCATAAAAAATGCATGCAAATCTTTCTAAAAGCAAAGGTCTATACATGTGTATTAAAAAAGACAATTTAAAATATCTAAATAAGTGGAGGTACATTACTAACTTCATAGAGCAGAAGGCTCAGTTTTGCAAGGATATCAGCTCTCACAAAACTGATTTATAGATTTAATTAAACTGAAATCAAGATTCCCATATGATTTTTCTTGGAAGTTGACAAACTAATTCTAATATTTATATGAAAGGTCAAAGAGCTTATGGTAGTCAAGAAGATAAAGAAGGTAGGGGAATTTTCTCAACCTGACAGCAAGGCTCACTACAACACTATAGAAGTTAACATAGTGTGGTCAATCTTAATAGAATGGACAAACAGACCAATGAGATAATCTAACCAGCCCAGAGCCATGCATGTGTAAAAATTTGATATTTGTTGGAAGTGTCATTACAGAGGAAAGCCTGGACTCTTCTCATATAGGGTGGGACTATCAGCTAACTCTATAAATAAAGTCATATTTTTTATCTCTACCTCATAACTTACTCAAAAATTAATTTCTGGGGGATCAAGGATTTAAGTGCAAAATGAAAAATTTTTAAACTTTTAAAAGACTATGCCTATTTTTAAGAAATATACACTGAAGTATTTATGGGGAAAGGATCATGATTTATTTATCCTGTCTTTAAATGTATCAGGAGAGGAAGAGAGAAAAAAAGTGAGGTGAGAGGGAACGCGAAAGAAAATGGAGGCAAAAATGTAACAATATGTGAATCTGGGTATAAAGTATACTACTGTCCTTTGCATATTTTTATCCTTTCATCTTATTTGTAAGCTTGAAACTACTTCAAAAATAAAGTTTTGTTTTTCCAAAACTCTTTTGGAAGAAAATATAGGAGAATATCTTTATCACCTGGCTTCGAGCCATGTCATTCTTAAATGCAACTCAAAGTATGAAACTCATAAAGAAAATATCGACAAAATGAGTTAGATTAAAATAATTTCTGTTCATTGAAAGATACCATATAGAGAATGAAAACTACATGCCATCAACTGGGAGAAGCCATTTGCCACATACAAACCTGAGAAAGGGATTAGGTTCATAAATATATAAAGAATTTATATGATGTAAGAGTATAGTTGTTTATATATTCAAAACACATGTATATTTATATATCTTTCTATGTGCTAAGCTCTATTAAAAATATTAACTGAATGGAAAAATAGGCAAAATATGAACACATAGAACACGTAATGGGGGGAAACTGAATAGTAACAAGCATTTGAAGGTGCTCAATTCATTGTACTCAAAAATGCAAATTAAAACCCTAATAAGACATAATTTCAGACCCCTATGATAGGCAAATTTTCAAAATCTTGCCAATATCAAGTGTTCATAAAGACATTTAGCAAGAGAATTCCTTACATGCTACAGCACAGTAGAAACCAGAACATCGCCTATTAAAACTGACCCATCAGATCCGTTTCTACATACTCATGCATGGATGCATGCTAAGTCGCTTCAGCTGTGTCTGACTCTATGCGACCCTATGGACAGCAACCAACCAGGCTCCTCTATCCACGGGATTCTCCAGGCAAGAATACTGGAGTGAGTTGCCATTTCCTTCTCCCCTACATACTCATAGACACTAGCAAATTTCTTGCGCAAACACACCAGGAGATGAGTATACAATTATTTATAACAGCATTATTTGTAATAAATAGAAAGACTAAAAACAACATGAAATTTCCACTGACAGTGAAATGAATAAATAAAATGTAATATAGCCATTGAATGGACTACCAAATAGCTGCGGACAGCAGCATAAATAAGTCTCAGAATGTTTGGGGCTGGGATGGGGGGTATTAAGTCCCTGAAAAAATTATTCAAGCAGTCAGGAAAAGATGCAATTTCAAAAACAGAGGAGTAAGTCAGACAAAGAGAAGAAAGGGCCTTGTAGTCATAGAGGCAAGGAACAGCGAGACCTATTTAGGAACTGCTGATGCATAATGCCTCCCTAGTTCAGACTTCTGGTATACTTGAATTCACCACTGAATACCTTTTTTTGAACCATAAGGACTTCTGTAAGTGAATTAATTGCTTGTTGGGAATTGTTGCAGAAAAGTGAAGTTGGAAAACCAATGAAAGAGATAATGCCATTAGAAAAGGAATAAAGACATTTACGATTAATTCCTTTCCAGGAAACCAGATGGGGGAAATTAAATCTTGTGGACATGGATGGACCCAGAGAATGTCATACAGATTGAAGTAGCTCAGAAAGAGAAAAACAAATATCGTATATTACGGCATATATGTGGAATCTAGAAAAATGGTATAGATGATCATATTTGCAAAGCAGAAAGAGAGACACAGACATAGAGGACAAAAGTATGGATACCAAGGGGAAAGAGGTGGAGTGGGATGAATTGGGAGATTGGGACTGACCTATATACACTAATGATACTATGTATAAAATAAATGACTAATGAGAATCTTCTATATAGTAGAGGAACGGAACTCTGCTCAGTGCTCTGTGGTGACTTAAATGGGAAGGAAATCCAAAAAAAAGAGAGGATATATGTCAACATACAGCTGATTCACTTTGCTGTACTGTAGAAACTAACACAGCATTGTAAAGCAACTATGTGTGTATGCAAAAGCAACTATACTCCAATAAGAATTAATTAAATACGAAAAAAATCTTGTGTTTCTGTCTGCTCTCCAGTGGCATCCCCAAGGAGGAAAGGAGCAAAGGTCAGTATCAGTCATGCTTTGGGGTCAAGATCATCAAGATTGAAGGAAGCTACGCTAACCTGGAGTTTGGAGAGGGATTTTAAAAGTTGGAGACAGCTCACTTAAGATTTTCTCTGAGCATTTTCCGTCTCAAACACTTAAGTTACTGTTCCTCTGAAATCACAATGGGAATGATCAATGGATTTTTTACAACTTTTAAAAGAGAATTTTTGTATCCAGAAGGAAAAGTTTACTGTAGCAGAATTTAAAATTAGTACTGAATTTATTAAATCTATAAATAAAGAATCTAAATTTTTATGAATGTTTAAATTCAGCTTGTGAACTTTTTTATTTTTTTTAGAAAAATAAAAGTTGTCCCAAAATAAGAAAAGTTATTTTTATGTTTCTTAATATTTAAAGTAACTCAAAAATTAAAGGATTAATTTCTCCTCTCTTAAATTACTAATGAAATTTCCTTAGACATTTCACACTACAGTTATATATTTAGCACATCTATTAGTGTAACTGTCAAATGCCTGTCATGTAAATTTAACAAATTTAATAAGTACATTTTTTCCTAACATCGAATCAACTATTGTGACTCAAACCTTAAAATATAGGAAACCATTAACTCTAATTCATATATCTTAAAATCAGATAAAATATATTCAAAGTAGCATAGTAGTGACAATACATTATGTTCGTATAATCTCCACAAATATGTATCTTACATGTCAACATGAATGATTACATGAATCTCTTTATCCTGGATTTATGAACTTATTCAGTGAAGACCTGCATTAGCACTTCTGGCTGGTGGCAGCAATGTGCCTTTGAGCTCTCAGGGAACAGCACATCGAGCCACAGGCCAACACAAGGACTCTTGGTTTAACCTTAGGCTATGTCAGTTTACTCAATCATTTACTGCAATACTTTCATAATATCTTTCTGCTTACCCACACTCCCCTCCAATTCCCTGCCCCACCCAGATTGCAGCACTTTTTTTTTTTTAAACCCAACAGGAGGTTTTTCTCAGATGAGTTTATAAAGAACTTCCTTAATCTTTTTAATATTGTATTGGTTTTCATTGCATAAATAAATGTACCACAATTTAGTTAAGTACTCCTCTACTAATAAATACTTATTCAATATATCATGCAGCAGGGGAAGAAGAGGGTGGGACACATTGAGAGAATAACATTGACGTATATACACTACCATGTGTTAAATCGATAGCTAGTGGGAAGCTGCTGATTAACACAGGGAGCTCAGCTCTGTGCTCTGGGATGACCTAGGAGGGTGGGATGGGGGGGTGGGAGGAAGGATCAAGAGGGAAGGGATATATGTATACTTACAGCTGATTCACACTGTTGTCCAGCAGAAACTAACAACATTGTAAAGCAATTATCCTCCTATTTATAACTTTTTAAAAAATATATACTGTGTTCATTCTTTTATTAATATAATCAATGGTTATGTTATGTATAATATAAAACTCTATACATATGCACCTTTTTTTTGTTTGGTTTGGTTTTTTGACTATACTAAGGTGTGATTAAAACTCATAATTTAATGAGTTTTAATTATGATGAATTATAATTTAACTCTAATTAATAATGAGTTATAATTAAAACTCAAAAATGAGGTTTAAAACCCAGCATTCAGAAAACTAAGATCATGGCATCTGGTCTCATCACTTCATGGCAGGTAGATGGGGAAACAGTGGAAACAGTGAGACACTTATTTTCTTGGGCTCCAAAATCAATGCAGATGGTGACTGCAGCCATGAAATTAAAAGACGTTTGCTCCTTGGAAGAAAAGCTATGACCAACCTAGACAGCATATTAAAAAGCAGAGACATTACTTTACCAACAAAGGTCCATCTAGTCAGAGCTATGGTTTTTCCAGTAGTCATGTATGGATGTGAGAGTTGGACTACAAAGAAAGCTGAGCACCGAAGAACTGATGCTTTTGAATTGTGGTGTTGGAGAACACTCTTGAGAGTCCCTTGAACTGCAAGGAGATCAAAGTCAGTCCTAAAGGAAGTCAGTCCTGAATATTCATTGGAAGGACTGATGCTGAAGCTGAAACTCCAATCCTTTGGCCACCTAATGTGAAGAACTGACTGATTGGAAAAGACCCTGATGCTGGGAAAGATTGAAGATGGGAGGAGGAGACGACAGAAGATGAGATGGTTGAAAGGCATCACCGACTCAATGGACATGAGTTTGAGTAAGCTCCGGGAGTTGGTGGTGGACAGGGAAGCTTGGCGTGCTGTGGTCCATGGGGTCGCAAAGAGTCAGACACGACTGAGCAACTGAACTGAACTGAACTGAGGTATGATTGACAAATAAAAATTGTATATATTTAAGGTATATAATATGATGTTTTGGTATACATATATATTGTGAAATGATTACCACAATCTAGCTAATTACCAGATCCATTACCCCACAAGTTGCATTTTGTTTGTGTGGGAGTGGGAGAACATTTGAGATTTTCTTTCTTAGTAGATTTCAAGTATACACTATATCACTAATTACATTCACCATGCTATACATTAGATCTCCAGAACATATTATCTTACAGCTGAAAGTTTGTCCTCTTCAGCTAACATGAGATTGCAACATTTTTATGTCTTTTCATTTATGAAATTCTGTATATTCTTAATAGTTCTCTTGTCATATGTTTCATCATTTCTATAATTCTTAATTTACACAAGGCAAACCCAGAGGGGGGAAATGAATGCTCTAAATTGTGAATTCAGAAAGACATTGGACACTCTGTTAGAAAATGAACCAAAAGTTATTCTTAGACTATGACATATCTACAATAAATAAAAAAATTTACAAACCTCTTGAAACTATGGGGTAAGGGAATTTCCTAATTTTTTCTGACAAGCAGGGGTTGATAAATAAAATTACATCAGTGCCAATGTCCTAGTTTGGGCTGCTATAACAAGGTGACATAGACTAGGGGGTTTAAACAACAGAATTTTATTCCTCACAGTTCTGGGATGGGAAGTCTTAGATGAAGGTATCACCAGGGCTGGTGTCTGGTGAAGGCGGGCTTCCTGGCTTGTAGACAGTCACCTTCTTGCTGTGGCCTCCCTGACCAAGACAGCCATCACTCTCTTGTGTCTCTTATAGGGCATTTAACTCTAGCATGAGGACTCCATCCCCATGACCTAACTACCTCCCAGAGCCCCCACCTTCAGACACCATCACACTGGGGATTAGGCTTCAACATCTGAATCTTAGGGGACATATTCAGTTGATAACAGATTGTTATAATTAGCCTAAGATGTGCTGTTATCTCTCTCCTGTGTTAACCTCACTGGGTGGACTCAGATACTGTTCCAATAACAGCAGTAATCTAAATGTAATCAGTTATTGCCCCTACCTGCTAATGTAAGACCTTGCGTGTGCATGCTAAGTCGTTTCAGTCATGTCTGACTCTTTGCAACGCTATGGTTGTCCACCAGGCTCCTCTGTCCATGGAATTCTCCAGGCAAGAATACTGGAGTGGGTTGCCATGCCCTCCTCCAAGAGATCTTCCCGACCCAGGGATCGAACCTGCATTGGCAGGTGAGTTCCTCACCACTAGCGCCACTTGAGAAGCCCAATGTAAGACTTTGGGTACCCCTAAATTCCACCCCAATGTTTTTGGTAGCCCCCACAAATATCTGATCTATTTTCATAAATAAGTTTGCTCATGCAGCTGAGACATCATTAGTTTCAGTATAAGTATTTTTAAATGAATGGCTGGCTCAAGACCCCAAAGCTGTAGTGTTCAGCTGTGTTTCACACGCATGCAGACAGTCCTGAGTGACATCCTGCAAGAAGGCTCCGGCAAGGCACAGCTGGAATTCCTCCTGGCATAGAGTTTGGAGAAATAGTGCAATGGTTCTTTCAGCTTTTCTAAAAGGCTTTCCCAAGAAACCAGATCTAAGACAAGACAGTAATTAAAAATTTTGAAGAAGACAGAGAAGCAGCAGCAGCTTCTCCTTGTATCCTTGCCCGGTCCCTGAACAATCACATCAACCTCTCTTCACTCACACTTTGCAATTCCAAAATAGAAGCAAAACCCAAAATCAACCAAAGACATACCAGTCTCTATAGAGCCTTGTCTTAGGTCCAGTATACACATTATCCTGGTAGAGGGGATGGGGGGAAGAGGGGACTGACAACTGTCAAAAATGTGTAAGTGTGTCTCAGCTGCCTATACCCAGGTTCACAGTCTTCAATTTACAGAGGTCTTCTCAGGAAGAAATGTGAATAAAAGAGAACCTGGCTCTTATGATTTCAACCATGAACTATGTAAGAAGTATTTTTCAATCTCCTACCGGGTTAAAACTCACACCAACCCAGACAATATCCAGCTTATTACAACTCTATTCCCACTGGCGTAGCAGAAACGGCTAACATTATTGTTTTAAATATATCGAAGCCAAGTTTGGGGGGTTATTTTTTGTTAGCACAAGCCAATAAGACAGACTAGCTCCTTTTTTATTCTCCAGAACATTGGGAGGTGTTTGGGGTTTTTTGGATTTTTTGTTGTTGTTGTTTTAAATCTCAACGGACTCATTTGGTAGAAATAAATTTAAGTGTCAGCATGTGTTCTGACCAATATTGACTTATCCATAGAAAATAATCCATAACATTTTCAAATTAAGGTTTATCCAGCAGTTATACACTCATGCTTTAATTTTTCCTTATTCCCCAATGCTGTTGGGAAATGGTATTGATAGACTTGCTCGAGGTAAGGTTGCCACAAATGTTCAATTTGTAAAAAACACAATACCTGAGATGAGCAATAAAGCAAAAAGCAGTAAGACAAAGTGCTGCAGTTCAGTTGCTCAGTCATGTCTGACTCTTTGCATCCCCATGGACGGCAGCACACCAGGCCTCCCTGTCCATCACCATCTCCTGGAGCTTGCTCAGACTCGTGTCCATTCAGTCAGTGATGCCATCCAACCATCTCATCCTCTGTCGTCCCCTTCTCCTCCTGCCTTCAGTCTTTCCCAGAATCAGGGTCTTTTCTAATGAATCAGCTCTTCACAGAAGGTGGCTGAAGTATTGGACTTTCAGTTCAGCATCAGTCCTTCCAATGAATATTCAGGGATGATTTCCTTTAGGATGGACTGGTTGGATCTCCTTGCAGTCCAAGGGACTCTCAAGAGTCTTCTCCAGCACCACAGTTCAAAAGCATCAATTCTTCAGCGTTCAGCCTTCTTTATTTGGTCCAACTCTCACATGCATACATGACTAATGAAAAAAACCATAGCTTTGACTATACAGACCTTTGCTGGCAAAATAATGGTATGGCTGTACATATTCTAATGGCTTTGCTGCCTAAAATCTCTGATAAGTTACTTCAGCTCTCTACCTTGCAACTTGCATGCAGTGCCAAGTCTCTGCAGTTGTGTTCAACTCTATGCAACCCCATGGGGTGTAGCCTGCCGGTCTCCTCTGTCCACGGAGCTTCTCCAGGGTCCATACTACAGTGGGTTGCCATGCCCTCCTCCTGGGCCTTTTCCCGACCTAGGGATCGAACCCGTGGCTCCTACACTGAAGGAGGATTCTTTAACACTGAGCCACTGGGGAAGTCCATCTTACAACAATGGGTTCAATAAAATGAATACTAAAGGGGGAAAGAAAGAGAAAAACCTGCTAGTGAACTACCATGAAACAAGACCAGAGTTTGCTTTTATTTTCAGTTTATCTTTTGTTCTTTTGGAAATGATTCAAGAAACCAGCAGTTTCCATGGAACTGCCCTCTGACAGTAGCTGTTTATTTTCTTTCACTTTACTAATGACCTACAAAGACCCCAACCTAGCTTTTGTGATCACCAATAGTCAATTGTGCATTTCTGCTCCGTATAAGGAGGCTGGTAGGGTTTGTGAAAATGGTCACTCCCATCTTTTTTTTTTTTTTTTTAAGCAAATGTTAAGTTTGTTATTAGAGTGTTGACAAGCATGGCAGAGACTAAAAATATAGTTCCTTTTTGAAACAAAATATTCAGCATTTTGACAGGCTGAGGATTTATTTGGCAATAATTTCTTGGTTAAAATTTCCTGAGGTTTGTTTATATGGCTATTTTGGTTCTTTATTTTAAGTATATCAGCATTTTCCCTCAGCTTCAACCTATTCTCATCTCAGCATGTAGGAAGTTAACAGGTAGCCCAGAAGCTCATTATTTTAATTCCAGTAAAAACACAGCTGGCTAAAGAAGCATGGGTACTAGTGCTATTCTTTCTGGTATTCTGAAAGACCAAGGAAGATGACCACAACTCAGCCTCATCAGAGCAATCGGGACCACTGGTCCAGCTGATGAGAAAGAGGGCTCGGCCATGGTCCAAATGATCTACAGGCACTGTCTGTAGATATGAAATAAAAATCATTTGAAAAAAAAAAAAGAATCATTTGGACTTCGGTTTTTCTAATGTGACAAAACTTCAAAAGATCTTTTAAAGAAACATAACAGGGATATATTTTTATTTAAGATGGTTGCCCACCTAGATTTTACACTTATTCCAGTGGTACCACCATTCTTCAAAACATCTATGAAATTCCTATTTGGAGCAGTTCTCAGATATATTTTATGGAATGCATTGGAAAATCAGTCTGGTTAGTTTCTAATCACATATGAATGAGATTAAAAAGTTAAATTACTAAACTTACTTACCAGACTGGGCTCCAGATGCATTTTGCATTTTCTGAATAGCAGATCTTCTCACAAAACCAAAGTTTGCCACCAATAAATCCTTCAAAAACCACATGCCTTGGTCTAAGGCAGGAATTCCAATAAGAGAATTCCAAAAGGGATTAGAATAATGGCAGAATCACTGGAATAAGTGTACAGCCTTCCAACCTAACAACTCTGAACCCAGCATTTGGATCTGTAAGATCAGGTACACTTCAATTAAAAAAGAACAAAACCCTAGCCTTCTTTCATTCAACTAGTGGAGAGTGAGTGCCAGGCATTATTCCAGGGCATGCAATAGCAAACACATCAGATTTAGCCTGTGTTCTGTGCCTATAGAAATCTTGAGAGAACCAATTTTAAGTGATCTAAAATGATATTATAGAGTTATGTTAATCTGAGCTACTTTTTAAAAGCTGTGCATAGAATAAGGTGCCTGGAAAGTTGGAAAGAAGTAAACTGTTGAAGTCCTTTCTCCTGTTTTTGCTCTTTGGCTTTTCTTTTCATTGTTTGTTTGTTTGTTTTTGTATAGGTCTTTGAAGCCGGGAAGGGAAGTACCTTTGCATCCAGCTGGATTTAATTTGAATGCCTAGATAGCCTCTAAGAATTTGGGAGGCTACTCAATCTGGAATATGCCACTGAAACTACCTCCCTGATTCACAGTGGCTACTGTGAGATAAAGGACCAAAATCTTAAAAAGGTTCTTTAGATGCTACGTAGCAACTGTCTGCTTTGCCACTCCTGGCCTCCTCCTCCCTCTGCCTCCAAATCTCTTTGATGAGCAAGCACCAGAATTGTGGGTCTTGAATCTCAGACTAAGGAAAATTATTCATCCAACCCAGGGATTCTGTCTTTGTTAGAAAGTATTAATCAATCAACCCCAACTCTGAAAATATTAAACAGTTATACCCAGCTGTCTAAAAATCCATTCCTAAAATCTCACTAATTCAAATTAGTTTCTCCTAACTACCTTGAAAAGTAAGTTCTTTTCAACACACAAGCCTGTGAATATGTTAGTATGTATAAATTACATACAAATTCTCCATTTTAGTTACCATTATATAGATGAGTAATGAGTGTGACTGAAATTTAGGGATATGTTTGACACTGTCTGTTCTGTTTATTAAATTAATTTGATATAAGAAATATACATATAGTAGAATTAAATTACTAAGATTAATGGTTCAAGGTGGGTAAAAATTCAAATAATTTCTTCTCATATAGGGACGTTTTGTGAACAAAAAGTGAAAATTGAAACTGACCCAAGCCACTGGCTTTTTCTATGATCTTATTAATGTCCCAAAGAGCTTTAGGAATATATTTTTAAGTCATGCCAATTTGTACTGCCTTTGACATTCCAGTCACCTCAGTGGCCAGAAATTTAGATAATAAATGATTGAAATGGAAACTGCCTTCAATTTTTGTTCAAATCTAAAGATGGTGATGTAAATTCTTTTCATCATCTAGCAAACAGTCTCCTGCTGTATCTTGTCTGTTAACATCCTATTACACATCTTCTTTGAATCTATGCATAGTGAAAGCTATATTTACTCTTTCAAAGTACCTTGTAACTGCATGATCAGAATATAGGTAGACTTCAGTCTTTGGTTTGTACGTTCATTCTTTAGACATTATATAGTGACTAATATATGCCAGGACTAATAAATGCACTGGATTTTGAAAATATGTGAATATACAACCTCAGAGAACTTAAAGTCTATCTGGGAAGACAGATGAATAGATTATTAACTATAACAGAATGTGAAGAAAACTTTAATGAAAACATGGACAAAGTGCTTTGGAGGCTGAAAGGAGGCAGTGAATCATTTATTCTTTAAAAATTCAGGATTAATCAAAGTTACTTCTGCCACCTTTGGACTAGGTTGAAAGAGCAGTTGTAAAGTGGATGAATCATGAAGGCACACTCTCACACACATATACTCACGTAAAAGTACAATTTCAGACTTCAGCATGAAGTTGTATCATGTACCTATTTCACAGCTGAGGCAATGGAGACATGCACTTTTCTGGATTCTTGGTCCATTTCAGGGCTGCCGGACTGACCCTGGCATTGTCTGGCACGTTTATTGGTTTTCTCTCCTTTGTTTGCTAGAGAATATTGTGCAATAGCGGAGCTTCGTGATTTCCAAGCATTCAGAAAAATGTTGTTTGACCACTGAACAAATTCTTCTTGATTGCTTTGGATTAAGAATTGCTACTCTGCTGAAATTAAGCCAAAGCAGCATTCAGGAAGCAAGGTATTTTGTTTGAATGGAACACAAATCAGAGCTGGACCTGGGGGCTGCTTGTGCTCCCTATTCTGAAGCCCTCTCGAGTCTGGGAATCCCATTGCCAAATCTTTGCTTCCAGACCTCAGGAGCATGGTTTCACAGATCTGCCTGTTCCAAACTCACACTTCCCATTGCTTTCATTCTGTGGCTTCTAGGCCTGTTTCAAGAACGCAATTCAAAATCATAATTTCATGGAATATTGTGCAATTTTTTCTAATGGAAGGCCACTTAAATTATCAAATTTCATTGATTATCAAGCCATGCAGATGACTGACCAATGGTTACAATTTGAATGGTCCATGAAAGGAAAAATAAATGGAATGATTCCAAAGAAAATATGAGCTCTATCATGGCCCTTGTTGGGATTTTTCCTCTTGGGACAGAGATGCAAAGAACAGAATGATGAATGAGGGATGAGAACCACTACCTTTGTGCTGTGTCTCTCGGATGAACACACCCCCCACCCCCAGAGATGACAATGGTCGATTAGGCCTTAAGGCTGTGCTTACTCACTGTGCTAATTATTAACTGTTACTGTTATCTCCAATATTTTTATTTTATTAAAAGATACAGAAAGGTTGAAAAGAATGTGATGAAAAAGAATGTAACACAGACCAAATAAAGATGCAATAAGTTTTAATATTTATATATAATGAACTAATAAAATAGTAATAATAGAGAAAACAATTTAAAGTAAAAGAAATCACAAGGTATATTTCTTGGGCAAAGATGGATTATTTAAAAAGGGTGCTATCTCATGACACAGAGAATACTAAAGTTGGAGGACTACTTCACCAATCTCACTAAATCTAAATCTCATTAAAAATATAAATGTGAAAATAAAGGTATAAAGTTAATAGAAAAAAGTATTGGAGGATTTTTGAAAAAGTCCCCAAAAGCATAAACCATAAAAAAGGAAAAATTATTGGATTTGATGTTATTAAAGGTAAAGATTTCAAGTTTCAAATGTGTGTAGCTTACATGAAAGGACATGCAAGAAAGTGCTGCAAAGTGGCAGGAGAACAAAAAGGACAAACTGTACAGAAGTGGGCAAAGGATGCATGTGTGCTAAGTCTTCTTAGTCGTGTCCAGCTCTACGACCCCATGGATTATAGCCTACTTGGCTCCTCTGTCCATGGGATTCTCCCGGCAAGAATACTGAAGTGGGTTGCCATGCCCTCCTCCAGGGGATCTTCCCAACCCAGGGGTCGAACCTGTGTCTCATGTCTCCTTCATTGGCAGGTTCTTACTTCTAGTGCCACCTGGGAAACACGGGCAAAGGATATACATAGACAATTCACAGAAGAAAAAGCCCAAGTAGCTAGCTAGCCTGGGAACAAACATCCAGCCTAACTGGTAATTTTTAAAAATGTATATCCTTCAAAACATTGGCTTCACTGGCCTTGCACCAGGACCTCCCCTCTTGTCTGCTGAAGAAGTCATGAATGAATGAATGAATGAATATACCTTAAACAGGAAGAACACTAAAGAGTTTCCATGGTGGCTCAGATGGTAAAGAATCCGCCTGCAATGCTGGAGACCCTGGGTCAGTCCCTGGATTGGGAAAATCCCCTGGAGGAGGGAATGGCAACCCACTCCAGTATTCTTACCTGGAGAATCCCATGGATAGAGGAGCCTGGTGGGCGACAGTCCAAGGGGATGCAGAGTCAGACATGACTGAATGACTTTTATTTCACAGGAAGAGCACTGTCTCCCTGTGCCCATCTGCCAGTCTCAAGCAAGAGGCATTGCTGGATCTCAGTCCCCACTTTGTACCTGATTACCTCCCACCATAACATCTACAGTTGGATGTGATTCTGTTTTCCTCTGACCTCCCTAACTTATCTGCTTGTAACCTTTCCCCTGCACTAGCCATGTGCTGTCTTCCATTGCAGTTCTTCGTGAATTTATCCTACAACTTACCTGCCATGCACAGGAACTCTAAGTCATCTAGAATCCTCTACAGCATGAGCACAATATTTTGTATATTACAGGAGTCCAATAAGTATTTACCTATCTGAATTAGGCGGAAATGCGGTATGTTAAACTCCCAACTAGCAGTCAGGAAAACATGCAAACTTTGGAAAATGAATGAAAACAAGGGGGGAAAAGGACAAAGTTAAACTAGATCAGCAATTTCCAAATGCTCCAGGGAACACAAATCTTATAAAATACTACCCGAAGAAAGGACCCTGGGTCAAATAATTTTGGAGAGTACCACATGATAGACACCCACCCAGTTCCTTTGGGGATCACAAGCAGTGATGTGCTGGGGCCAGTTTGTTCCCACTTGCAAAAGTCAATTGCTGAACTTTCAGGAATTTTGTGAGCCAAATGTTACATATGGTTATTATTAAAAATTAAATGATATAATTTAAAATAAATGAATTGTATTAAAAACCAAGGTAATAATTACTCAAAGCAATGCTTCCTAATTATTTACTGCATCTTGTTTTCATTATGCTCTTGAGGTTGTACACATCTGTTGTATGTTTCATAGAGTATGTGATACACATACTACTGTGTGCATCTCTCTCCAGCTTCACATTCATTGATGTTGTGTTGGTGGCTGGAACTGGACCTTGGTGGGAATATTTACACCACAGAAATCAAATACAGAAATCACCTGAAGAGCAGAGATTTATCTCTGTAGAATTGGTTGTTAAACATTTAACATGTGATCACCTGATCACAAACATATCAGTCTGTTAAAATCCTGATAGCCTCGGTAAATACATCTGCTTAATATCACTGTTTTGGATTTTATTTGCTCATGAAATTCTTTTATTTTATTTTTTATGAAATTCTTTTAACGCATTATGTCTATTAACATCCTAAGACACGTCCTTTGGGAAAAACTGGACTAGATGATGGCTAAGGCTTTTTCTCTTATAGTAAATCTTCACATAAAAGCTTACTGTATTCACTTCTTAGCTTTTCAATTTATTGATGGAGAGTGTGGATTAAGTTAATCAATGCTGTCTTTAAAAGTAAGATCTAAATAATTTAAAAGGAATCCTACTTCCCACTTATAATTCCTCAATTCAAAGCAATTTGGTTAAGGGCAGAGTATCATATAGACAAATTCTATTTCTAGTGTGTCTGTGAACAAGGAACTTTAATGCCTCTAAATCTCATTTTGTTCATCTGTAAAATGGGGTACTTCATGGGACTTTTGAGACAGGAGAGAAGGTTACATACGAAGATTACATGGAAAGCTATGCAGTTATTATACATGAAAGGAAGTATGAGTTGAGTGTTTCCTTCTGAAGGTAGTGAGATGAATGTAGTTCATGAACCGTCTTTAGCTGAGTTTGTCAGATCTCAGAAGCCTTCTCACAAACACCCATAGCAAAGGGGTGAGATCCTTGGCTCAAACTCCAGGGCAACATTTCCTGCTCCAAGCAACAGCTCAACTGTGACCAAGATGCCTCCTGGCTTCATGGTTGAGCTCACAGAGAACTGGAGCTATGTTTTCAAAAGATCTAATCGAAGCCAATAGTATCCTGGCCGGTAGTAAACGTGAAGGGGCCGGGTGGTCTCGGCACAGATGGAATTTGTGGTGAGGGGTTTTTAAGAAGTTGCCTTATGATGAATCGTGAGCAGTTACAGTTCAGAGAGGTCACATGAGATTAGACTTAAGCCCAGAGAAAGGTGATTTTATCTCTCAGGTCAGTCTAGTGTAGCACAGATCTGCTTTGGAACAATATTTTCATAAGTATGGGCATTTTCATTTTTTCCTTAGCGTCTAAAATGTTAACTTATCCCTAGGAGGCTGCTTTCAAAAGTGAACATGAGGAGAGGAGAGGAGAGAAAGGAAGGAGCAGCAGTTAGCTCTCTTTATCTCTTTGATCCAAGCAGGTAAAAGGATGGCAAAATGCCCAGCACATGTTTCCACCTTGACCAGCACCCTACCCAAGGATAGGGACTCTTCATCTGAGACGCCACAGGGCAGCTCTTCTTCCGCTTCTGCCTGCAGGGGTGACCTGCTAGATGGCTAGCAACCAGAGCAGCCTGGGCACAGACTGGCTGGAATGGACACCAGCTGTGGTGCTGTGAGCCTCATCCTGGAGGCCCAACCTGTGTGCTTGGGGTGATGGGAGCCATCCATGGTAGGAAGAAGGCCCAAGGAAGAGGCTTGGCACCCACCCACGTAGATGTAGTTCCTATTTGAACAACTGTGAATATACCAGAGCATGCTGGCTGAATGTCAACCCTGCCTGCCTATACCTCTCCTCAGAAGTAAGACTTTCTACCAACACATTTTCCCGTTTCTTGGCTCTACCCATGAGGGATAATTCAGGTATGAGCAGCTACAGAATCACCGGTGTGTAAGTAGTAGTACAATGACCAGATATGTCTTTTAAAAAAGATTTATTTGGCTATACCTGGTCTTGGTTGCAATGTGTGGGGTCTTTATTTGCAACATGCTAACTCTTAGTTGCTACATGTGGGATCTAGTTCCCTAACCAGGGATTGAACCCAGACCCCCTGCATTGGGAACCCAGAGTCTTAGCCACTGGACCGCCAGGGAAGTCCCTAGCTATGCCTTGCTTAGGTATAAAAGAGAGGCACCACCACTTTTTCACATACTTCTTCAGAGTGTTCAGGGCTTACATTTCATGATTATCATCTTATTTTATCCTCAGAACAGCTCTATTGGATAAATACTATCACCTTTATTTTATAGATGAACCCTTAGGTCATAGATGGTCAAATTATAGCAAAGTCACACAACTAAAGATTTGATAGAGTTAAATTTACATGCAGGTCTGTCTTTGTCCCACAAAGGGGCTCTTCTACTGTACTAGACAATAAAGTGGTTGAAAGGGGACCCTGGATCAGTTGGTTTGTATTTGAAATGTGCACTTGTGGGTGAGTGGTTGACTGTCTCTAGAACTGACCAGCCCTGGGAGAGTCAGGCCTTCGAGAGTCAGCAAGGCCCCAACGTCAAAGCATCAGAAGTCAGAAAACAAGAGACCTGGTTAGTGTGGGGCACGGGTGGTAGACAGAGGGAAGAGCGCAGAGGCGGAGGAAGACGAGCCAGCCTCCCTAGAAACACCTGTGCAGGCGCACTCAGCCTGACAATCTTTCTCCCCTCCCTCATCACCGCCACCTCTGTGGGGCTCGAGCACTTCCTACTTCCGTTCAGTTTAGTTCAGTTCAGTCGCTCAGTCGTATCCTACTCTTTTCGACCCCATGGACTGCAGCACACCAGGCCTCCCTGTCCATCACCAGCTCCCGGAGTTTACTCAAACTCATGTCCATTGAGTCGGTGATGCCATCCAACCATCTCATCTTCTGTCATCCCCTCTCCTCCTGCCCTCAATCTTTCCCAACATCAGGGTCTTTTCAAACGAGTCCGCTCTTCACATCAGGTGGCCAAAGTATTGGAGTTTCAGCTTCAGCATCAGTCCTTCCAATGAATATTCAGGACTGATTTCCCTTAGCATGGACTGGTTGGAGCCCCTTGGAGTCCAAGGGACTCTCATGAGTCTTCACCAGCACCACTTAGCCAACTTCCTACTTAGCCAGCCTTTTCCTCCCCCACCCCCCAATCTGTGTCGTGCTATTCTGCCCACCTCATCCCATCCTCCTCCACAAATACCTGGTTGTCCAGGCTCCCCTGGCTGGCCCTTGGAAAGCCTGGCTTCTCCATCCTTGCTTCACTGAGGGCAGCAACTCTGTCACACTTCAGTCCTTTCAATTAAAGTATACAAACCGGCCTTTTACTGGATACCCATGGGCGGCAAAGACACACACAGACTCTCAATGCAGTGCATTCATCAGTCAAATACGAACTTCTGGGTCTGGGCTTACATTTCAATGGCCTTTGTGGAACACGGTCTGTGCCCTCTTAGAGGGGCAGGGCCAGGGCAGAGCTGGCCAGGCTCAGCATTTGGGCAAATAGCTTAAATGCCTCCTGGGTAGAAGGAGCCCCCTGATTGAAGCCCCCTGATTCATCCCTGTGTGTGCCAGGGGGCAGAAGAACCAAGAGATACTAGGGAGGCACCTCAGAGGTGCTATTTGTATTCCTCGCTTCGTGATGCTGACAAACTCAACGTGAATCGTTAGCAAAGTCAGTTGGGAGAAGGACAGTGATTTAGGGTCAGGATGGCCAGCAGTTTCCATGGGTTCTGGGGCCATCCTGAGGTCTGCCTGTTCGAAGCCAGTTTAACTTGGAAGAGAAACAGGCAGCCAAGCTTCCTTCCCTCCAGCTGAGCTTTTGTAAACTGACCCAAAGCCCTAGATCTAGAACCATCATGATTTCTATCCCTTTGTTAAACTTCTCATTTTGTTTGTGTATTGTATTCCTGATTTTTTAACATTGTTTTTCTGTGTTTTCTTGTAGCCCACAGAGCTGAAGTGTAAGAATTGCACTTGTAAAAATTTGAATATATCTTAATCCAAAAAGATCAGTATAGTTAATTAAAAATAAAATTATTCTTAATGTTTAAAGTATTTTCTTCTAAAATATTCAAAAATTTCTATTAAATTTAATAGGCAGTATGGTCATTGTAATTGAGAAAATTAAATTTTTAATAAAATTATTTGTATGAAGTAAAAAATAAATAAAATAAAACCATCAGTTTTCCTAACCTATGGTAAGATTCTGATGTTCTGCCTTAGGGCTGAGGAGGTTCCCTCAGTTAGAAGCTTTAGTTCTAATAAATTAAAGTGCACAGAGGTGAGGCCAACGTGAGTTTAATTGCATAACTGTTTTCTCACTGAGAAACCTTTCCATGTGAGATATTTCAAACCAATTTGGACAAAGCAACATTTCAGTCTATAATTTAAAAAAAAAGATCTGACACAAAAAAACCTATCACAGAAAGTGTATAAGCATTGGCCTTTTAAATTCTGGGTTTTTTTTTTGTTATAGTTTATATCTCAGAATGGCTAAATATAATATTCTAAATAAAGTTTTACAATAAAATGTGTTTAAACTCTTCTGCAGTAAATAAGCCCAGATGGTCAGTAGTTATTACAAAATCTAGGCTTTGTGGAAAAGATTTCCTTTTCTCCTGTTTTTCTCAGCATATTTGTAAAATTTGCAAAACATGAAGTTCAAATGCCTGAACTTTTCCCAGCATCTCTACACAGTTTCTGCTTCTCCTGATCGTATCTTTCAATCTCTCCTCTTCGACCTCTGCCCACTTCACTCTGCCCACATGGAAAAAGCCCCATCCTTTCATCTGAGAACCACTTATTTATGCCTGTGGTCAAGTCCTACTTCTTTTCTGGCCATGGTTCCGTCTTTCCAATGCAGAACAATGGCAACTGATAGAAAACCTTGAAATTGTTCACCCATTGCTCTCTTGTAGATGGTTAAACACTGTATGCTAAGTCACTCAACTGTGTCTGACTCTTTTCAACTCCATGGACTGTAGCCCATCAGGCTCCCCTGTCCATGGGATTCTCCAGGAAGGAATACTGGAGTGGGTAGCCATCCCCTTCTCCAGGGAATCTTCCTGACCCAGGGATCAATCTTGGGTCTCCTGCATTGCAGGCGGATTCTTCACCATCTGAGCAACCAGGGAAGTCCAGTCACACACTTTAATGTTGTTTAACTTTTCCCTGAGTTACAACACATCTTGCCTCCCCACCTGGACTGTAAGTCCCCAGAGGGCCAGTACTTCTAGCTCTTGCATCCCTAAGAGAGCCCAGCAGAGCAGTCCTAGGAGGTGCTTTAACTGCTGTGAGGGCTTATTTTTGCCATTTAACCCCTTCCTGACTGTGTTCTGTGATTCCACTTAAACATTTATGACATTCCATGTGTTTTACTTCTTTCTGGTAATCTGAAACTTTTAGTTCTGTTTGTTTTGGAACCTGGAACACATGCAAACTGTTCTGTGAAGAATTTTCTTTCAAATGGGAAGATTAGAAGAATTGAATAAATACATTCTTTCCCATCAATGACTTTTTAAAGATTTATAGACCAATATAAGTTATAGCCTACTCAATGTTACTTCATAAGTATGCCTAACTTATATTTCCGGATTCTGTCGTAATCAAGCTTTCTCGTGCAGCAAGACAAGCCAAAACCTTTCCAGAGCTGTGATTAAATGAAGGCAAGCAAGAGGCCAGTGAGCTGGTGAGGCTGAGTTACCCCTATTTACTTCATCCCCAGAACTATCAGAGGGTTCAGCTAACTGCACTGACTTGAAACATACCAGGGAGGCCCAATCTATGAAATGGTGAGAAAGATTTTGTTTTTATTGCCAGACTTGAAACCAGACCTGAGTGGTACTTAAAATCTCAATTACGTGAGCAAAGGGGCTTCTTTACACTTGAGGAGGGGAGCTCACATCTCCAAGTTGGAATAGGTTCAACAAACGGGGCCTATGAGCCATATGTTGGCTGCCTCTATGCATCATGAAATAGAGTGCCTGCTTTAGCAGCTTAAAAAACAAAAGAAGGGACTCCCCTGGCAGCCCATGCTAACACTCCATGCTTCCACCTCAGGAGGCGCAGGTTGGATCTCTGGTTGGGTCAGGCCTGGGGTGTTGACTCAGTGAGTTCATCTTCCCTGACCCTGTGGTTGTGTATGCACACGTGTGCATGTGTGTTTGTGTCGCATTTTAGTAGGAGATGGTGGTCTAACCCTTTGGTTAGACCTAAGGTTGGGGAACTAAGATCCCACATGCCGTGCAGTGCAGCCAAATGCACAAACAATGATACATCCACAGACCTGGCTCTCACGCTTAGGGACAGAGCCACACTGAGTGTCTTGTATCCGTTAGTCCTTTTCCTCCAAAGATGCAGGATTCCTGCCATGCCAGAGGCATGAGCACCTGCCCCAGCACAGGCATGCCAAGTAAAATTACCAGTGTTGCCTGTAAGGGTGCTGAGAACCCTGAGTCATTTAGTCTCTAACCTGGTAGGAGCCAGGAGAACCAGAGACCGCCTCAGCACTGTGTTTTGAGAAGCTTTGGGGTGTCTCAGTGGCCTACAGCCAAGCTTTGGATACCACCATTGCAGAGGGTTAGACCACCATCTCCTACCAAAATGCGACACAAATACAAACACACATACACACATGTGTATACACAACTGCAGGACCAGGGAAGATGAACACACGGAGTCAACACCCCAGGCCTGACTCTCACAAGGTCTGACCCTCACCAGGCCTGCCCTGGAGACTGCATCACTCAGAATCACTCCACAAGGCCAATGTCTCAGCCAGTTCAGGCTGCTGTAACAAAATACCATACATGGGACAGCCTAAACAGCAGACATGTGTTTCTCACAGTTATGGAGTCTGAGAAGTCCAAGATCAAGGTTCTGGCAGATTTGGTTCCTAGTTAGAGCCCTCCTCCTGCCTCACAGACAGCCACCCTCTCGCTGTGTCCTCACATGGCAGACAGTAGGAGAGAGAGAGTGAGGGAGCGCATTCTGGTGTCTCTTCCTCTTCTTATAAGGGCAGTAATCCCATAATGGGGGCCCCACCTTCCTGATGTCATCTAAACCTAAGTATAGGCAGACCTCAGAGATACTGTAGATTCAGTTCCAGACCACTGCGATAAAGCTGATATTGCAATACAGCAGGTCATACGAATTTTTTGGTTTCCTAGTGCATATAAAATTTATGTTATACTATATGATTCTATCAAGTGTGTAATATGTCTTTAAGAAAACATTGTACATAATTAACGAATACTTTATTGCTAAAAAATACTAGCCAATGTCTGATGCTTCAGTGAGTCATAGTAGTAACATCAAAGACCACTGACTGCAGATGATCATATCCAGCATAATAATCATGAAAAAGTTTGAAACACTGTGAGGGCAAGAATGCTCAGTCATGTCTGGCTCTTTGCAACCCCATAGACCATAGCCCACCAGGTTCCTCTGTCCATGGAACTTTCCAGGAAAAAACACTGGAATGGGCTGTCATTTCCTTCTCCAAAGGATCTTCCCGACCCAGGGATCAGACCTGCATCTCCTACATTGGCAGGGAGATCCTTTCCCACTGTGCCACCTCGGGAAGCCCCTTTGAAATACTGTAAGATTTACCAAAATGCGACACACAGATACGAAGTGAGAAAATGCAATTGGAAAACTGGCACTGATAGACTTGCTTGACACACGGTTGCCTCAAACCTTCAATTTGTAAAAGCACAATGTCTGCCCTAAAGTGAAGCACAATAAAAACGAGGAATGTCTGTAAGGCCCCACCTCGAAATACCATCACATTCAGGGTTGGGACTTCAACACAGACATTTCAGGGGACACAAACGCATAGTCTGAAACAGCATGAGAACTGAGAAACATGATATGAATGCATCAGTTCATGGTGCACCATGTAGCTGAAAGGTCATGAAGCAAATTCAGGCCTGGAAAAGCCAAGTCAGACACAAGCTGCATTTAGGGTGGGAAGCAAAATCAATGAGCAGAGACTGGAAACCACTCTTGTCATGAGAAAGGAAAAAAGCAACGCTGGAGTCCAGCTGAAGTATTCTAATTGTGGAGCACAAGAATGCATTTCCATGCCTCAGGGCCTCCCAAAATCAAGAATCTCCTTCTAGCTCCAGGAACAGTCCTATAGACTCTTGTTCCAGGGTGTCATCTATGACTCCTGTTTATTGTTTCAGTCAGTTCAGTTCAGTCTCTCAGTCGTGTCTGACTCTTTGCGACCCCATGAATCGCAGCATGCCAGGCCTCCCTGTTCATCACCAACTCCCGGAGTTTACTCAAACTCATGCCCATCGAGTTGGTGATGCCATCCAGCCATCTCATCCTCTGTCATCCCCTTCTCCTCCTGCCCCCAATCCCTCCCAGCATCAGGATTTTTTCCAATGAGTCAACTCTTCACACGAGGTGGCCAAAGTATTGGAGTTTCAGCTTCAGCATTAGTCAGACTAATGCTGAGTTAGTCTGAATCAAGATTGACTGGAGCAGTCACTGGGATCAAGTACTGTCTCAAAGGCTGAGTGAACTGAGAGCTAACCCATGTGGAAAGACGGCTGCCATGGGTTTAATTGTGTCCCCAAAAAGATATGCTGAAGTCCTAATCCTGGGAGCCTAAGAATATGAATTTACCTCGGCAGATATAATCAAAATGTATCTTAAGATGAAGTCAAACTGGAAAAGGGTGGGCTTTTAATTCAATGTGTTAAGAAAAGGCGAAAAAAGACACAGACACCCACGCCAGATGCCCTGTGAAGACTGAGGCAGAGACTGGAGTCCTGCCACCAAAGAACACCAAGGATTGCCAGCATCACCAGAGAGTGGGAGAAAGGAATGGAACAGACTCTTCATGCCCTCATTCAGAGAGAGCACTGCCTTGCTGACACCTTGGTTTCAGACTTCTAGCCTGAAAGCATGAATTCCTGTTATATTCAGCCAGGTTTTGTACTTTGTCACATTTTTGTTGTTGTTTTTCAGTTGCTAAGTCATGTCAGAGTCTTTGTGACCCGGTGGACTGCAGCCCGCCAGGCTCCCCTGTCCTCCAATTTGTTTCACAAGTCCTAGGAAATCAAAGGAAATTAACACAGGTGCCCTTAGGGAGTTCAGAAAAGTCCCAGAGTCCTGAGTTTGCCCAAAAAGGGCAGGGGTGAACAGGTGATAGACCAGGAGACTTTGCATGGAGGGGTATTATAAAGATGCTGCCTGGGACTTCTCTGGTGGTCCAGTGAATAAAACTCTATGCTCCCAGTGCAGGGGACATGGGTTCCATCCCTGGTCAGGGAATTATGGTCCAGTAGTTGCACAGCACAGCTAAATAAAACTTAAATTTTATTTTAAAGATGTTGCCTGCCTGCCTGGGGTGGGGCAAGGAAAAGAGGAGAGGAGATGGAGGAGGCAAAGTGGGGTCCATATGACATTGCTGCCACTCACATTCCAAATTCTCATGGAAAACATCAGTGTCCAATGAGTAAACACTGGCTACAAGCAAAAAGGGAGGAGGAGGGGGAGACTAGGGAGGAAAAGGAGGAGAAGAAGAAAAGAATGAGAGGGAGGGAGAGGAAGAGGGGAGGGAGGAGAGAAAGGGGAGGGAAGGAGGAGGGAAAGGAAGGAAGTAGACCTTTGCCATCTCAGGTAGCATAAGCACAGGTCTCTGGGATGAGAACTTGGTATCTTTGGGGAGCTATTATCCAGTCTACCACTGGGTCTTTGGGTCAGTGCATGCTTACACAGATAAAAAAACATGCCTTTCCCTACTACAACTCAGAAAACAATTGATTAGCTGAACTGCCTTTCAATTGGAGAGATCATAAAATAGAACTTTCCACATTGATTCTAATCTACCCTTTTCCCTTTAACCTCCTATACAGTACCTTGGAAGAAGAAACCTGGTAACCTCCATGGTAGAAATGACTTTCATCACCAACTTTAGGAAATGTTTTCTGAGCCAGCATAACGGTCTAGCAGATTCTCTTTGCTTCATTTTCCACACAGGGAACTGCAGAATGCTGTAGTCAGTACAACAGTCCACGTTACCTTAAGCTGGCAGTTTGCACCACAGTGTTGGGTCACAAAACAAAAGGTCAATTCAAAAGAGAAAAAAAATCAGTCACATTGGTTGTTTGGCTTTCACGTAGGCAAAACAACCATTTGATTGATGGACTCTTTCATTTTTCATAGTTATTTTAGCACCTTATAACTACAAGCTAACAGTGTCATTTATATAACGGTACAGTAGTCTATTTATGAGGTTATCAAATGTTTTAATTCATCTATGAAACCAACATTAACCACTCCCAACACTTATATTTGCCTACGGCGTACCCAACCCTCACCAACCCCCTCCCACCACCTCCATTTTCCCCTTGAACCCAAAGCAGAGTTTTCCATTCAATCGGGTCACTAATTCTTTTAATATTTTACTCAACAAATATTCCCTGAATGTCTGTTATGTGCCAGGCACTGAGTTGGATCCAAAGGCAAAAATTGTAGCAGAGGTCACATCATGCAGATTGAACATTCTTTAGCAAGAGACTCTGACAGTCTCCTTCCGGTCTGCGTAAATTCAATTTGTGGAGGCTTTCTGGAGTTCAGGGACGAGTCATTGGCATGATCTGCTTTTAGTATTCTTAGTTAGGCCAACATAAGGTGAAGTGAAAGAAGTGAAAGTGTTAGTAGTTCAGTAGTTCAGTCATGTCCATCTCTTTGCAACCCCGTGGACTGTAGCCTGCCAGGCGTCTCTGTTTATGGGATTTTCCAGGCAGGAATAGTGGAGTAGGTTGCTATTCCCTTCTCCAGGGGATCTTCCTGATTCAGGAATTGAACCCAAGTATCCTACATTTCAGGCAGATTCTTTACCATCTGAGCTACCTAGATCTTACTACAGTTTGATCAAATGGCACCTCACAGTTTGCAAACGGGTAAATTTACAAAAGTGTCCCGAGTGTCCACAGGGTAGAAAGTGTGGCACTACAACCTCTGAAGTTCCAGATCCATGAACTAGTTCTTGCCGTAGTGTTTTCAAACTTGGAAAGGGGGCTGTGCTCAGACGCTAAGTCGTGTCCAACTCTCTGTGACCACAAGGACTGTAGCGCACAAGGCCCCTTTATCCATGAGATTTCCCAGGCAAGAATACTGGAGTGGGTTGCCATTTCCTCTTACAGGGGATCTTCCCAACCCCGGGATTGAACCCATGTCTCCTGCATTGGCAAGCACATTCTTTACCACTGAGCCACCTGGAAAAGATACAGCTCTGAGATAAAACAGGAAACTCTAGATAAAATAGGAAACACAGTCTGAGAAAAAAGCCCAAAGCACCAATCAGAAATAAGATTCTATTGTACATAAAGATACATGAATATGTACTAGGAGACAAAAATCCAATCAGAACTTTCAATCTGCCCTCCTAACATGACTGCAGTGGTTTGAACCTAACTCATGGAATCGACTGTCCTAAAGGAATTCACTCATCTCAGTGATATTCGAAAGACAATAAGTTACTGTATCAGCATGGCCCACACAAACATATATATGTGACAATTTTGTATGTCATTACCCCTTCTCTTTCGTAAAAGATGTTGTTTGATCTTTAAGATAATGTTAAAAATTGGTATATGTATGAAAGTCACTTTAATATTCAGCTACCATCCAGTACTTTTGTCAAAGACAACAAAGCAGGACATATAAAAGAATGGCTCTACAATTCCAAGAAACCCATGACCTTCTTTGATTGTCCTTCAGGCAAACAAAGTACCAGATAAAGCTTTCGTTGGTTATTTCATGATATTACTAAAGTAGTATATTCAGTTCAGTTCAGTTCAGTCACTCAGTCGTGTCCGACTCTTTGTTCCCCATGGATTGCAGCACGCCAGGTCTCCCTGTCCATCACCAACTCCCGGAGTTTACTCAAACTCATGTCCATTGAGGCAGTGATGCCATCCAGCTATCTCACCCTCTGTCATCCCCTTCTCCTCCCACCTTCAATCTTCCCCAGCATCAGGGTCTTTTCAAATGAGTTAGTTCTTCACATCAGGTGGCCAAAGTATTGGAGTTTCACCTTCAACATCAGTCCTTCCAATGAATATTCAAGATGATTTCCTTTAGGATGGACTGGTTGGAGCTCCTTGCAGTCCAAGGGACTCTCAAGAGTCTTCAACACCACAGTTCAAAAACATCAATTCTTCGGCGCTCAGCTTTCTTTGTAGTCCAACTCTCACATCCATACGTGACTACTGGAAAAACCATAGCTTTGACAAGATGGACCTTTGTTGGCAAAGTCAAGTCTCTGCTTTTTAATATGCTGTCTAGATTGGTCATAACTTTTCTTCCAGGGAGCAAGTGTCTTTTAATTTCATGGCTGCAGTTACCATCTGCAGTGATTTTGGAGACCCCCAAAATAAAATGTATCACTGTTTCCATTGTTTCCCCATCTATTTGCCATGAAGTGATGGGACCATATGCCATGATCTTAGTTTTCTGAATGTTGAGTTTCAAGCCAACTCTTTCACTTTCCTCTTTCACTTTCATCAAGAGGCTCTTTAGTTCTTCTTCACTTTCTGCCATAGGGTTATGTCATCTTCTTATCTGAGGTTATTGATATTTCTCCCAGCAGTCTTGATTCCAGCTTGTGCTTCCTCCAGCCCAGCGTTTCTTGTGATATACTCTGCATATAAGTTAAATAAGTAGGGTGACAATATACAGCATTGATGTACTCCTTTCCTGACTTGGAACCAGTCTATTGTTCCATGTCCAGTTCTAACTGTTGCTTCTTTTTTTTTTGATAGTGGAGTGCAGTTTATTACACCGGCGGGCCCAAGGCAGAGTCTCCTCTTAGCCAAGGACCCCGACCAACATTTGTGAAAATCTTTTATACCCCATGTGTCCAAACCCACTACCCCAATTCCCTTGAGACTTACATAAACAAAGGAAGGGTAAATACAACTACAATAACCCCATCATTCACGTGTTATGTGTTCAAACAGTCAATAATCAATAAGCCCGCAGTTACATTCCAAATAGTTAATAACTGATAAGCCTGTGCTTACATTCTGATAGATAGTGTCTGGAGGCAGGGGTGATTAGTGTCTGTTCTTCAAGATTCCCCTGCCCAGAGGGGGGTCTTATCCTTCCATTGTCATTCCCACAGGCGCTAAGCACAGAGTTCAGAGTCCACTGGAGAGGTGGCCGCGCACGATCAGCACAGACAGGCCTGAGATGGAGTCCAGGCCCTATGAGTTCCTTCTTCATTCCCCCCTCTTGATGCTCTTAGTTTCCATAACGAGCATCATTTATTGAGATATATTGTACCTTAGCCCTCCTGCCACCCACATGAGAGAATGCTATCAATCTCTGGGTTACAAAATTCACAAGGCATTGTAGGAAGCAGGGTCCACAAAGCAGTATGATCAAGATTACTATAACAACAGTTCATTAGACATGGCTTTCACTTGATTTTGCATATCCTCCAAGGCAGCAGATACATCTTCAGACAGGTCAGGGATGTACACACCATTCGCCAAAGTCCCTCCTTGGGCTGCTGTGAGTATGTCTAATGCCATCCTATTTTGAATTACTGCCTTCCTCATCTGAATCTGTTCTTCGTTCAAAGCTTGAATGGCTTTAGTACTGTCTAAGAGGGCCTGTTTAATGAAATTAGTTAAGGCCTCTACCTTAACCATGATATCCGTTGTCCCTACAGAGGGTATAAACAAGGCAGCAAGATAGTCATACCATTGGAACACAGATCGTGTCCATCTTGCATGCAGATAAGGCAGGTTTACTGGAGGCTGGTGTAGGCTATGCTTAATTCTGCCATGGGCGAAAGCAAATCCTAACGTGCAACGCCCCACCCAGCCAACTGGTAACCATGGCCATAAGTTAAGCCCACAGAGCCACTGGGTCCCATTGGGGGCTACCCAGCGGATTCCAGGATTATATTTCCAGTCGGAACCAGGCCACTGAGTAGACTGATTGGGGTGATAGGTAACTTCCAAGATTTGTTTACTTTGTTCAGGGGACAAATAACAATTCTTTTGGGTCTAGGGGATGGTCTCCAAATCCAACTTTCTGTTCTTTTTGTTCCCAGCAAATAGTAGCAGGGGCAATCAACTGTCCTTTCTCAGGAGTCATCCAGAAATATTCATCCCAGACCTGGTAGTATTGCTCAAGGCACCGGGAGTCCTGTCCCCCTTTTGTAAGGGAGCCCTTTTCCTCTTTAATTCTCATATATGAGGTATAAGCCTTTGTTATCTCCGTAAGGCTGGTGTTCATGTTAAATGTAACCCTATGTCCCTGGCCCATTGATGGCTTCTTCTAACACCAGAGGGCAAAGAAAGGTTATGGTTGGTGAGAGAGAGGAAAGTTCCTTTCTGTTGTTAAAGTCCCCATAACGGAGTGACGATACCCACCAGGGGAGTCTGTGTATTACTGACAGGGGCATAGCCCCACATACCCAAGTTCAAAATTGCATTGGTGAGGCCGAGCAGCAGGAGTCGTTTACCCAGCTCCATCCTGTAGAGGGCTCATCTGGGACCTAGTTTTCTTCCTCCTCAGAATGATCTTGGTTTCCCGTGGGTCGGTGGGGTCCTTCTGGGTGGTCCACTCAGCGTCCTCCGGGTCAGCGTGGTATGTCTTCTTTGCTCTGGTGTGATGGATCAAGGGACAATACCTGCAACTTTAACTGCAGTAGGGGTAGTTAGAATAACATAAGGGCCCTTTCACCAAAGGGCTAGCAAATCATGTTTCCAATCTTTGACCCATACTTGGTCACCAAGTGTAAACTCATGAATCTGTTCCCCAAGGGGGAACGGCACCCTTTCTTGTACAAACTTAGTTACCCGATTTATTACCTTACCCAGTTCCATCTGCTGTGAAATCCTATCCCCCCATACCTGAGGCAAATTTGTTGACACCTGTTTTCTTATGGGAGAAGGCCTCCCATACACAATTTCGTGTAGAGAATAGCCTTGGGACTGTGGGGTCATCCTGAGTCTGAGCAGAGCCATTGGGAGCAAGTCCACTCAGGAGCAGTCAGTCTCTCTGATCCACTTGGAGAGTCTCTTTAAGTGTCCGGTTGGTTCATTCCACCATCTCAGAACTCTGGGCCTCCTCTTTGTAGATCTGTGCCTTCTTCTTTGACACCCGGTAACCTGCTTCCATCAACAGCTGGAGCAGTGCATTTGTCCCTTTCCAGCATTTTTCCTTGGTCTCAGGCAGCCAGCAGCAGGTCATCCCCCTATTGTAGGAGCTGACATCCATACTCTTCCGGATGGAATGAGTCCAGATCAGAAGCCAAGGCTTCCCCAAAGATGGCTGGGAAGTTTTTAAACCCTTGTAGGGGAGTCCAGATGAGCTGTTGTTTGGTGCTCCCTACTGGATCTTCCCATTCAAAGGCAAAGATGGGCTGTGACGCTGGGGCGAGGCATATGCAGAAGAAGGCATCCTTGAGATCTAGGCAAGTGTAAACTTTAGTCCTCGGTGGGAGGAGGCTAAGTAAGGTATAGGGGTTTGGAACAGTGGCGTGTAAAGTCACAGTAGTCTGGTTGACTAGCCTGAGATCTTGTACAGGCCTATAGTCCTGTCCTCCTTCCCTTTTGACTGGCAGGATTGGCGTATTCCAAGCCAACTGGCACTCTACGAGAATGCCTGCTTGTTTCAATCTATTGATGTTGGGCAATATGCCAGCTCAGGCCTCCATCCATAGCAGGTACTGGCGCCCTCTAACCGGGATGGTGCCTGGTTTGAGTTCCATTATCACTGGGGCGTGATGTTTAGCCAGCCTGGGGGGACGGGGGGTTGTCTTCCACCCAGACCTCAGGGAATAATTGAGTTAGCTCCCTCATGCTCTTCTGGCCCACCCGGTTCTGCCTTCAGAGGCTCATGCAACCTCCACTCATCTTGGGTTGGTATTGAGAGAGAGGGCAAATAAGTCATAGAGTCCATCCAGAAGGTGGGCCTCTCCTCAGGGGAGAAAGTCACTTGTGCTCCTAGTTTGGAGAGCAAGTCTCTTCCCAACAGGGGTACTGGGCACTCAGGAATGTAGAGGAATTCATGAATCACTTGGTGCCCCCCCCCCCCCCCATCTGACATTTTCTGGGCTGGCAAAACGATTTAGTCATCTCTTCTCCTGATACCCCAGTTACAGCGGTAGTCTTTGTGGACAGAGGTGCCACAGGTTTTGTTACTACCGACAGTTCTGCTCCTGTATCCACCATGAAGTCAGTGTTTTGGTCCCCCACTTTTACGGTTACCATGGGCTCTCAGGGACCTGATATCTCTGAGCCCTGGCAGCCCTAGTTAATTTCCAGGTCAGCAAGCCTCACAACTGCAGGAGCTTCCTCTTCCTTCCTTGCCTTAGGGCATTCATTCTTCCAGTGGCCAAAAGCTCGGCGCGAGGCACACTGGTTTGGCTGTAATGGGCCCAGGGCCTCCCTTGGGACCGGCTGAAGGACTGTCCTGTCCTTGGGGCAGATGAGGTTTTCTGGAGGGCCCGAGATAGACTTTCCCAGAGCAGCAGCTAGCACTGTAAGTCTCTTGTCTGTTCTCTTTTATTCCCTCCGGCTCTTTGGCAAAGCGCGGTCTCTGCTAAATTCCAACATCTCCCTCCTCCTCTTGTCAGTATTCACCAGGAGAGGCGGGTATAGCTTGGGCGGTTCGGTTGGAGCCGGATTCTGGAAGTGTTGGCCAGAGGCTTCTGTCACCGGGATCGGAGCCTGCCCAAACGGCGGCTCTACGAACTCCGGGAAAGCTGACTGTTGCAGAAACTTCACCTGGCCCTGGATCGGGCATTAAGGCAGCCTCCGGTCCTGGTGAAGCACTGGGAGGCAGGCGTGTCATTATCCAGTATGCAGGAGGGGTCAGGTCATCCCCGTCCAAATCCTGTAGAATTTCCTTTTTTATCATCAGTCTATTTTTGTGTCATTAATATTTTCCCCTTTCCCTTCTGGATACAGAAACTTGTCCAAGTAGGAGGGTCTCGAGCTAACCCGAGCCATGAGTCAATAGATGGATATTGATCCAGGTGTCCTGGCTCTCCTGTGACTTTAAGTTCACGGTGTTCTCTGGTGGCCATCCTGCTCCCATAGGGGTCCATTCGACCTCACAGAGTATGTGGAGGCAGTTAGGCTTCATCTTCACCCCATAGTCTCCTCCTAATCCCTTCTTTAAATTTTTAATCATGCACTCCAATACAGTTGCCTTAGATTCACTTCCCCCCATCTTGCTTACCTTCTCAGACCTTCTTGGACTTTTCCTTTTCGTTCTGTCTACGAAGTTCTCAGTACTCTATGTACTTCTGATATTTCCACTCAGTGACACTTAAATTGCCATTCTGCCTCCTTCCTAATTGGGGCGAGAAGAACCTTACCTGCCAGACCCCAGAGGGAGAAGGGGGATCGGCGTGTCTTCACCTGCCAGTCAGCATAGCTGAACCAGAACATCACATGGTCCAAGGCTGTTTCTCCCTTAAAGTCCATTCTGCCTCGGTGGGCTTGATCAGGTGCAGATGAAAACACAGATGGGTTAAATATCCCATGTCCCAGGCCATCTCCGGAAAAGCCAATTCATACTCACTTCCGTATCCCCCTCCTTCTAGCCTAACAATTCCGAGGGGGTCAAGAATTTCACAGCAGACAGGACACCTCCTGGGGGAGGGCAGAATACGAGCATACAAGGACCAGTTTCCTATCCTAAAAATCCCCTGGCGATCGCTTGGTAATAATTTTCCCCAAGACGGCGTGGAAACACCTCCTAAATGACCTTCACAAATTTCCTTCCTAAACCCTAGCACGCTCGTCGACCTGTGTACCAAGCAATCGTTGCTGCCTGCCTCTTCCAGGCTCCTGTGGGTCCCCGCTCCTTTTAGTCCCTCCCAGGAGGGTGATCAGACCCCTCTTCCACCCTGCCGGGTGGGTTCCTCCTCACCTGAGCGCTTGGTTCCCTGCTGCTGTTCACTACCTGCTGACGTGAAAGGTCCGGGCGTTGAGAAGCAGAATCCTTCCAGAGGGGCGAGGCGCCTTCCCCCCTCTAGGAGATTCAAGCCACAAAGCCTCCGGGTGGCCTCAAATGAGACCTGTCTCCTCAAAGTGAGGAGTTTCCCGGCCAATGCACCAAATGTTATAGCCACGCTCTCCGGGAAACAGACTCACTCAGAAGGACAATGCAGATAGTGGAGTGCAGTTTATTACACCGGCGGGCCCAAGGCAGAGTCTCCTCTTAGCCAAGGACTAACTGTTGCTTCTTGACCTGCATACAAATTTCTCAGGAGGCAGGTCAGGTGGTCTGGTATTTCCATCTCTTTAAGAATTTTCCACAGTTTGCCATGATCCACACAGTCAAAGGCTTTGGCATAGTCAATAAAGCAGAAGTAGATATTTTTCTGGAACTCTCTTGTTTTTTCGATGATCCAACAGATGTTGCCAATTTGATCTCTGGTTCCTCTGCCTTTTCTAAATCTAGCTTGAACATCTGGATGTTCATGATTTGTGTACTATTGAAGCTTAGCTTGGAGAATTTTAAGCATTACTTTGCTAGTGTGTGACATGAATGCAATTGTGCGGTACTTTGAGCACTCTTTGGCATTGCCTTTCTTAGGGATTGGAATGAAAACTGACCTTTTCCAGTCCTGTGGCCACTGCTGAGTTTTCCAAATTTGCTGGCATGTTGACTGCAACACTTTCACAGCATCATCTTTTAGGATTTGAAATAGCTCAGCTGGAATTCCATCACCTCCACTAGCTTTGTTCTTAATGATACTTCCTAAGGCCCTCTTGACTTCGCATTCCAGGGTGAACATTAACATTTTATGAATCAGCGAACTAAAATGGACTGGAATGGGTGAATTTAACTCAGATGACCATTATATCTACTACTGTGGGCAAGAATCCCTTAGAAGAAATGGAGTAGCCATCATAGTCAACAAAAGAGTGTGAAATGCAGTATTTGGATGCAATCTCAAAAATGACAGAATTATCTCTGTTTGTTTCCTAAACAACTTGCCTTGTAAGCCATTCAATATCACAGTAATCCAAGTCTATGCCTCGACCAATAATGCTGAAGAAGCTGAAGTTGAATGGTCCTGTGAAGACCTACAAGACTTTTCAGAACTAGCACCCAGAAAAGATGTCCTTCTCATTATAGAGGACTGGAATGCAAAAGTGGAAAGTCAAGAAATACCTGGAGTAACAGGCAAATTTAGCCTTGGAGTACAGATTGAAGCAGGGCAAAGGCTAATAGAGTTTTGCCAAGAGAATGCACTGGTCATAGCAACACCCTCTTCCAACAACACAAAAGAAGACTCTACACACGGACATCACCAGATGGTCAATACCAAAATCAGACTAATTATATTCTTTGCAGCCAAAGATGGAGAAGCTCTATACAGTCAGCAAAAACAAGACCAGGAGCTAACAGTGGCTCAGATCATGAACTCCTTATTGCCAAATTCAGACTTAAATTGAAGAAAGGAGGGAAAACCACTAGACCATTCAGGTATGACCTAAAGCAAATTCATTATGATTTTACAGTGGAAGTGACAAATAGATTCAAGGGATTAGATCTGATAGAGTGCCTGAAGAACTATGGATGGAGGTTCATGACATTGTACAGGAGGCAGTGATCAAGACCATCCCTAAGAAAAAGAAACACAAAAAAGCAAAATGGCTGTCTGAGGAGGCCTTACAAATAGCCGTGAAAAAAGAGAAGCAAAAGGCAAAGGAGAAAAGGAAAGATATGCCCATTTGGATGCAGTTCCAAAGAATAGCAAGGGTAGATAAGAAAGCCTTCCTCAGTGATCAATACAAGCAATAGAATGGGAAAGACTAGAGATCTCTTCAAGAAAATTAGAGGTACGAAGGAAAACATTTCATGCAAAGATGAGGACAGAAATGGTATGGACCTAACAGAAGCAGAAGATATTTATAAGAGGTGGCAAGAATATACAGCAGAACTATACAAAAAGACCTTCATGGCCCAGATAATCACAATGGTATGATCACTCACCTAGAGCCAGACATCCTGGAAAGCAAAGTCAAAGTAGTGTATTAGTGATTTGCTAAGATGGGAGAGTTCCGGTCCCAGATCTCTTATTGACCTACTGCTCTATTTGGAATCCTTGCTTTAACTTCTTTCTGCTTCCTTCTTCTCTAAAATAAAGGGTTTAGACTGACTGTTTGTAAGTTCACAGATTTTGTGGCTCTCTTCACTACCAAGCAAACAGCCTTTCTGAGGTTCCATTTTATGGAGAAGTGATCTAATAAGTTGGAAGCCTCTCACTGTTGTTGTTGTTCAGTGGTCCAGTCATGTCTGACTTTTCATGACCCCACGGACGGCAGCAAGTCAGGCTTCCCTGTCCCTCACCATCTCCCAGAGTTTGCCCAAGTTCATGTTCATCGCATCAGTGATACCATTCAGCCATCTCATCCTCTGACGCCCTCTTCTCCTTCTATCATCAGTCTTTTCCAGCATCAGAGTCTTTTCTATTGAGCCAGCTATTAGCATCAGGTGACCAAAATATTGGAGCTGCAGCTGCAGCATCAGTCCTTCCAGTGAGTATTCAGGGTTGATTTTCTTTAGGATTGACCAGTTTGATTTCCTTGGTGTCCAAGGGACTCTCAAGAGTCTTCTCCAGAACCATATTTCAAAGGCATGAATTCTTTGGTGCTCAGCTGAGGTCAATTCGCAGGAGAGAAGCCCCTAAGGCTCCAAAGGGGACACTCCTAGGGAGAAATGGGGAGTTTGGACTGATAACCCAGGCTCAACTCCAGCACTGGGTAGATGGGGAAAGGACAGTGGAGGGGACAGAGATGACAGAGGCTGCAAACCCCTCCAGACACAGCCCTTCTTGCACAGATCTTCTTGCACAGAGATCTTCTTGCACAGAGATCTTCTTGCACAGAAATCTCTGGGGTCATTTGGTTGAGTATGTCAGTGTAAACTTAAAAAAAAAAAATGGTACCTTCAAAACGGAGCAGATCTAGCTGGGAAGGGGCATCCTTGAATCACTGGACAAGGACATGTTCGAATATTCAGGTCCATTTTCAGCAATGAAGCCACTGGAGGGCTGGAAATGAATCATGGCAACCAAAAACTAGCACCTATAAGCAGACTAAACAGATATTTCAGTTCTTTACCTATTGACCCTTTGAACTGAACAAGTTCCCAGATACTTAAGAAATTGTGGGAGTTGGGGTAGGTGAGCTCAAGAGCAAGAAATATCAACTTCCTGCAACAGAAGGGAAGTGGTGGCTCCAGAGCATCACTGGAGAAATTAAGTGAAAGCCAGGTGGCTCTGTTTGTATCTCAAGACCGTGATGAGGGTAATGCATTTCTGCTTGTGAATATCCAAAGCTGAGTGACGTATTCGGACAATGGTTGAGATGACTGCTAGTGCTCCAGAATGTCTCCAGGCCAGGAAAGAGAGTGTCCTGTGTAGGAAGGAGATCAGAGAGGAGGAGGGGAGACCTGCGGAGGATGGGCAGGGGAGATGAAGCTGGAGACAGCAGGGCCACAGCAGAAACACCTTCTAGGTTCCAGATTAGCAGGGTCCTCTCTTTCATGCCATAAAGAAGGCCTGAAAGTGCTGCTGGGCCAGAGCTATGAATTATACCCAGTATCTGTTAATGCAGCTGGTCTCTCGTGTGTGATTTGCCCTTCTACAGATCTCCAGATAGACTGATCGTCATCTCAAATTCCCTATTCTAGAAAAGTCCCCCAAGGGCTTTTCCTTTTGATCCTCAATTTACTAAAGAACTGCAATATCAAATTTCTTTTGTTTAAAACTCCAGCAGCTCAATCAGCTAAAGGTCAGCTAAAGTAAACTCCTTTAAAATGAAGACCAAAATTTCACACTACATAGAAAAACTGTTTGATGGAAACTTACTCTTGAATAATAAAACTAAAACTTATAAAAAATTATTTTATGCTTAACAAAATTTATACTAAATTGCATTTATGCCTTAATTTTTTTTTTTAAAAGATAAACTGCATGAGGTTTTTCTTGAGGGCGAGATTATCATTTTTCAAACAAATTGCATGATAAATGTAGTTCACTTGATATTTACATTTGGTTTCTTCAGTATGGCAATAAAGAAAGCTATTTTAAAAAATATCTAGGCCATCATTAATTTTCCCATGCTTTTCTCTTAATCCTTTGATAATCAAATCAGTTTCTGCCTGAGGATATATCCTGGCCTTACTTATATTAGATTTCCCTCCTTCAAGTGTTCATTAACCCCATCAAACTCCCATTGTTTAAAATTGTGAGATTCCAGCAATTTTCTCCCTGGTTGCTTAGACTATAAAGAATCTGCCTGCAGTGCAAGAAACCTGGGTTCAGTACCTTGGTCAGGAAGATCCCCTGGAGAAGAGAATGGCTACCCACTCCAGTATTCTTGCCTAGAGAATTCCAAAGACAGAGGAACTTGGCGAACTACAGTCTATGGGGTCTCAAAGAAATAGACACAACTGAGCAACTAATAATTTTCATCTTTTTTTTTTTTTAACTTGCATTAGATTTTGCTCCTTCAATTATTCATTGACTGTGTCAAAGTCTCATTGTTTAAAATTTTGAGTGTGATTCCAGCAATTTACCATCATTACCGTATGAGTTCCTGAATCTATTGAATATGTGTTTTACTGTTGTTATGTTAATATTTGACCATCAACAAGAGACAGGCCATGAAAGGCCTTGACATAGGAGAGAAATACTCTAGTGTTAACCTGAGACAGTCGTTTGCCTAAGGACCAATTTCTTAAGCCCTCAGAACACTAATGACACTTTCAAGCCTTGATAGGCTTTGCTTGCCCTGACTTGGCTCCCTTATGCATCCTTATAACTGTAGAGATTCTTCTAACGAATAAGAGGATAACAAGGACCTCCCTATAGTTTGAAATTCATATCATCTCAGACACTAAACTCCTCATCCAACACCAAAGCCAATGTCGCCCCTAACATATGCAGACTGGAGTAGAATAATCTGGCCACAACTGTACTCAGCTTCATTGTGAATGATTTTTTATAAAAAATCTCCCAGTCCTGCTACTCTTACTGCTCCCACATGCCTTGAGGGAACACTTCAATAAATCTCCTGTATGCAGATCTGTCTTCTGCTCTGATTCCCAGGTAACCTGACCTACAGCAATCAGTAAATGTGAAGGGACTCACCTGTGTCTGGTATGATCTCTCTGTGTCCAAGTGAAAAATAACTATACCTACAATCACTAGCTTTCTTGATTACCATAAATAACCAGTGATACAATATAATGAAAATAATCCCAATCACAATAGCAAAAAATACACAGAGAAAATAACTAGGAATCATCATAACAAGACAAGCATAAGACATATATTAATAAAACTCTACCAGAAGTCATTCCCCGGTGGCTCAGATGGTAAAAAATCCACCTGCAATGTGGGAGACCTGGGTTTGATCCCTAGGTTGGGAAGATCTCTTGGAGGAGGGCATGGCAACCCACTCCAGTATTCTTGCGTGGGGAATCCCACGGACAGAGGAACTTAGTGGACTACAGTGCTTGGGGTCGCAAAGAATCAGACACGACTGAGCAACTAAGCATATAAGTCATTTTAAAAGATGTGAACAAATGAACAAAAGTAAGTTGTTCATAAAACTCAGTCCTGATACAGTGATTCTCTGTAAATCAATCTATAAATTCAATGCAGTCCAAATTTGAAAGTTGATTAAAAAATAATAGAAAATTCATAGAAGAATAATCATAGAAAAATAGGGGGGAAAAGTTTAAAGAACAGGAGTGGGGGAACCAGAGACAGGGTGAGCCTTAGGCTGTCAAATATTACAATATAAAGCCACACTCACTTTCACCAGGATTCTTTCTCCTTCGCAGGACCCCAGCCAGAAGCAGAATGCAACCTCTGCTATGCATCTCCATGCCCGCCTCTTCCTCCTGTATAGCAATTGCCTGTTTATTTTGTCTCTCCTGTTCTGCTATAATCTCTCAAGGAAGCAATCTGTGCTTTTCCAGACTTGTCTTCAGCACCCAGCCCAGTGCCTGCACAGTGACGAACAAGTGAGTAAATGACGACATAAAGAGACAATAAAGCAAGCACAAAACTGGCTACAGCGGGGCTTAGTTCATTACTTCTAGAGATATCTAGGAGCCACTGTCATTATAATCTAAGCTAATCTTAATGCTATTAAGAAGTATACACTTATTTCCTGTGGATATGCCCAATTTCCTCTGCATCTAAATTTACATGTAAAATAATGCATGCAGGGACTTCCTTGACTGTCCAGTGGTTAAGACTCCATCTTTCCAATGCAGGGGCCATGGTTTCCATTCCTGGTCATGGAACGAAGATCCCACATGCCACAAGGAGGCTAATTTTTTCTTAAATGCGTACATCACAAGGAATATAGCCAATATTTTATAATAACTATAAATGGAGTGTAGTCTATAAAATTGTGAATCACTATGTTGTGTACCTGAAGCTAATATAAAATTGTAAAGCACCTATACTTCGGGGAGGAGAGGGTGAGACATATGGAGAGAGTAAAAAAGAAACTTACATTATCATATGTAAAATAGATAGCCAACGGGAATTTGCTGCATGTCTCAGGAAACTCAGACAGGGGCTCTGTATCAAGCTAGAGGTGTGGGATGGGGAGGGAGGTTTAAAAGGGAGGGGATATATGTATACCTGTGACTGATTCATATTGAGGTTTAACAGAAAACAACAAAATTCTGTAAAGCAATTATCCTTCAATAAAAAAATAAATTAAAAAGAAAAAAATTAAAATTTAATTAATTAAACATTTTAACTTAGAAACTAAATAAATGGTGACTCAGTGGTAAGGACTCCACCTGCCAGTGCAGGAGACACGAGTTCGATCCCTGATCTGGGAAGATCCAACATGCAGTGGAGCAACTAAATCAGTGAGCCACAGCTAATGAAGCCTGGGCTCCCTAGAGCCCATGCTCCACAAGGAGAAGCCACCACAGTGAGAAGCCGGCACGAAAACAAAATAGCCCCCGCTATGCATGCTTGGTGTTGGAGAAGACTCTTGAGAGTCCCTTGGACAGCAAGGAGATCAAACCAGTCAATCCTAAAGGAAATCAGTCTTGAATGTTCATTGGAAGGACTGATGCTGAAACTGAAGCTCCAACACTTTGGCCAGCTGATGCGAAGAACTGACTCATTGGAAAAGACCCTGATGCTGGGAAAGATTGAAGGTGGGAGGAGAAGGGGTTGACAGAGGATGAGATGGTTGGATGGCATCACTGACTCAATGGACATGAGTTTGAGCAAGCTCCGGGAATTGGTGACGGACGAAGGAGCTTGGCGTGATGCAGTCCATGGGGTCGCAAAGAGCTGGACATGACTGAGCGACTGAACTGAACTGAACTGATACATGCTTAGTCGCTCAGTCATGTCCGACTCTTTGCAACCACATGGACTGTAGCCTGTCAGGCTCCTCTGTCGATGGGATTCTCCAGGCAAGAATAGCGTAGTGGGTTGCCATTTCCTCCTCCAGGGGATCTTCCCTACACAGGGATCAAACCCATGTCTCCTGCAGCTTCTTCACTGCAGGGGATTCTTTACCACTGAGCCACCAAGGAAGCCTAGCTTCGGCTATACACAACTAGAAAAAAGCCCACACATAGCAACAAAGACACATAGAGCCAAAAATAAATAAATAAACTTAAAAAAATTTAAATAAAATAATGCTTGCCTTTGTATACATCTTCATGTTAGAACAATTAAACTGCATATCAGATTATGTTCCTAAGACTACCCGATGATGGAAACCTTTAAAGGCCAATATCTCACCACCTTTATGAGAGAAGATGCTTTAGATTTTGAGAAATAAAAGCCAATGTCCTGAGATCTGTTTTTCCCTTGGGAAAGTCAAGGAAGGACACAGCATTTACACCAGGACATGCTGACAATACCTAACTATGTCAAATCTTATCTACACAAGCAGTAAATCCCCTCACCCATTGGGCTGGTAAGAGGGCAGCCTTGCTCCACCACTATTGCCAGCCAAGTTTTTAGTCCTTCTACTACCTAACAGACTTCATTTCAGGATAGAGGTGATAACGTGCCCAAATAGTACATTCCAAGTCCCAAGGAATTTTAACAACAATGACTACCTTTGCAAAGCAGGAGAACAAATATGCTGTCCCACTGTAAACTTCCTGTAGATCCCAGTCATCTGACTACATGTGTCCATACCTGTTACCATGGGGCAGGATTCACCCAGGTAATGAAAGCTTGAAACTGGACTTAAGGTTACACACACCCCAAAATGCATTTCATTTTGAGTTGTGCAATACAACTCCAGTCTACCAACAGTTGACTGAGTAGTTTTTAAATTTCAGCTTTTATCAACACATTGCTGAGAACTGCAGAATTTCCAACTAGGTAATTGATTTAATGAAAGCAGAAAGAATATGCAAGCTCTAATATGACTAATCTGATGAAAGAAAATTTAGTTTAAACAATTTGTTAAACAATTTGTACTTTAGAGCGTCACTGAAAACAGAATAAAAGCTCTTAAGTTAGAGGCTTGCCCTTTTGGGTCTTTCACTCTGTAGCCTTCACATCTGTACAACTTTAGGGTGGGCAGGCGGGCACCTCTCCTACAGGTGATCCAGGCCACAGATTTGATCTGAATGCTGTAATGAGGGTTCAGACCATGGTCCTAGAACTTAGAACTAAACTCCCTGAAGTCTGAATCTTCTAAGGAAAACAGCTTTGTTGATGTTCAATTATTTCCTTTGTTGCTTTTGGCCCCAATTATCTCATAATAGGACCTGAAAAACATAAATAAAACATGCATGAAAAACATGCATAACATGCATAAAAGACCTTAAAAAGCATGCGTATGGAAGAACATGTTTAGAATTTACACAAGGCTGATGCCTTTTTTATCTTCATAGCACCTCTAAGGTAGGAACCGTTATCATGAGGAATTGTTATAACAAGCCCCAAGATTCAAAAAGAAGATACTTGGGGAAAAGGGGTTGCTGACTTACTCTAGATAAGGAAAAGTTTAAAGTTTTCTGATTTCCCTGGAAAGGGAGAAATATGTCTCCTTTCCCAGAAATCTCTTTGTGTCAGAGATGCCTGGAAATAGCTGTTTCTGGGGAAAGCAATAGGCTGAATCAAAAGTAACACACTAGTCCTAAATCCTGGCAATTACATGTTGAGAGCTTGCCTAGATATTCTAGGTGCCACTGTGTCGCTGACAGCTCCATGCCTATCAGGGAAAAGACACACTCTCAGTGGGCACATCTTATAGCCACATTATCCAACTGAAGTGTGATCCTGGAGTACAGTCAGCCTACCCCACAGAGGCAAGTCTCCACAGAACACCAGGCCAGCCTGGGTTGACCTGACCAGCCAGAGCATGAAGGATGAGAGAAACAGGAAAGTTATAATACTTGTCCGGTGAGTTTTAAAGCATCACTAACACTAAAATGACCCATAGAGTTCCAGCATCCCATGGCATCCAGTGGAAACAAAGGCAGTCACCTGACTAAGGAGAGCTGACAGTGATCTGAATTGAGGCTCATTTTAAGCAGAAGCCATGTGGGCTTCAATGCCACAGAATTAAATCATGAATGTAGAATGACCCTGGCTAACAGGAAGTCATCAACCCACAGACAGTGTTCACAACCCCAGAATGACAGCAACAAATATTTATAGCATGTCTATTCCTCTCAGCCCCAGACAAGACACACGACAAGTTCCAATGTCGTCCTAATCTGGAAGGAGGATGTCCAGCTACAGAAGCAAGAGTAACACTCACCAAATCAGAAGAAGTGTGTTTAAATTGGCTAGCCCAAATGGTAAGTGATGTACCAGTTCTGAGGACACAGAGATCCTTAAGGGTGACCTGGACACCCAAGGGTGTCTGGAGAAGGGAATGGCAACCCACTCCAGTATTCTTGCCTGGAGAGCCCCATGGACAGAGGAGCCTGGAGGGCTGCAGTCCATGGGGTTGCAAAGAATCAGACACAGCTGAGAACTGGACCCCCAAGAGTGTGAGATTTTCATTGGTAGGGAGGCAGGCATCCCGCAGAGAGGAAGCAACATAAGTAGGGACATGTAAGAAGAAACAAAAGGGTTGGACATGGAAAATACTAGGCAAATCAAACTGCGTGGTAAGGACTGGACCCCCAAACAAAAGATTCACTACTGATGATTGCTAGCAGTCATTGAGCATGCACGCACACAACAGTCCCTTAGGAGAGGTTGACCACCCCTTCGCTTTCACATTGAGATGTAGTGCCGGGGTAGTACATTGAAAAGTTACTTCTTTAATTTTCCCATCAATTGCACTTATGGACGTCTTTCTAGATCCCTCTCCTTAAAGGTCTCTCAGCTGTTTATAATTGATAACTGCACAGTTTTAAGGACTATTTGTGATTCAAAGATGGCTACACCCAAAAGGAGGAGCCACAATTTCCAGTCTATGCTGTCATTGGTGATTGGACCTTAGGTCTCCAGTCTGACTGATCAATATCTAAACATGAACAGAGATAAGTTGGTACTTTCTGCCTGTGTCAATCCTTCTATTTCAAACTCTGTTACTTTAACTTGTTCAACCACTAGCATTATTTTCTTGAAAACTGCTGATGAATCAAAATACAGTGCTTCATGGAGCTTTTGTTGAGTGCTGATATCAGCCTAGGTGAAGCTGAGGAAACCCTGAGAAGTGCCCTCCCCATCTACCAACAAAGGGAGAAGCTGTTAAACATCAAATGGCACCTTACTGTTGTTCAGTCGCTGAGTCATGTCCAGCTCTTTGCCACCCCACGGACTGCAGCAGGTCAGGCTTTCCTGTCCTTCACTATCTTCTGGAGTTTGTTCAAATTCATGTCCATTGAGTCAGTGATGCCATCCACTCAGCTCATCCTCTGTCACCCCCTCCTCTTCTTGCCCTCAATCTTTCCCAGCATCAGGGTCTTTTCCTATGAGTTGGCTCTTTGCATCAGGTGGCCAAAGTATTGGAGCTTCAGCTTCAGCATCTTGGAATCTCCATTTTTTATCAAGTCATTTAAAGTTCACCAGTGAAGTAGATTATAGGGTTACATTAAAAATCCCACAGTTTCCAAATTCATTTAAATGGATTTCTGTTTATTAGCAATACCTAACTTTAGGGAGTTACTTATTTATTCTTATTAATGAGGAAAAATGGACTAAAATGAGTGCTGAATCAGTCTGAATTTAGTGGAAAGTTTTTAGAGTTCATGTTTCTGTTTTAAGCAAACTTTATTCCAAGCAATGCAGATAAGGACCTGGTTCAAACAATTCCCCCCAAAATGCACTTGGTTACTGTTGTTGTCAGGGCTGCTAAGCAAAGAAGCTCTAAGGGAATGAAATTTCCTCCTTCCCACTGATCTGTTGTCTTTCAAAACAGCAGAACTGCCAAGATCAGCAGTTGGAAAGTCTCCTTTGAGGTGTTCCTCATGCCTCTTTCACTGGCTCGAGCAAAACAAGCATCTGAACTGTGTTCAGTCCCCAAGGGGACACCCAGGAGATGACACAACCAGAACAGCATAAAGGAGAGCGCACAGTGAAGGCAGGGCAGCCACAGGCTGCCAGGGGTCAGATCCTGGAACTCAGAAACACAAGCTTAAGTCACTATAAATACCTTTGAAAAAGTGACCGGGGTGGGAGAGAGCAGGAACAGGTGGTCAGGGGCCCCCGTAGGCACATTACCAGCCTAGAACAATCACTCTGGGGACATGAGCCCTATGTTCAGTATTCCAAGTGCACATTTACCCAAAGACAGGATAACTTGATGCACTTCTCCCTCACACTAAGCTTTGGTTTATATCTTTGCAAACATCTTGCATGATTTTTTTTATACTATATCATGTGGGCGCTTGTGTTAGTTGTTCACTCGTGTCCAGCTCTTTGTGACCACATGGACTGTAGCCTTCTAAACTCCTCTGTCCATGGGATTCTCCAGGCAAGAATACTGGAGTGGGTTGCCATTTCCTTCTCTAGGGAATCTTCCCAACCCAGGGATCAAACCCACAATTTACAATCCTGAAGGGGGAGGGGAACCCTATCTCGACCCCAAATATGACAGAAAATCTTTCTGGGCACAATTAGGGAAGAAAAGAATTTCTCAAGTCTTCTAAGGAATATATAAAAAGATAGTGGAGAAATAAAAGAAGACCAACCAAGGGAGAACAAGCAAAAGCTATGTATTCAGAGCTACTGTAACAAGGGAGTCAGCCAAAGTCATTTACGTTTCAACAGACAAAGGCAGTGGCTCAGAAAAACTTCCCTAGCGGCTCAGATGGTAAAGAATCTGCCTGCAATGCAGGAGACCTGGGTTCGATCCCTGAGTCGGTAAGATCTCCTGGAGAAGGAAATGGCAATCCACTCCAGTATTCTTGCCTGGAGAATCCCACGGACAAAGGGGTCTGGCAGGTTACAGTTCATGGGGTTGCAAAGAGTCAGACATGACTGAGTGACTAACGTGCGCACAAAGGCAGGCAGAGTAGTGGGAATTCTTTAGTGGAAAAAGAGAGGGCTTCAGATATGCCCTCACTGAAGCCTGTTGACCAGGAAAGCTGTGGGTGAGCTAATTGAAAGTGGGGTTTGGCTTTCCCTGGCTGATCCTAAGTTTGAAGCAACAACGAAAATTACAGAAGGCGGAAGCTATTAATCAAGTCCTGGTGATTCGGGGCCAATTGTCATAGAAGTTACTCTTTAGCTTTCTGGATTGTTACTAGAGATAGCAATCCACAAACCTGACTCACAGCAGGCTGCCTGCCTGGATTGTTTATTGTAGATAAAGGGCTTGGTTTCCTGGGCATGTTGTAGATCTATTTTTATATAGGTTCTGGCCATTGTCCATTTGCATATACAGTCTGTGGATTTTCCGAAACAAGGAGATCATCAGGTAGGAAGAGCAGCTTATGAGTCGAGCCATGTCATCTCCCTATGAAAGAAACCATAACTGGGATTTCATGAGGCTGGGTTAAGGTCAAGATGTGGTTGCTTTTTTTTTTCCCCTGTATTTTATAACTCTTCCAAGTATTTGGTTTACTTGATCATGTGGCAGAAGCCAATGGTCCAAGTTCTCCCATTGCTTCATGAAGGAGGGCAGCATTCTGCTGAGTCAGGAGGGTGGGGAGGAGGCTGTTTCTTTATCCTCCCCCAGAATTTGGGCTCCAGACATTCTTTCCTTGAAGACAAAGCAACCTTGATTTGGTAGAAATGGGGAAACTGCATTCTTAAAAAATAATCTTTACTTCAATTAAAATAACCCTTAGCATCCATATATAGAATGAGAGTTTGATGCTGGATGTTGCCTTAGTCTGCTCGGGCTATCATAAAAAATTATTATCACAGACTGGGGCCAGAAACAACAAGCATTTATTTTATCCCAGTTTTGGAGGCTAGAAGTCCAAGATTGAGCTGCCGGCTGGTTTGATTTCATACTAAGGCCTCTCCTCTTGGCTTGCAGGCAGCTGTGATCTCACTGTGTGTTCATGTAGCCTTTCTTCTGTGTGAGCACTGAGAGAGGGGCAAGCTCCCTGATGTCACTTCTTGTAAGGACACAAATCCTATCGGCTCAGAACCTCACCCTACGGCCTCATTTAACTTACTTCCACAAAGGCCCTATCTCCAAACACAGTCATGCTGGGGTTAGAACTTCAGCATATGAATTTGGAGGGGACACAAGCATTCAGTCCATAATAGCTGTGGAAGGTGGACACATCTCTCTGCAAGTGGGATCCTATTTGCCTGTAGGTGTACTGTAAGAACCAGTGAGAGGACTCTCAACTCTTCTTAGCTGAATAACAACACCAAGCTCCCTACAAATGAGGATACAGAAAGTTCAAGTTTGGGAATTCCCTAGTGGTCTAGTGGTTAGGACTCTGTGCTTCCATTGCTGGGGGCCCAGGTTCAGTCCCTGAACAGAAACTAAGACCCCACAAGCTGTGCGGTATAGCCAAAAAATTCAAATTGTAAAGTTTTGTTCTGTTTTTAGACTGAATATGTTTTTAATTATGAGACAAAAATTTCCATCTAAAGTCAAATGTGGATTGATAGAATAATCACAATCTGACTATGTCACAATGACTTTTTAAGTATGATTGGGTTTAAGACATACTCCTTTTTTTCTAAGATAAGATATTGAGATAAAAATACCTAAACATAAATATGGCATTTAGGGAACCATGAGTCCCGAAAAGTTAAAGAAAGTGTAGTCACTCAGTCATGTCTGACTCTTTGTGACCCTATGGACTGTAGCCCACCAGGCTCCTCCATCCATGGGATTCTCCAGGCAAGAATACTGGAGTGGGCTGCCATCCCCTTCTCCAGGGGATCTTCCCAACCCAGGGATTGAACCTAGGTCTCCCTCATTGCAGGCAGATTCTTTACAATCTGAGCCACTGAGGTCAGTTTTCATTAAACACCACCTCTCCCATATTACTCTTCTGCTACCAAACTCTCCTTTGTTTTCCACTCCTTACAGATTAATGTCTAATCCATTTAACCCCAGGCTATTTTTCTGAAATTGTCTCTTACTTTTTTCCTTCACCAATAACAGTAATAACAACGGTTATTGCTTGTTGTGTGCTAAGCCCTCTGCTAAATGCTTTATATGCATTGTTGTTAATTGTTAGTGCTACATGCTAAGTCTCTTCAGTCATGTCTGACTCTGCAACTGTAGCCTGCCAGGGTCCCCTGTCTTTGGGATTCTCCAGGCAAGAATACTGGAGTGGGTTGCCATGCCCTCCTCCAGGGAATCTTCCTGACCCAGAGATCAAACCTGTGTCTCTTAACATCTCCTGCACTGGCCAGCAGGTTCTTTACCACTGAGCCACCAGGGAAGCCTCCCTTACCCATAGACTGGCTTGTTTTTCTACAAATATGCCTTTGCAGCTCTTGTTCTCTTAAAGACTGGTATGTCTCACATTACAGACCCCCAAAGAATATGCTACTAAAATGTTGAACCAAGTTCAGAAAAAATAATTCTTGAAGTGGGCAGAATTCCCTAAACAAGAAAGTCATAAAGGAAAGGAAAGACATATTTGCTTATATAAACTTTTTAAAAGCTGTTTATGTCTTTTTTCATTCAAAAGACATATAGTAGACTGAAAAAAATATTTGCTATACATATGGTAGGCATAGGATTATATCGCTAACATGCAGAAAAGTGTCTACAAGTTGACAAGAAAAAGAACAAACAGGCCTTTAGAAAAATGGGCAGAGGATATAAACAGGAAATTCACAGATGAGGATATAATGGCTAATAAATCTATGATAAACAGTTTCATTAGGATTCAGGGACATTAAAATTAAAGTAACATTCTTATCTATTTTCATTCATCAAATTGGCAAAATTTGAAAGCAGAAACAAACCCAGTGCTAATACAGATGCTGTGAAATAAGCACATTTATATATAGCTACTGAGAATTGGGACTGCTGTATTTTTTGAAAAACTGTCAATATCTTTTGAAATTTAAATACATATATATTTTTACCAAGTAATATGGCATTTGGGACTCTAACCTAAAAGAAATAAAAACACCAGTACATAGAATACATGAAAAGAAATGTTTATTGCAGTATTGTTGTATCGGGAAAAATAAGAAATAGCAACTATCATTCACTTGGGGAATGGTTGGATGAGTATAGTACATACACACTATGAAATGTCATGCAAACATTAAAAATAATGAGTTAGCTATAGCTCTGACTTGGAAGGAAGAGCAAAGATGTTGGCCCTGTTACAACTCTGTCTCAATCAAAACTGTGTCACACATGGCCACTCTCAGCTGCAAAAAAGGCCGAGGAAACAAATATTTAGTTTTTCCAGTATTCGAAGTGGAGGCAGATGAGGGAAAAGGGATTGAGAATGGGTTACGGATCAGCCAATCAAGTGCCTACGTAGGACCCATGTCGTGTATTTGTTGGTCATTCTCGCTGTACTTTAGCAAAGGGCAGCACATAAGGTAAGCATCCTGCACATTTTTATTGAGTGAATGATAAAGGAAGCTTTGGAGCAAAAGGTGAGGCACCTTGAGCATCTTGTGATGGAAGGTTATGAAAAAGTACCATAGGGAAACTGAGTCTGGAGCTCCAGGCTCAGGAGAAACAGTATCAGTTAGGGAGAATCTTAATTCAAAGTCTCAGGATTCCATCCACTAGAGCCCAGGTGACTGCCCCTGACATTTACACTGGGCAGCGGGGAGAACCAGGAACCCTGCCAGGAGGGATGTTACTTCTCCAGGAAGCTGAGTTACTGTGCTCTGGCAGGTACCATGAGCTGTGAGATAGCTGTGAGAACATGTAGGATCACACTGTTGGGACCTGAGTCTCAGCTCTTCCAGGAACTAGAACATGACCTTGGCGTCACCTACATACTGCAGAAGCCAGATAATAATTCCCATTCCTATGGAACACACAGTATCATAAAGACCACAACTTTCCAGGGAAGTCAGCAAATTTAGCCAACTTAACCCTTAAAAACAGTAGCTTTTTTTTTTTTCTATCACCAGACCCAGTCCATTGATGTATAAAGCCAGAAAAAATGAGCAAGTATGTGCAGAACCCTCTGGGATTGCAATATAAAAATAATCCTTGTTAAGAGGATTCTTAAGACCAGGTCACCCCTTTCTCTTTCCCCCATACTCAAAAAAAAAAAAAAAAAAAAAAAAAAGATGTAGGTTCTCAAAGAGTGTTTCCCCTGGAAATCACTTTACTACCATGGAGGTGGAGAAAAATAATTTAAAGCTGCTAAAAGGTTAGATCTGGATAGCTTTTTTCTTTTCCTTTAGATCTTAAAAATCATACCCTATAATACCATGAATCCATATAAGAACATCTTTCAAAATAATGGTTTTATATTTTCTAAATCTTTAGTATTAGTAATTTTTAGGGAATATCATGTGTCAGAAGGCTGCTTTTATTTTTTTCCCATCAGACAAGAATACCCTAAGCAATTACTAAATAGCTGATTCAGTGCTCATGATAAGAACATACGGGAGTTCTGGAAGCTGTGTGGTTCCGTGGTCCCTTTAAACCTGGGGGGTCTGTAGGCACATAACTAGTAATTTTTCTCAGAGCTAGTGGTCAGTCATGTCTCAGGCTGTTGGTACCACATGGGGTTTGTACATATTGTCGCTGCTTTTTAAGAACTCTGAGAAATTTTAGAAGCATGGAATTTGATTCAGCCAGAGGAGCAGAACATATTATCCAAAACTGGTTTTTTATAAGAGACATTAAATAACACTGTTCTCAAAAGCATTAACCACATATTAATCATCTAAACATTAAGGAGAGGCATAGGAGTTCTTTTTCTAGATAAGATAGATATTTTCATAACTAAGTTCCAGCATCCTAATTATTTTTACAAGCTATATCAATCAGTAAACTAAAATTCAAACCTTTGAATTTCCATCGAGTATTGTTGTTGTTCAGTCACTAACTCCTGTCCTACTCTTTGTGATCCCAAGGACTGTAGCCTGCCAGGCTGCTCTGTTCATGGGATTTCCCAGGCAAGAATACTGGAGTGGGTTACCATTTCCTTCTCCAGGGGATCTTCCCAACCCAGGAACTGAACACATGCCTCCTACATTGCAGGCAGATTCTTTACCACTGAGCCACCAAGGAAGCTCCAAAATGGGATATGGGCAAGTATGCTCAGTCACTTCAGTCATGCCCAACTCTTTTAGACCTTATGGACTGTAGCCTGCTACAGGCTCCTCAGTCCATGGGATTCTCCAGGCAAGAGTACTAGAGTGGGTTGCCATGCCCTCCTGCAGGGTAAATGGGGTATGGTGATTTCTTTCATGTAAAACCTTGTTTTGTATTTGATATGCCCTGTATTCACTGTATGTGTAATTAGAAGACCTCATCCCTGGACAGGAGCAAGTGAGGACGAACATCTTGAGCATCTTGGCCCATGCTGGGCGGAGTGTTCTGCTTTAGGATAGCAGACTTGCTCTCATTCATGGAATTCCATTGAAATGACAGAGCAGCATGAAGCCCTAAGAGTCCTGGGTACGATGGACCAGGTATTTTGACATATTTTTGAAAACCAAGAAGTACATGAGATTGTACTGATATAAAGTCATTGCTGAGAAAGTTGTAGCCCAGCATACCTGTGGAAGAAGTGTGAGCACTCTTCTCAGAAGAACCCTGTGCCTATCTGTAACAATGTATCCCGAAGTTAGATACTTAGATCAATACAAAATTATTCTCTCAGACTTCTGGAATTGTCAAGTCTGAAATACAGGCGTTGGCAGGGGTGGTTCCCTTGGAGGGTTGTGTGGGAGAATCCATTCCATGCCTCTCCCCTAGCTTCTGTGACAACCAGTGGTCCTGGGTGTTGTCTGCCTCCTGGATGCCTCACTCTGATCTCTGCCTCTGTCATTCCATGGCACTCTGCCTGTGTGTCTCTGTGTCATTCATCTTCTTATAAGTACATCAGTCATATTAGGTGAAGGCCCACCCTACCCCAGTATGACCGCACCTTAACCTAACTAATTGCATCATCAATGATTCTATTTCCAAATAAGTTCCCCTTCTGCGGTACTGGGGCTTAGAACTTCAACATGCCTTTTTAGGGTTAGAGGTAGGGTTCAATTCAACCCATTATACCTCATCTGTTTGCTCTCAGATTCTCTTCCTACTCTTTCTGTCTCTCAGGTTACAGACCCCTCCAATCTACATTTTCCTGACTCCCTTGACAAACTGGTTTCTGGCCAGTTTCAACTGATGGGAGGCATTGGTGAGGGTTGCGCAGTAGGAAGAGGGAAGAAATGTGGGTGTTTCTTCCCCTTCTTTCTTGGCTTTGAGCAAAGCCTCCATCAGTAGCTCCATCTACTCCACAGTCCCAGTTCCTACCTGGAGACCTGACTCCAGCTCTGTGACCTACACTGGAGTTCCAGCGCCCAGCAAGGGGAATGAACTCTCATCCCCCAAACCACGTCTGCTTCCTGATTCTGAGCTGCTGCATCCTCCTGTTTGCTCTGTCAGCTCTTCCAAAGCCTTTATAATTAATCCCACTAATTAAATTCTTTCTATTGAACTATCTGGCATGAGTCCTGTTTTCCTGATGAGACCCTGGATTGACCCAAGTTTCAAGAAATGCCAGACTCTGAGTCAACCAGCACAGAACAGGAGTGAACCAGGGGGCAGACACCAGGGTAACTGCTGAAAGGACTGCCAATGAGACAGATGGGCAGAGACCAGCTTTCTCTCCTCCCTCCTCAGAAAATACAGTACAATTGTCAGGAGGAGGGCACATGGGAATTAATAGTCATAAGTATGAAAAATCCTTCCTCTTTCTTAGATACTAATCAAAGTTGAGAAATTAAGAAAAAGAGATATAAGCATATTTTTTGTTGCTGTTTAGTCATTAAGTCATGTCCAACTCTTTTGCAACCCCCATGGACTGTATCCCTCCAGGCTCCTCTGTTCATGGAATTTCCCAGGCAAGAATACTGGAGTGGGTTGCCATTTCCTTCTCAGAGGGGATCTTCCTGACCCAGGGGTCAGACCTGAGTCTCCTGCATTGAAGGCAGGTTCTTGAGCAACTGGGGAAGCCTTAAGCATATTTCTAGTAGCTCCCAAAATAATTTAGACATTAATAAATAAAAACAGTTATCTTTCAGTCTTAGACTCCAGACTGGGGAGGAATAGGCTTATTTTTTATCTCCTCCATGCTGTTTGCATTTTGTAATGCTTATGCCTCTCTTACTTCTTAATTTTATAGGTAATAATTTCAACATTTGACTAGGTCTTTTTTAAAAGTTTCATTTTATTTACTTATTTTGGGAGGAACTTAGTTCCCCAACCAGGGATTGAACCCGCACTCCTTGCACTGGAAATGTGGAGTCTTAACCACTAGACAGCTAGGGAAGTCCCCTGACTGCATCTTAGAATAGCAAATGACCAAATGATGGTTTCTTTCAGTCCAAATTCTTATTTTCTGAATGGAGCAGGGGAAGGTAAAGAGTGAAAAAAGTAGGAAAATTTGAAAGTAGGCACATGAAAAAAGAAGCTAATGACACTACTCATTAATTAAATGAGTGAATTGCTTTAAACTGCTTTACATATCACAATGTGGATGAGGGAAATACAAGAAAGTATGTTTCAAGTTGGGAAAAATACCTCTTTCTTAATACTGATGATACTGAGAATTACTATTTGTTCTTGGGAGATGTGTTCAGTATACTTAATTTTGTTTGTTTGTTGGTTTGTTGGTTTGTTTTTTAATCCACACTCCTACTTTTGCTGTCTAAAATCAGGAAAAATGAGAGGTAGAGACCATGGAAAGTACCAGAGCTGAAGGGGCTCAAGCCTACTCTGGACTTTTACAGTGAGCCCCAGAGTGGTTGCATAGGGTAGATAAATAGTACTGAATGATTAGAAACTTTCCTCCACGATAGCACACTATGGTTTAAAAAAAAAGAAGAAGAAGACATAAGCTTTGGACAGAGGCAGGCTTGCATTTTAATCTCGGGGTTACCCTCTATGACCTTGGGCAATTTGCTTGGATTCTCTGAACTTCAATTTCCATTTCTGGCAAATGGAGAAACAACATTTAGTCCATATGGTTGTCATAAAAATAATGAGATAATGTATGCAAGGAGTTTTACAGAATGCCTTGCACATAGGAGGACCTCAGTAAAATACATCCATTGCTGATGAGGAAAGAGGTCAAATTAGACTCTGCATCTGTGTTGTACACGTACAAAAACTCCATTGAGTGGGATTCTTAGATATTAGTGGGTTTTTCAAAGCACTAGCTTGTTATTAATCCCTATAAAATATATTTACTGACTGCTGTACCAAGGGTTTTGAGTAAGATGACAACAACAGGAACGATCCCAAGCAGGCCAGCCTTCTCAGGCCAACTTGTATCTAGCTGTGGTTCCAGGAATCAGGTTCAGATGAGGCATTTCCTGGTGGCTCAGATGGTAAAAAATCTGCCTGCAATATAGGAGACCTGGGTTCAATCCCTGGGTCCGGAAGATCCCCTGGAGAAGGGAATGGCTACCTACTCCAGTATTCTTGCCTGGAGAATTCTATGGACAGAGGAGCCCAGCGGGCTACAGTCCATGGGGTCACAAAGAAGTGGACCTGACTCAGTGACTAAACAACAACATCAAAATTATAGGTGTAGTGAGAAACACATCATAGCCCTGTAAATACTGCTAGATGCTATGGAAAACTGGTGAGGTGGACCCAATAGAAGTTTCTTGTGTAATATTTACTCTAGGGGTTAAGCAAATTAGACAAGCTTGACTTGGTGATTGAAGGGGAAGGTGACTCTGACTATACAGTACTGTGTTCAGTTCAGTTCAGTTCAGTCGCTCAGTCGTGTCCGACTCTTTGTGACCCTGTGAACTGCAGCACGCCAGGCCTCCCTGTCCATCACCAACTCCCGGAGTCCACCCAAACCCACATCCATCGAGCCGGTGATGCCATCCAACCATCTCATCTTCTGTCATCCCCTTCTCCTCCTGCCCCCAATCTTTCCCAGCATCAGGGTCTTTTCAAATGAGTCAGCTCAGCTCTGTGTACTCATAAGAATTATCAACTGCCTATGCCCCCAAATAACAGAAATGATGCCCAACTACAAATGGTCCCTCAGATGTATGGAGCACGGCACCATCCATGGTAAGAAGGAAAGAACACTTGGCAGAGAGGGTGATACCCTATGGAGGAGCCTGGCACAGGAGAGAAAATGGAACATGCCATTTGATAGCTAGAGATAACTCAACTTGTTCAATAGGAGCTATCCTCTAGGGACTCCCTCCCTGCCCCCCAAGGAACACTTGCAGAGATTTTCACAGGCTCTGTAACAGAGGGCAGCCAAAAGAGACAGTGAAACATGGGAGGTTAGTCTGATCCCAGCCACAGCTTACTCATGGGTTAGTGTGGCTTAGGGAGATTCCAGCACACTAGTAAATTTTACAGAAAGAGTCATTTTTTGACTGCCACTACGCTGTCACCTTAAAGGAAAACAACCTTGGTTTCCTGTCAGAAGCCTATTATTGCAGCTTATGGTCCACAATAAGAACTCAACGTAAAGCCCTCTGGAAATTTCTACAGATATGTAGACTATGATCTTAAAGTCAAGGCAGAGCTTTGCAGACAGCTCTGAGATGGGAAAACCCTGCTGTCTCATTTCAATATCTGCGATCTCTGGGGACTTGTAGAAGATCTTGTCTTTCCTGATAAAGTGCTATTAATTGATTTGTGTATTTTAGTGAGGTTAGGCATTGCTACAATAATAGGAAAACCCAGAAAACTCAATGGCTTAACACAACAAAAGTTTATTTCTTGATCACATAATGCCTGATATGGATTGGGCAGCCCTCTTCCATCTTCAGTGCATGCCAACCAGAACACATGGCCTCCTTGGTCATCATAGAGGTGGGAAAAGAGCCAGAGACTCCTGTGGGGTGGTTTTAAGTGCCAGGCCTAGCAAAGGCTGAGATCATGCCTGTCCATGACCTTGTTGGCCAGTTAGTCCATGACGCCTTGTGGTCCATGTGAGCCGGGAAAGACAGAGCAGCCCCCCGACCCTCAGGTGAACACTAAGCATCTCACAACAGCATTTCTTTAAACCATTCGTTTATCAAGTTAATCAGCTCGTTTAAATTGCCTTTATTAACTAAGTTTATCTGTGTCTCTTTCAGGACCCAAATTAGACAAGAAAGGAGAGATTTATCAAATCATCACTTTAAATACATTACAATTTTATTTGTCAGTTCTACTTCGATAAAGCAGAGAAAAAGAACATAAAGTAAGGACAGAATTAAACACTGGTACTGATGCCTCTTCTGAGCCATCACAGTGTGATTTATCTAGTAATGAGTTAAACGCCTGCCGTATATTTACCACAGAGAGAGACAGAAGAGCCTTTATAGCCTCACAACAGCTCAGAAAGCTGCCAACATTAGAACCTATTTGTTTTATTGAGAAGAGGGATTGTTGGCTTGAGCACAAGGGCTCCCCATTATTCTTTCTGGAAAAAGCAATGGGAACTTTTAACTTTCCTCTGGACGGCGACCAACATCTATCAGGAGAAACACGAATTTAACATCTCTTTCTGAAGAGCGACACTCAGAATTCCTAACAGGCCTCCCTGGCCTCTACCGATGTCAGCAATGGCTCAAGGTCCCAAATTCAAGCTCTTTTGTATTTAATGAAACGCAAAAGCAAATCAACTCGGCAAACCTCGAACAGCCAACTGGCCTGACCTAGAATGCTCAATGAAACTGGAGTCTGATGGAACAGGCTAAGCAGCCAGGGCCGAGGCTACCCTCACAGGATCAATTCTGAGTTCTGACAGATACTTGTTCCATGACCCAGGGTAGAAGAGTTCATGACTCGGTTAACTAGAGTTCCAACTGAGTCTCTTGGGCAGAGAGGTTTTTCCTTGAAGGCCAATCCTAAGGGTCAGGATAAGATTGAAATGAATCGTATAGTCTTCTGTTTTCTCAAAGCTGACTTTTACAAACTGCCTGTCTCTCAAATTGGCCCCTGATCTTCATCTTCCACGTCGTTGCCCTCAGCTTCAAGACATCATCTGCCTGTTCCCAGTTCATGGGGGAAACAGCAACATGGGGGAGAAACTTCTCAATCCTCTGTCCACACTGCCCACAGATTTTTAGCTGAGTATTTTCCACTCCCGAACCCCATCCTAAGTATTTGTCCCACCACTCTTTTTCTTTTTATTCTTTCATTTTCGACAGCATCACAATGTGTCTGGTTACCCCCTAGTCAGCCCAGATTTCCCCCATTCCATTGTGTGCACTCAATCATGTCTGACTCTTTGTGACCCCGTGAACTGTAGCCTGCCAGGCTCCTCAGTCCATGGGATTTTCCAGGCAAGAATACTGGAGTGGGTTGCCATTCCCTTCTCCAGCAGATCTTCCCAACCCAGGGATCGAACCCAAGTCTCCTGCATTGCAGGAGAGTCTCCAGGGAAGCCTGCCTCCACCCACTGTGATCAACCCTGTCCTAAGCGTTTGTCCTTCTACCCGCCACCACCTGACATTCACACCTTCACCACCACCTCTGGCTGATGCTACTGCCAAAGCCCTGATCCACTGGACACTTGTCAGGCCTCATCTCCTTTGGCCTTACCTTGGCCTCCAGTATAGCTTTTGACATTCCTTCACTTATTTTTTTTTTAAACATTTATTTGTTTATCTGTGTTGAGTCTCAGCTGCGGCACATGGGATCTTTGTTGCATCATGCGAGATCTTCACTTACGGTGTATGGTCTCTCTAGTTGTGGCGAGGGCTCAGTAGTTGCTATGTGCAGACTTAGTTGCTCTGCAGCACGTGGGATCATAATTCCCCAACCCAGGGATCGAAGCTGAGTCCTCTTAAGTGCAAGGCAGATTCTTAACCACTAGACCACCAGGAAAGTCCCCATTCCTTCACTTTCTACTGTGTTGGTTTTCTGGATCCTCTGGTTTACCTACCAAGGCTCCTTAACATCTCCCTCTAAAATGCTCCCTGGGGGCTCAGCTGGTAAAGAATCACCTGCAATGCGGGAGGCCTGGGTTTGATCCCTGGGTTGGGGAGATCCCCTGGAGAAGGGAATGGCTACCCACTCCAGTATTCTGGCCTGGAGAATTCCATGGACTGAATAGTTCATGGGATCGCAAAGAGTCAGACACAACTGAGCGACTTTTACTTTCACTAAAATGTTGACATTCCCCCAGATTCTGCCTTTGCCTCTCTGTAATCCATTCATCAAAACTTCCTTGAGTAAGGAAACGCATCATGGAAAAACCAAAGCAAATCAGCTCCTCAGACTGAAAAGGGACACTGAGGTTGGCCCTGGAAACAAAGGATCAGATCAGATCTACCCCGCTGTCAAGGATCTATAGTCTGGATCTCATTTAATGGCTCTGACATCTACCCAGGCCCCCAGGTTACACAACTGACTCAGTGAGGACTCCTCACTCTCACAGCCAAAAGTCCCCCAAGTACAGTTGAATCTACCTTTTGAATATCTTTTGAATCTGCCTCCTCCTCTTCTAGAGAGTTGCTGGCTGAATTTCAGTTTTCATTATCTCTCACCTGGACTGCTGCAAATAAATCTTCATTGTTCACCCTGAATCCAGTCTCACTCCCCTCCTGTCTCCCATGCATGATGCTTTCAGAGTTATCTTTGAAAAATTCAGTGTGGTCACATCATTCTCCTTCCAAATCTCTTCGAGATTTCCCATTGTCTGCTTCCAGGGCCTTCTGTGAACTGACTCCTGCCTTCTTCTCCTTTACGTCTCCTACTCCTCTCCTGCACAAGTCTTAGCTCCCAGTATCAGTAATCACCTTGGATGTTCACTCCTTATCACACTTCCAGAACAATAGCCTTAAGAAATCCTTCCTCATCTTCTGATTATGGTACTCTGTATGCTATGTGAGAGTTGGACCTTGGACTGCAAGAGATCAAATCGGTCAATTTTAGGAGAAATCAACCCTGAATGTTCATTGGAGGAACTGATGCTGGAGCTGAAGCTTTAGTACTTTAGCCATCTGATGCAAAGAGCTGACTCATTGGTAAAGAACCCTGATGCTGGGAAAGACTGACAGCAAAAGGAGAAGAGGGTGACAGAGGATGAGATGGTTGTATAGCATCACCAACTCAACAGACAGGAACTTGAGCAAATTCTGGGAGACAGTGGAGAACAGGGAAGCCTGGCATGCTGCAGCCCATGGGATCCAAAGAATCTGACATGACTTAGTGACTGAACAACAACATGTATGTAGTTCACCTTGCATACCATGGGCCTTGCACATAAAAATATATTGACTTAAACGCCCAACAGCCATCTCAGTCTTAACCTGTCCAAAACAGAATTTCATGTGAGACCTGCTTTTTCCCAGTCTTCTCTATGTCCTTTGCTTAGGCCAAAAACCTAGGAGGGAAACATGATTCCTCTCCCTTTCCAACATGTCGAAGTGATCTGTCAACTCCATACACCAAATACATGCCCAAGCAATCCAGTTTCTTCCACGTCACTCAGCTCCAGATTACTGTAAACCGTACTCAGCAGGCTTCCTGTACCCAGTCATGCTCACTCAGAATTCATTCTCTACAGTGCAACCAGCGTGAACTCTTAAGAACATCAATCAGATCATGTCATTCCCCTGTTTAAAACCCTCCAATGGCTTCCTTGAAATTCACAGTGAAATTCAAACCCTTTCAAAGCCCCATGTGAATCAGACATGTCGCCGCTTCCAACCTCCTGTGTACCCTTGCCTCCCCCTCACCTCTGTGCTCCAGCCACGTTAGTTGCTCAGTCGTGTCCAACTTTTTGTGACCCTATGGACTCTTGCCCACCAGGCTCCTCTGTTCATGTGATTCTCCAGGCAAGAATACTTGAGTGGATTAGCATTCCCTTCTCCAGTGCTCCAGCCACAGTGGGCTTCTTTTCATTCTCCAAACACACCAGCCTCATCCCAGTCCTTCTCTCAGAGCCTGGCTCCTTTCTGACGCTAGTCCCAGTTTTTCAGAAATGCCTTCCCCAATCACCATGTCTAAAGTCACCTCCACTGCACCATCCTGGTTTTTTATTACTTCTGCTGTTTTTTATCCAAGTTTGCATTTCATCTCTATTGACATTCATTCAATCCAAAATTAAATATCTTAATACCATAATCTAAGTACAAGACGAAAATCAGGAAAGATGTCAACCCCATAGCATCTCTCTGTTTGATTTGCTTTATGGCTCTTTCTGCTGTGTAACTTCTTTATTAGTTGATTTTCTTTGCCCCAGTGGACTCTCTCTTCTCATGAAGATATAAGTTCCACAAGGGCAATAAATTATTTCTGTATTCAGTGGTACTATTCAAATTATTTAAAACAGGTAGAGCGTAGACTCCAACACATCAGAAAGGACATGGATCTCAATGCACTGGCTGAATATCAGCCTTCTTATTCATATTCCCAGCATCCCAACTGAGGCTTGCTCTAAACAGTTGTCTGCCAGAGGCATGAATGAATAAATCAAAAATGTTCTGGTCAATTTTATTGCTCCATTATAAGTATGGGTCTATATTAATTTGCTGACTCTTTGTGACCCCATGGACTATAGCCCACCAGGTTCCTCTGTCCAGAGAATTTTCCAGGCAAGAATACTGGAGCAAATTGCCATGTCCGACTCCAGGGGATCTCCCTGACCCAGGAATCAAGCCCACATCTCTTGTGTCTCCTGCATCGGCAGGCAGATTCTTTACAACTGTGCCACCTGGGAAGCCCCATGGGTCTATATTTACAAAGAAGGGTTTGGTGGCTTAGTAGGTAAAGAACCTGCCTTAGTAGGTAAAGAATCAGGAGACTCAGATTCAATCCCTGGGCTGGGGAGATTCTCTGGAGAAGGAAATGGCTACCCACTCCAGAATTCTTGCTTGGGAAATCACATGGATAGAGGAATCTGATAGCCTGCAGTCCATGGAGTCGCAAGAGTTGGACATGACTTAGTGACTAAACCACCGCCACATTAGATGCCCATCATATGTCCAGGCCTGATTTGTTCCCCTTATGAGGCCCTTGGCTTTCCTCCACTGGTTTACTCTTTTCAAGGGCTGATACCACTGCTTTTCTGTTATTTTGACTAGTACCTCTGGTGTTTGGGTAAAATCTGTTGTCTTCAGAAGACATACAGCATACACTGTATACACTCTAAAGGACCCCACAATTGAAAAATAGTAAGAGGGGCAGTGAGACTGATTTTAGAAGACTGAATTCAAATTCCAACAGTATCAAATATGTGGTGAGAGTTGTCAAGGAAATTACCTTCTTGACTCTGCTTCTCCCTCTGTAAAATGGGCTCACAATAATACCTGCTTTCTAGGAAGACTGAGTTCATGTCAAAGTACCCAGGCAATCACACCAATAACATCCAAGGTCAGTGCACTTTAGTTTTAATTCTGCTTAACCCTTCCTTTTAGAGTTTTTATGAAGATTAAATGAGATAAGGCATATATAAGCAATCTTAAAATCATATATATTGTTCAGAGTATTGATATTGCATCAATAATAGCTTCCCCATTTTTATACATCTTTTTCTCTATTGTATTTTTCCAATCTTATTGAGGTATAATCAGCATATAACATTGTTTAAGGTATACAAAGTAATGATTTAATATACATCACAGGTTGTGAATTGATCACTACAATAAGTTTAGTTAACAACCATCACCTCACATACATTTTTTCTAGTGGTTAAAGCTTTTAAGATCTACCTCTTACCAAGTTTCAAATATACAATGCAGGACAATTAACTATGGGGTCTTCCCTAGCAGCTCAGTGGTAAAGAATCCACCTGCCAAAGCAAGAGACTCTGGTTCGATCACTGGGTCAGGAAGATCCCCTGGAAGAGCAAATGGTAACCCACTCCAGTATTTTTGCCTGGGAAATCCCATGGAGAGAGGGGCCTGGTGGGCTACAGTCTACAGGGTTGCAAAGAGTCAGACACCCCTTAGCTACTAAAACAACAATGACATTATTAACTATAACATCATTAACCATCAGACTGTACATCACATCCCCAGGACTTCTTTATCTTATAACTGGAAGTTTGTACCTTTTGACTTCCTTCACCCATTTCCCCCACCCACCCACAGCCCACACCCCAGTCTCTGGCAACCTCCAGTCTGTTCTCTATTTCTCTGAGTTCAGTTTTTAGATTCTACCTATGAGTGAGATTGTACAGTTATTTGTCTTTTTCTGTGTGACTTCTTTCAGTTAGCATAATGCTTTCAAGGTCAATTCATGTTGTTGCAAATGACAGGATTTCCTAATAAATTATCCCTGATTCAAGAACTCAGTTGTCTTTCCAGGAGTCATAAAGGAACTGGAAAGGAGCTCTGGCCCTGAAGCGGCTGAGCACCGCTCCAACAGAGGAGGCCTGGGCTTTGCTGAGCTGAGCAGCTCTCCCGGGAGACAACATTGTTCCAGGGAAATCTGTTTACATGTCACTAGATGCTGGAAAGTGACTTGCTGGTTCCTCTAGAGAAAAAGGCTCTCTGCTGGGTTCAAGCATTTCCCCCAAAGTGAACACTGTCTCCTTTGTCTCTCCTCCCACCGAAATATTTGAAAGAAATCTCACCTCGGCTCTGACCTTCAGTGACATGGGCAGAAGTTTCCGTTTTCTTTCTCCGACTCAACCAAGTTTTTCTTAGCCTTTGAAACCCTGTCTCTTTTCGCCCTCGCCTAACCCTTGGGACCACCTCACACAGCGATGCAGACATGCCCTGCACAACCCCACAGGGCCGCATACCCCTCACTGTCACGCAGTAGCATATGACCTTCCCAACCAACTCACACACCTCTAAGCAAGAATGACCTCCCACCAAGAGCTCCAGCAATGTCTATATAGCAAGCTATCCTGGTCCAAAGAAATTAGGGTGCCCAGGAGAACACTTAAAGCAGCTCTTAAACCAACAATGTAATTTGTGATGTGGCTCACAGCAGGTTTCCTTACCAACCATCTCTACGTAAAAGCTTCTTCCCATTTTAACTACGCTTGCTAACAATGCGCTAAGCTTTTAAACTCATTATCTAAGTCTTTTGTGCCCTCTAAATTTACTGCCTTGGCGCAAATCCCTGGTTGCAAGGCTCTGGTTACCCTCTTGGTCTAGCCTTCTAGGGGGAGCAGGGAAGAGTGGGCTGCAAAGTCAATGACCCCAACCAAAGCCCATCTGTCACTTAGTAGCTGTGTGACCTTGAGCAAATCACTGAACTTCTCTGAGCCTTGGTTTCCTCATAGATAAAACTGATGATGATGACGATGAGACCTATTTCATAGAGTTTTTGCAGGAATAGTTAAGAAAATGCCTACAAGGTGCTCAGCACAGAGCCTAACACATACACAGTAAATGGATAATAAATATTATTTTTAGTATTAGTATCACTGCTTATTTAACCCAGGGATAAAGAAACTAATGCCAAATCCAACCACACACATTTACATCTTGTCCATGCATACTTCTATGTATACTTTCACTACAGTAGCAGAATGGAGTAATTGCAACAGAGATAATATGGCTGCAGAGCCTAAAATATTTGCTATCTGACCCTTGACAGTTCACCAAGGTTTAGCCCATGGCACCACTCCCTGCATGATGAGATTAATGTAAAAAACTATAGGTGGTGGAAGCTGCTCCTTGCCTCCTTCTCCTAGAGTAATAGAATCCATTTTTAGCCTGCACATGATTGTCTGGAATAAAAACTGCATTTTCCACACTCTCTTCTACCAGACGGAGCCATGTGACTAAGTCCTGGCCAATGGGGTATAACGTGAAGTGCTTTATGCCACGGGTCCCCGGTTTCCGGGATCTAATGCCTAATGGTCTGAGGTGGAGCTGATGTAATAATAATAGAAATAAAGTGGATGATAAATGTCATGCACTTGAATCATCCTGAAACCATCCCCCAACCAGTCTCTGGAAAAACTGTCTTCCACAAAACCAGTCCCTGGTGCCAAAAAGGTTGGGGACCGCTGCTTTATGCAATTTCTAGAAAGAACCCTTATAGGCCTTCCCTCTCCTCCCTCCTGGTTGCTAAGAATGAGATATGAGGGCCAAAGCCACAGCTGGAAGGATGGCCTTACACCATGACGTAACCTTAAGAGTGGAGGCCACTCATGACAGAGCCACCGAAAAAGCAGCCCACGTCTCTGTCACTGCAGACCTACATCCTAACCCAGTAGCCTTCCCAGATCCCTATTTCGAATTGTCTGCACTCAGCCATGAGCCTAATTCTAATAAACAAACTAGCCGAACCCACCTGGAAGAACAGAAAGCTTATCATTAGTTCTCAAGGGCTCCTATTTCACCTATGACCTAAAAAAATTCTTTGTAGTAAATTTGGTACTTGAATAAATTGGTTCTTGGCCACATAGACCACTTCTCGCAGAATGCCAAAAGAACATTGCATGTGTTAAAACACATTACTCAGGAAAAAAGATTAATGCTCATTCGGGAGAAAAAGATTTATTAAAACGTTTATGCAGGAAAGAAAGATTAATTTGGAATCAAGGTTTAGAAGGACATTTAAAGAGAGGGAGAGTGACAGCATTCGAATCCCATGCCCACAGCAGTTCAAGCTGGGTCTCTGGTCCTCTTAGCCGAAGAGGCTAAAACAGGCCCTAGCTCCCAGCAGGCGCTTTCTCTTTAGAAGCAAGGGCTCTGAGCTGGCAGGGTGGAAAATAAAGATAAAAAGACCCTGCTTTCATTGTCTTACAGATGAGAAGTCTGAGGCTCAGAGAAACCAACTCATCAGGTGTCACACAGCTGGTGAAAAGTAAACCCCACCTTTCTGCCTCCAGGGCATCCCCCTTCACCCCACTCTCCTGGGCTAGGAGGACCTGAGACTGAGCTTGCTTCTCCCGAGCAAGCCAACCAAGAACACAGGAACAGCCAATGATTCTGGGAAAAGAGGTTTTTGTGATCTTGAGTCCTCGGTCAGCTGAACTTCGGTGGCAAGGCCTGGGAAATCTACTAATGAGCACAGAAGGGAACTCTCAGACTTTGTAAAATGTCATTAAAATCCCTGACTGCAAAGAAAAGAGACTGCTGGTATACTGCCAGCATAAACCAGATTTGGGAAAGCAAGAGCTGTGTCCAAGAAACTCATGAACTCTCTTTTTGTTCACTCATCTTTTCTCTATAAACTTTCTTTTATTGTCACTTGCTCAGTTACTCATTACAATAGTCTCTGGGGAGGGTTTGGAGAGGAGGGGCTGTCAGCGACAATCAGATGGATAAAGGGGCCTACCAACCCATGTCTCGGAACTCAAGCCCAGAGAGTCCAGAAGCCCCATAGTTAGAAAAATCTCTGTCTAGATGAGGAAGGGCCACCATTTGCCATAGTTGTGCCAAATCTATTTCTGAAATTAACTCTTGTTTTCCTAGATGTTTCATATTCTGGCCTCTCTGTATCTGTGTGACTGTGTGTGTGTGTGTGTTGCTAACATCTATTAAGCACTTACCATGTGCAAGGCACTGAGTCAGGCACATAAGAATGCAATGCCAGACTTTAGACCTGAAAACTTTTGATGCTACTGTCCCATTTTACAGATAAGGTAAACACTAAGACCTGCTCAAATTACACAGCTAGAGAAATGGCTCTGCTGAGATTCCAACCAAGTTTCTGTTCATTTAAAACCTGCTTTTTTAATTGCAATTCTTTTTTTAAATGAAGAGCTATAAAAGGTTTTAGGACTAATTAAGGGAAGGGCAGACTGTTACTGCTACTTTTATGTTGCCTTTATTTTCAATCAGCGACCTGATTCACCCATGAAACCTCAGGCTTTTACATGCTATCCTAGAAACAGTTCACCCTTGCTTCAAAGAAGCTCCTCGCCATCTCCTGGGCCCCAAGTTCTTCTGTGACTTTGGATAGTTTCCCAGTATATTTCTAATGGATCTGAGAACCCCAGAGAACATTACCATAACCTGTAGAAGAGCACTTATCAAATTTTTTTTTTAAATCTCAGGACTCCTTTTCACTTTTAAAAATTACTGAGGACCTCAAAGAGTTTTTGTTGATGTGGGTTCCGTGTGTGCTAAGTCACTTCAGTAGTGTCCGACTCTGTACGATCTTATGGACCAAAGCTCACCAGACTCCTTTGTCCATGGGATTCTCCAGGCAAGAATACTGGAGTGGGTTGCCATGCCCTCCTCCAGGGGATCTTCCCAATCCAAGGACTGAACTCACGTCTCTGATGCCTCCTGCATTGACAGGTGTGTTCCTTACCACTAGTGCCACTAGGAAACATTATGTGGGTTATATCTATTGATACTTCACCATTTTAGAATCTTCAACTGGGAAAATTTTAAGCTATTGATTGATTCATTTAAAAATCATAACACCATTGCATGTTTGTATAAGCAACATTTTCATGAAAAGTAACCATGATCTGAAGAAATTAGCATGAGATGTGCATTTTTGCAATCTCTTTAATGACTGTCCAGGTTCTTATATCTTCTACATCATTGTGATATATTGCTTTCATTGAAAGAAAATTCAGCTCTATACAGATGTGTGTTTGAAAAAGGGAGGACTATTTTCATAACCTTTTCAGATAACCGTGGATATTCCTCTTTGATGCCATACCAAAACTCAAGAAGTGGGAGTTTCTCTTCAAAAGGTTAGCTGCACGTGGAATCTGAATCCATTATCAGTGAAATTTTCTCACTCTGTTATTGGACTGTATTTCCCTATGAACCCATGTGTGATTTTGTAACATCCTGCTTGGGTCATTTGGAAACTCAGTGAGTTATTCGAGTCTTCCAAATGTTGATGCATTTCATCATATATTATCCTTTTAAAATTTGTATGGTCAAAAAAAAATTGTATGGTCAATATGACTACAAATCTCATTAGAAAATTTACTGGAGTTTGGGGGAAATTATCAAACCTACAGTGGAAAGCACAGGTGTTTTAAACATCTAATCTTCACTTAAAAACTTGAATTTTATCATTAGTAACAAGTACTGTGGGTTATTTTCCTTGAAATGATAGTTTGCTTAATTCATTTTCAAGACTACAACTGCCAGGGTATTTCCTGGTGGTCCAGTGGTTAGGACTCCATATGTCCACTGCCAAGGGCCCAGGTTCAATCCCTGGTCAGGGAACTAAGATCCCACAAGCCACATGGTGTGGCAAAGGGGAAAAGAAAAGAATATATCTGCCATATATGCAAGTCAGAATAACCATGGTTTGCCTGTCAATCATTCTTTCAAGAAAAAGCAGTATCCCATGAAAAAAGCAACTAGTTAAGCTCAGGACTCAAGAAAAAGTACCACAGTGATGGCACTTTTGGATGCAGCAAAATGCTTTTTTAAAATTTATTTATTTTTAATTGGAGGATAATTGCTTTACGATGTTGTATTGGTTTCTGCCATATAGCAACATGAGTCAGTCATAGGTATACGTATGTTTCCTCCCTTTTGAATCTTCCTCCCACCACCCCATCCCACCCCTCTAGGTTGTCACAGAGCACCGGGTTGAGCTCCCTGCATCCTACAGCAATTTCTCACTAGCTATCTATTTTACATATTGTAATGCACATGCTTCAAAGCTACACGGCAAACTGCTTTATGTGTACTTCCCATTTTGTCAAAATATTAGAAAAGACCTGTAACTGAGAATCAAGATGAATGCAGTTAGTACTTTCAACTGCTTATAAGGGCACTCTTAAGTGGAATTAACATACTTCACAAGCAAGTGCAGGTCAGTGAGGTTTGCAGTAAACTGCTGGGACAGGCTGATATCACCAGCTTGACTCTGGGTTTACCCACCATTGGTATTGCATCATCAATGCCAAAGCAAACCTGTGAAAAAGGTAAACAAATTCTCAGTGGTTTGACCTCATAAATCTCTTATACAGGGCTTGGGGATCCCCAGGGATCCACAGATCACACTTGGAGAAAGACCCACGGCCACCCTGAACCTGGGGAGAACCCCCAGATGCTGTCTGTCCCTGCCACTCCCACTCCCCCCCCACCCCGATAATGAAACAATTAATATACTCTCTAATTGCAGCATTCAACCAACCGACTAAAAGTTTATTTATTCTAGGTAGGAGGGAGTAAAAAATTTCTTTATAAAGTTTAGGTAGAATAGGTCTGGAGAAGGAAATGGCAACCCACTGAAGTATTCTTGCCTGGAGAATTCCATGGACTGTATAATCCATGGCGTCGCAAAGAGTCAGACATGGTTGAGTGACTAACACACACAGAATAGGTTCTGCTGGGTAACCAATCCTGGAATAAAAGCAGAAATGATTTCCTGATTAGTTGAGTCCAAGTCTGACGTTCAGAAATGCTAGGATTCCAACTTTTGATTTCCACTTCTGTTACCAAACTTGGGAATATTACTCACCCCTTCTTAACTACAAGAATATATGTAACAATTACTCCCTTTGAAAATAAGGAACTCATGGATGATTGAAAGTATTATCTGTACTTTTCTTGCTGATGCCCAGCCACACAGGCAGCTGTATAATACTGCCTCTCTCTCTTTCTCTCTCTCTCTGTCTCTCTCTCTCACACACACATACATCTCAGATTCTGTACAGTTAGAAAAGCTATTTTGTTGGAATCATTTTTCCTAAATAATCTATATCCCACCTGTTAGGAATTACTGATTAGTAAGCAAAGTTAACAGGAAAATCAACAGTAGTATAAATTCATCTTCCTGTTAGATAGTAACCACTACCTTCCTTCTATTCATTATTTTCTCCATCTATCTCATTTTCTGAACCAAGATCAAGTCTAAAAAGAACAATTTTTCTTTTTTGCAGTGTAACAATGATCATGCAATGAATGCAATGAAACAAACTCAAAAAACTATCTTACTAATGTCAAAAGGAACATTTCATCACCAAAGGCTTTGGGATAAGGATGTGGAACTTTATCGGCTCCGTCTTGGTGCAAACAACAGAGCTATTCTGTGTTCTTCCTGTGATGCTGGGTTCTCAGAACTTTCTGATCTATCAACGAGGACAACAACACAGATGATCTCTTCCTGCACCTCCTTTCCTTTGTTTTGGCTTGCAGAATTGGTGCAACTGGAGAGAAATTAAAACAGCTCATCTCTAGGACTCATCCAACTCTGACATGTAATCATTCTAGAACCCTCATTAGTTTCCAAATTGGAGCCTGTGTTGCTTGCTGTTCATTGTCCTGCCATTCCACAAAGAATGGTCCAGATTCTTTGCCCCATCCCAATCCACTGGAAAATGCTTTCAATTTGTAATGCAAACTTTGTGGTTGTTCAGTCACTCAGTCATGTCTGACTTTTCGACCCCATGGACTGCAGCACACCAGGCTTCCCTGTCCTTCACTGTCTCTCAGAGCTTGCTCAAGCTCACATCCACTGAGTCGGTGATGCCATCCAACCATTTCATCCTCTATTGCACCCTTCTCCTCCAATGCAAGCTTACATGGTTATAAATGACAATTCTCTCAACTCAAATCTCCATCATCCAGGTTTTCTGTGGCTTCGGTGGCCAAATGCCTGCTTTGGAGTGATTGACTCTATTGTTCTAGAGAGTTCTTTTGTTGTTTCAGCTGCTTAGGTTAAAAAAAAAGAAAAAGTCACCCCCTGTGATTATTTGAGAATTTGATTTAGTGATGTTTTAGACGAATGCTTTCCATTTTTTTTTAACACTTCATTCAATTTCCTATATACCATACCTAGTTTAAACCTTCCAGCCCATACTTTAAAGGCATCAGTAGCTGAGACTGTATGCAAATATGCCTTAAATCTGACTGAGACTACACATCTCCCTCATTAGGGAAAAAAAAAAAAAACTGGAGGGACTGTCATAAATAATTTTACTTAAGTGAATGCTGAAATTAGGCACCACATTTCCTGGCTCCTAGTAACCTATTTGCAGCCAGATATGTCGAGTACCCACTAGCCAAACCCTCGCCTTTTCAGAAATGAGGAGCAGGAAAAACAATACGATCATCTTTTAAAGTGGCATGTTGGACCCATCCCCAAAGTTAAATATACCTAGACAGTCCTCAGTGGGGGAACTACAGCTGACCTTGGAAGAAAATGATGGTTATAGCGGCCCATGAGCTGGGAAAGGTGATAATGAACGAGATGTAGTCATGTATTTCTGGCACACGCTTTGCATACTACAAGGAGCTAATTGCATTTAAGTATTATCTTACAATATGGTGACCCAATCATTTTGGAAGATAACCAAAGTCTCCCCTTTTGGAAGAGATGCTCTATTTTTAGCAAACATGCATTCATGTTGCACTCTGAAACTCCAAAAACTCCTTTCTGGATCAGGTCAAATCGCTTGGATTTTTTCCCATAAATCTTCCTATCTGTACTGTCAAATGCTGACATGTGCGTCAGTGGTTCCCGGGCTGAACTCTGAAATGATGGATCCTGTTTTCCTTCTGCTCCTGGTAATCCTTGGTTTCGTGTAACTTGCAGCACCACTTACTGGGGTTCTCACTCAGATTAAATGAAGGGAACATTCGTCCTGCTGGCCTGGCGCCCGTGCAGGGAAGCTTGCCAGCCCACGGTGCCACAGAGGGGAGGGGAACGTGAATGTCTCAAAGAACAAAAGAGCAACAGGAAGAAACTAGTCCTTTAAATGGCAGGGGAAGAGTATTCTTTGCTTTGCCTTTTTAAATCATAGACAGATTGATACACAGATTAATGCTGCCCTACAAACCTTTATGGAGGAGTTGAGCAGATTCTTGAAAAGTAGAATGAGACCTGACCAAAGAATTAAGGCATTTTCTCCTACATACGTGCTTTTTTAGAAGGTGTCAAGTGTAATTGATAGCGTACAAGGCTCTTGGGCCATTTTTCATTTCTATTTAGATACAGAATGTTGGGATTAATTGTCTCTTTCTGGAATTTGTGTCTTGGTCAAGCGCCTATGATTTCTATTAAGACTTTTTTTAAGCTAGTATTTTTCAGTTAAAGTGTATTTATAACCTCAGTGTGCTAGGCATGTTAAAGCCAAACAGAAAACAACAAATGGACACTCTGCTTTCAGGTCTGTACATGCTACATGACAGAAATGGAGAATTTGTAATTTTTTGTAAAAAGAAGCAACAGGGACACGAATCTCTTGAAAAATCAGAAGTAACAACAGGAGGAGTTGTTTCTAGGCCTTCAACATCCATCCAGGTTTTAAAGATTTACCATCATGAAATCCAAATTGTACATCAGAAAACTCAGAGGGGAAAGAATATGGATCTGTTAATGAAAAGAGAAAGTGGAACTCAATGGCTCAGGGAAAGTTTTAGAATTTTCCAGATGCCAAATGTAGCTCACAGGTTTTTTTTTTTTATATGACCCAGGGGACATCAGGCAGAGCAGAAGACGAGATAAACATCTTGCAGTTTTGGGCAGGATCAGAGCCGGGCCACGAGGTAGCTGGGTGCTTCTGTTAGGACTTCTCTCCTCTCATGGATGGATCACTCTGTTAGAAGAGTAACGGGGGGAATTCCCTGGTGGTACAATGGATAACAGTCCACCTGCCAGCGAAAGGGACATGGGTTTGATCCCTGGTCCAGGAAGATTCCACGGAGCAATTAAAGCTCAGGCACCGCAACTACTAAGTCAGTGCTCTAGGGCCCGGGAGCCGTAACTCCTGAGTCCACCTGCCACAGCTACTGAAGCCCAAGCTCCTAGAGCCTGTGCTCTGAAACAAGAAAAGCCACCGAGATGAGAAGCCCGTGCGCTGCAACAAAGCGTAGACCCCGCTCGCCGCAACGAGAGAAAGCCTGAGAGCAGCAACAAAGACCCAGTGCAGCCAAAAACAAATAAATGAATAAAAAATATATTAAAAAAAAAAAAGAAGAGTAATGGGAATTTTATTTGTCCCAAAGCTGGGAACAATTTTAAACTGAAGGGCCTTCCTTATCATCCCTCACAGAGTCAACTTTATCCCCCATTACAGTCACCAGGCAGTCAGCAAAAAAAGGACTTTCTCTCTGTTGGAGCCTGTGAATGAACAAGTATGTGTTGGTGTTAGGTCGTCCCAGTGTTTAAGAATTGGGAGAAAATAGAGCATAGCATTTCAAGCATTCCCAAAACAAGCAGAATTTGAGAAGCAGAATATTAACAGCTAAGAAGCCAAGATCAAAGCATTAGAAGTTCAAGGAGATAAGCAAGGAAAATAAGCAGGCACCCAGCCCAGGGTGGCTGCTGAAGTGGAAAGGACTCAAGTCCTGCTGACGCTGCTCCCCTCAGACCCTCCAAAGGCAGAACTGGGTGGGTGGGGGAGTCTTTTGGGGGGGGGTCACGCAAACAAAGTACAAAAGTCCTTGAAGAAAGCACGGAAGGGCAGCCACCAGGAGCAGACAGGCTTCTAGTTAGGTCAGGCAGAGACACAGAAAGAATGCCCCGAGTTCTAGAAATGCAAGTTAGCAACTATTGCTGGTACAGCAGGGGACCTGACTTTAGAGTCAGTCTCATGTTTGCCCTTGACACAAGAACCCAGGAAACACCTCCAGTTAAGGCAGGGCTGTGGCTGAGGGTGAATCCAAAAGAAGGACGTGAAGGGAGATGTGAGGACCCATATCTGCTTCCATTCTTTAGTGACTCCAAAGAATATGATCCTATCAGCCATCGGCTACGTGTATGTGTGTGTTCCTGTGTGTGTTTGCATGCATACCGACGCTTGTGCACAAGCATGTGTCCACGCATGCAGAGGCACCCTACCTGACACCTTAGACCTTTTCAGCCCCTGGATCCGCATCCAGACCCCACTACCTCAGATCCCTGCCCTGTAATTTCTTACCACCTCATGGTGGCTTGGAAGTAAAGAACCTCCCTGCAGTGCAGGAGACCCAGGTTTGATTCCTAGGTAGGGAAGCTCCCCTAGCAGAGGGAATGGCAGCCCATTCCACTATTCTTGCCTGGAGAATTCCGTGGACAGAGTAGCCTGGTGGGCCACAGTCCATGGGGCCGCAAAGAGTTGGAAAAGACTGAGCGACTAACAGATTCACATTCGTGCACTTACTTAAGATAATTTGCTAATTTAGAAAAATAGACATTTGCTCACTTTCCCTGGAAACACTTTCTTGATGGAGCCTCCTCTGGAACAAGCCAGAAAGTAGAGATAGATGGAGACAGGCAGATCTCTGACCCTTCAGTCCCCCACACTGGGCTATGTTTTTTCACTCATCACTGCCTATATAAGACAGTAAGAGTGAAAGCAAACCTAAGGCCTTTGAGTTTTCTGAATACTGATGTGCTTTTATCTCATGAGATTTATATTAGTTACTGTGCTCAATGAGGCCACTGTTGAGAAAAAAAAAAAAGGCCAGTTAGATAATGTTGTATGCACTCAAACCCAAATTTACAAATTGTACAAGTTCACAAAGTAATTAGAGCTCAAAAGTGATGGATGAATGAAAGAATGGATGGATAAAGGGGGTGTTTATTCAGTTTTTAAAAGAATCCTTTGCTTCTCAAATAGATTTATTTCAAAATCCCTGTGGAGAACTCCAGATTCAACAGAAATTGCTAAGCACTCCCCTCCACCAAAACCCAAGCAAAATAGTATACACATTGCTTTTCACATATATATATATACATATATATGGATATATATATTATATAAATAAGAATATATATATTACAGAAAGTAAGGCTTACAAAGTTTAATATTAGAATTGCAAAGGGTTTTATTCTGCCATGTTATCCAAATTAAGAGAATTTAGAAATGATAAACAAATTCTTCAGCCTTTTCCTGTACATGACTAAATATTATGTCCAGGGGCACTATCTTAAAACGACACTCTTTTCTTGGCTCCAGTAAACTTTCATCATCCTAACCACAATGTTAATTGTCTGCTTTGTACTGAAAATATGAAAGATGAGTGAAAGCTTGCTTGCGAAAAGGCTAGCTCCTCGGTGTCCCAACCATCAGCGTGTATGAGAGACTTAAAAAACTTGATATGGGCTCAAAGAGAAAGAGAGTCATGTTACCACCAACAAGCAGACAGGGCAGATTCCCGTGATGCCAGGCTTCTGCCGGGGGTGGGGGAGGGGAGGCACTTCAGGGCATTCCTTCAAGGGATTGGTTTCCTAGGTGATGTCACTGGGGGTGAGGCCAGGTTGCGACTTGCCCTCCACTCCCGTGAAACTACAGCTGCCCTGGAGCATGTCACCCATGGGTCTTTACTGGACCTGGACTACAATATGGGCCATATAGACCTTCCTTCCTAAAAGTCGAGAAGAGCTGCTATCATGCTAATATGTACTGAGTGAAACAGATGAAATGGTTTTTTGATGTGAGATTGCTTTAAAGTAATCAATGGGGATAAAAGAGGATGTCTTGATAGTTAGTATTAATATCAGAGCATGGACCCTTGAGGGTTCATTATACTACTGTCTTTACATTTTGTGTATGGCTGAATCTCTTCCTAATAAAATGTTTTGCTTTTTTAAAAATCTGCTAACATAGTTGGGGCAGGAAGCAAGCACAGCTGTAGAGAGGGAACAGATAGAATGTCTACATGAACTTTATTTCTCAGAATGAAGAAAGCAAATCAGTACCTGTTGTTGGGTGAAATACTCCCACAGTTAAGCACTGTCCTATTCAATCAACATTGGTAAAGCCATTCAGCCCAGCCCTAATTCCAATCAAACAGCTGCAAAAATAGAGGCTGCTCCAACCCTGAAACCTAGGGAAAATAATAATTTAAATGTTTTTAATCTCTGAAATGAATCCATTTCCTCCGCACTTACAATAACAACTTTCCACTTGAATTATGCATCACTGTGACCATTTCAATTACTAATGTATGAATTATTCATTATCTGTAACGTGGCTGAATGTTTGGGGGCCGCACGTTGAGAGCCAGTTCTGAGCTTGCCCAGGATCTCGCTGGGCCAGGGGAGAGTGGCATCCGGGGACTCTGGGAGTCAGGTGGCCCTTCAGAATCCTAGGCCACTAGGGCGGAAGAATGGAAGGGCCCCTTATACTGTATGCACTCATCAACTTTGACCTCCTCGTACCATAAAACGTCCCCACTGTCTCCTGGCTGCCCAGCCTGTAACAGCTGCTACCCACTGGCACCACCTACATTTTAAACCAGCTGGAGACAGAGTTCTACGTGATAAGCCTGTTATATTTGCAGAGTAAGCAGGAACACCTAATGGCTTGTCCCCCTAATGATTCCAGGCCCGGCCTCTGACAGTCCACAGCAGTGCGTGCTGGCAAAGCAGAGGAAAAAATAATTAAAAGAGCCTTTGTCAAAGCTCTCTCTAAATCAACCTTTTAAACCTGCTCAGTTTAAGAGTCCCGAAGTGCCAATTCCATCACACTGACCCCTAAGAGCCACAGAAACCCCCAGGATAGCCATGGGCAATTAGTTAACAAGAGGAAGTGTGAGTGTGTGTGTGCATTCAGAGAATCCACACAGATGCTGAAAGAGCCCCCTGGAGAGAGGGCAGAGTAACCCCCAGAGAGAACTGAACTGTTCCTTTTCTATTTGAGAGGTTGAAACAAAGGGGAAAGAACAATTAGAAAGATGGCAGTAAAGACTATCTCTGGTAATAAAATACAGGAGGAAAGTTAGCACACAGGGGACTTTTACAGGAGTGAACCTAAAACTAGTATTTTTTTTAACTTTTTATTTTATATTGGATTCTATCTAATTAATAATGTTGTGATAGTTTCAGATGGAAAGCAAAGGGACTTAGCCATACATATATATGTAACCCTTCTCCCCCAAACTCCCCTCCCATCCAGACTGCCACATGCTTTGCTCATATTTCTAAGGAAACCTAGTATTCTTAACATAATGCACAAAGAAGGCAAACCAGCCAGCCATCCACAACTTGAGTGGATGAGGCAGGGGAGCAGGAGAGACAGATAAAAGAGGGAAACACAAGAGATGCCAAAACCAAGAGGGAAGAAAAAAAAAAAATACATGGTGTCAGAAACCAAACCCAAGAGCCAGGATGAAATTGACAACAATGCAGAGTAAAACACTGAACTGCACGGTGCTTTTGCTAACAAAGAAAACGTGCACTTTTGTGGACAGCCCAGTAAACATGAAGAAAGGCTTGCATATATTTTTTTAAAGGGGAGGTGGCCTTCACCACTACCTTGGCACTCGGTTTTTCCTCCTGAGAACAGCAGACCCACCCCGTCTGCTGGAGGCAGGGCTCCGGTACCCAGAGGTGTTGTCTGGTTGCCGGGGATGCCGAGAGTCACATCAATGCTGCATGGGCATCGTTCCATGGGGGAAACTGGAGCCTGCACCCTCAGCTGTGCATAGAAGGGAGGCCTGGCAATGGGTGGCTATCCAGGGGGGCAGCCGTCTGGGACTCAGTGGGTGTTGTGGACAATCAGCCCTACCATCTCCTGCCTCACTGGCTTAGTAAGACTCTGGTCTAAAGCCTTGCAAGTTCTGATCTTCAGTATCTTGTTGGCATTGTTGGGGGCCTACAATGTCAGCCTCGACTCCAGCAGAGCCCTGGCCGGTTAAGTTTTCAAACCATTGCTGTTGTGTTCGTTTATTTGTTCTTTTACTTGTCATGTTATCATTTGGACCCAAGTTTCAATTCCCTTGATTCTAATTGCAGTTTTCTCAGAACATTGGTTAGTTTCAAGTTCTGGAAATGTGTTTGAGCACCTCTCCAAGAAGTGGGTAAGAAGTTAAAATAACGGAAAGGCTTGGCTCCAAGTTCAGTGGAATGTCAAAAAGCCCATGTTTGGCTGAATGGACTTTGTGTAATGAAATCCCAGCTTCCCTCTCTGCTCTTCCAGGCCAAATATAGTAGATGAAACTGATGAAATTCAGCAAAGCAAGAGGCTTTGGAGTATTAATTGCAGTATTCTACTGACGAGGAATATTTACTGCAATAGGCTATCGACAAGTAGTAATGGATATCTCTTCTATTTCATCCTGCCTGAACATGGGCAATCATTTACTAATTCACCGGCTCATGTATTTGATGACTGAGCCCCTCTCAGATGCTAGCCATGACAGGGAGAGTGATGAACCCCTTTATCAGGGATGACCTTGCCTCCTCCCCTTCTCAGAAGTGCCAACTGGTGGAAAACCCCAATTTCTGCAAGCCTGAGAAGTTGTGCTATTCTTCCCAGACCTGAAGGGCCAGCTGTTTCTCAGTTTCCTTCTCCCTGATGAGTTGTTCTACAAAAGGGACTAATAATAAATCGGTCTCTGGTGCAACCTAGATCAGTAATGTGTTGTGCGTGCTGAATCACTCAGTCATGTCCAACTCTTTACAACCCCATGGACTATAACCTGCCATGCTCCTCTGTCCATGGAATTTTCCAGGCAAGAATACTGGAGTGGGTTACCATTTCCTCCCCTAGGGGATCTTCTCAACCCAGGGATCCAACCCATGTTCCCTGCATCTCCTGCATTGGCAGGTGGGTTCTTTACCACTGTACCACCTGGAGAGCCCAGATGGCAGAAGTCCAATCACTACCAGATCAATAATACTTTCTCCCTAAGTCAAGTGCATGGAGCAAGGAATAGAGTTTAAAAATAAATGTATCAAGTTCTCTAGCTAGGGATCAGAGCCAAGCTCATTGATCCATGCAATGGCCAACTCCATTTCCTTGATGATAACCTAATGGATGACTCAAGCTAGCCATAATCCATAGAGCACAAAGAAATCTGTAAACTGAATCGGCTGGGCCATCTCACCAGCCCACAAACAAGCTGGCTTTGATGGAAACCTCTTTGACCTACAAGACCGTAAGGAAGAGCTGTGCCGTGAACTGGAAGGTCTATTTTTGTCCTAGGAATTTGACCCCACTTTTGACACCCTGGCATTCACAATAAAGGTTAGGTAATTATATTAAGTGTTTTTCTACGGTCAGGTTGGTATTCTGGCAGCTTAGGGGAACTGAAAACAGACCACTTAGCTCCCTGGAGCTTTTTGTGTATTCACAGTCTGTGGTTTTGCTGCAGGAGAGGGAGGGGCTGTGGAATAGAAACCAGGCCAGCTCACCAACTGGGCATGTCGGCCCACTTCTGACTTGGGCTCACAGCAGAAAGGCCTCCAGCAAGAAAGAGCAGATAGGTCTCTCTGCCTTCAGTACAGTTCTATTCTAATGCGAGGCTGCCACGCTGGGCTCAGACCCTGACCTTAGAGATCAGTTCTTGTACTTCTGAACTTTGACATCAGTATTTGGAGAACATTAGGAAAGAGAGATGAAATGTACACAATGATTCTCTTTTATCACATATGCGAAAAGGACAATGGAGACAGTGATGAAGAACCACAGGCTCTGCGAACTTGAAGAGTCAGTGCTTTAATACCAGAGACTTTATTCTCTGTTCCACAGAAAAAGCTGGAAAAAGTATGAGAAAACAGACATGTATCTGTGGCTATATATTGATGCGCTTAGATGTTTAATTGCATTCTGTAAATCACATGTATCCAGGGAGTTAAAGCTTGTTTACCCACGTTTGGTGGTGTTTTCTTCTGATTTTTCTACAAATTAAATTTTAAACCTGATTTGGGGATTATATTCAAAATAAGTTTACTATGCTTTAAATATAGTTTCTATATAATATTGATAATCTGAGAAAAAACACTTAATCATCTGTTTGTAAGTAATAAATAAATGAATTTTCTTTCTCTTGAAAGAAAAATTTAACTAAGCTTGGTTAAAACTCTTGCATTAAAATCAAGCATGATTAAAATCAAAGCATTTTTTTAAAATGAGTATAGAATTCTCTTTCAAAAAGTTGACAATCAAGAAGAACTCTAGAGTGTGTTTCTAGACCTTGATAGAGATGCTCAGCATCTGAGAATATAGGAGGCATTTACATTTGATGAAGTGTCACAATCTTGGAAAAACCAAGAAATAAGGAGTGAATAGCTGGCTTTTACATGGTGTCCAAGAGAAGAGTTTGGGTTTCTTGAGCAGAGCCCATTGCACTGAGCAATGAGTGGGCAAAGGACAGCTAACCTGTCTACGAATGCTAGGAAGAATGTCAGCAAGAAACTTGCTGATCCAACCAGGAGGACAAAAAATGGAAGTTTGAGGGAAAAAACTGCCCAAACAGAACTGTGAGCTTTATAGGAGAAGGAACAAGAAGTGTTCCAGAGAGCGAGAGAAGAAGGGTGGCTGAGGATGGGGCCCATTAAAGACGATCCAAGGAAGTCAAGCAGACCACTGGCCAAATATTGCCCACTGGTCTTCACTTAACCCTGAGCTAACCCACTGTTTTCTTCTATGTATTGGGGTTTTCCTTGAGGTTTTGTTTGGAGAACCTGGTGAAATTATGAAAAAGAAGATAGAAAATCAACCTCCTTGTTTCAGAGAAGCCCCCCCTACCCTCTACATGTATACACCACATAATGGTGTTTTCAGCCAGACATCCCACCATGCCATTCATCACTCTCTTAAGGACGAGCAAGATGGGAAAATATAGTATAGTGAGGTTGGATCCTCAGGAAGCAATACCCTGTGACCAGACTATTAATGAATTGATTTCCACCTACGGGGAGGTCTCCAGTGCTTTACCACTGAACTGAGAAGCACTTCCACCAGTGATCTGAAGGAAACATCAAAGACAGGTTTACCAAATGAGTAGGTGATAAAAAGATGTGGGAACTATTAATATTAGAAAGTGTCAAAAAAATTTAATGACATTGGCATAAGAATAGAGCAAAACCAAAAGACACAACATTTAACAAAAATAAATGTGAGATCTCATTTTCAAGTTTTCAAAATCAATTGCAAATATACAAAATGGGAGACCTGACGCCAGCAGTTCTTATGAAAAAGCCTGGAGGTTTATTATTAATAATAACCTCAGCCTTTTAAATGCCTGCTATGTGACACTCAATCCGAGTCAAGTGTTACATAAAAACTAATAAAATCTCCTGCAAGTTCTGTTTGCAATCATATAAATAGAGTATGGAGGTTAAGGAAGGAAAAGTCTCACCATAAACTGAACTGGTCCAAGTACCAGGTGGTGATCATAGTCTCAATCCAAGATGGACCTTGATAATGGGTTGTATGCCGAATAAAACGGTGAAGGCTCCATAAACCATGGAGGAAGTGTTTAAGGAAATGAGGATGTTCAATTGAGAAAGAGAAATCTAGGAGGGACATGATGAATGTCTTTAAAACTTTCAGAGGTCACACATCTGAAGGGGACTCAGATGTACTTCATGTAACAGCAGAGACCAGAACTAGGATCAGGACTAGCATCCTAGGATCCCAGGACCCAGGATCAGGAAATTCTAGAACTAGGATCAGGACTAGTTCTAGGATCTAGTCCTAGAAGGAACAAGAAGTGTGCTAGAGAGCGAGAGGAGAAGGGTGGTTGAGGATGGGGACCATTAAAAGTGACCCAAGAAAGCCAAGCAAACCACTGGCCAAATATTGTCCACCCATCTTCACTTAACCCTGAGCTAACCCACTGTTATCTTCTACATATGGGGATTTTGCTTAAGGTTTTGTTTGGAGAACCTGGTGAAATTATTAAAAAGAAGATAGAAAATCAACCTCCTCGTTTCAGAGATGCTCCTCTACCCTCTACATGTATACACCTCATATGGTGTTTTCAACCAGACACCCCACCATGGACCAGAACTAGGAGCAGGATGGTAATCTGAGCAGCAGATGATGTCAGTTGGCATTCTGAGCAACCAAAATCACCCACCGTGAATAGAGGAGTTCACCAGGCACTGGAAAAACTGAGAAACCAGACTTGGGGCCAACGAGAAAGAGATGGCTCTAAAAGATCTTGACATCAGGACCCTCTTGACAGTTCTTCCTGGCACTGCCTCCAGACTAAAAGAATTCCCACCATTTCCTTGGTGTTTGTATCTCTTCCCATTAAGCCCCAGAAGCATGAGTTTCACTAGACATGCTTAGGTCATGTGCCTGCCCCTTGACTGTCCCAGGGAAATAACAGAAAGAGTTTGGCAGAAGGAATTACCAGAGAACTCTTTGATTTCACAGCAGCACAGCAGGAAGACATCTAGAGTTGGTTGTCCAAAGCAGGTTGCTCCAATGCAAGGCAGGTTATGCACCCAAAGAAAATCATGGTGCTCTTAGAAAGTGGGGAATGGATTTGAGGCATCTAAAAATTGAAAAATGACCACTAGATAGAGTCCAAGATGAGGAAATAGTTTCTAAATGTTAAAATGATCATTCAAGATGTGGCATATATATAAATGGAATATTACCCAACCATAAAAAAATGCATTTGCAGCAACATAGATGGACCTCAAGGTTGTCATACTGAATGAAGTGAGTCAGACAGAAAAAGATAAGTATCATATGATAGAGCTTATATGTGGAACAAAAAAAAAGTACAAATGAACTTATCTGCAAAACAGAGTTACAGATGTAGAAAACAAACTAATGCTTACCAGGGGATACGGGAGGGAGGGATAAATTGGGAGGTTAGGAGTGATGTGTACACAGCACTATTAATACATGCAAAACAGATAACTAATAAGGATCTACTGCATAACACAGGTGGGACTTCGAAGGTGGTGCTGGTGGTAAAGAACTTGCCTGCCAACGCAGGACATGTGAGAGATACAGGTTTGATCCTTGGGTTGGGAAGATCCCCTGGAGAAGGAACTGGCAGACCAGTATTCTTGCCTGGAGAATCGCATGGATAGAGGAGCCTGGTGAGCTACAGCCCATGTCTGATCACAAAGAGTCAGACATGACTGAAGTAACTTAGCACATGTGCATGCATGTATAGCACAGGGAACTCTACTCAATATTGTGTGCTGGCCTATGTACGGGAAAAGAATCTAAAAAAGAGTGGGATATATATATGTATAAATGGTACATTTTGCTGTACAACAGAAACTAACACAACATTGCAAATCAACTCTACTTTAATAAAAAAAATTTTTTTAATAAATAAAATAGATGGTCATTCAGGTTATTGAAGCTTGATCATGGGATCCAACAGGGGAATTCAGATCTGAAGTAGGAGGCACTGTTGGCTAAACTCAGAGAACCCTTGAACTCTAAGATTCAGCAACTATGGAGTGTTCAACCTGGGAACATGTCAGAATCATAGGAGGAGGTTTTCACATATTCCTGAACCTGGCTCTCCTCCCTGTCCCCAAAGGTTCTAATGCCCCCGGCCCATCCTTCATCTCCTATCTCTAGTTGAGAACCAAGAACCACATCACCTCTGAGGTCTGTATTGCTCTGTCAATACCTGGTGCTGGTGAAATAGCCTGAAAAAGGAGACAGGGCGCTAATCAAATGGCAAAATTCTTTTTTTATTTAAAAATTTTTTTAAGCACTTGGAATGTCTAACTTGCAGAGTTCAGCAGTGTAAGAAATATCCGTGAAAAATAAAAAGGGACTTGGTTGAGGAAAATTAATAGTTAGAGTTATCTAACAATGCTGCAAATGTTGGCTTCCTTCTGCTACTGCTATTTTGTTTGGAATGGGTCCAGTTTTCCCCTTGCATAAAAGGAGACAAAATCTGTTTGAAGCCATTAACAGCACCAATAGGAGGGACATTTGAATTAATAACCAGGGGGCCAGTCAGCCAGGAGCAATTTTGAACATAATCTTTTCCTTTGACTTTTTTTGTAAGACTGACGTTTTGAGTATTATACTTGGTCCAACGTGCCACTGCTGAGCCAAATAATTTATCTTTCCGACCCTCTTTACTTTTTAAATTGACCTAAGTAAAATATTTTAATTTATTTGTATGGAGGTCCCTTCTGTGGATTGTGTTAGGCACTATGAAGCATTATTCTTGAGTGTAAAGAATTCTTTGGAATTTAGCAAGAAATAGCAATACATCTAAGGGCATGAGCAGATACTCTTGAAATAATGTTAACAGCATAAGGTAAAAAACCATGCATGATCTTCAATTTGTTTCTTTGAAAGTAAATTTTTAAAATTTTTATTTTATATTGGAGTATAAGCAATTAACATTGTGCTAATTTCAGGTGTACCACCAAGTGATTCAGTTATACATATACATTTATACAAAAAAAATTCTTACCCTATTTTACTCACCCCTACTTACACACTCCTGGAAAAGGGAAAGACTACCCACATCCAGTATTCTTGCCTGGAGAACTCCATAGACTGTATAGTCCATGGGATCGCAAAGAGTCGAACACTACTGAGCAACTTTCACTTCACTTCACTTACACACTAGCATTCTTTGCAAAGTTTTCTTATAATGTGTTTCTGAAGGCCTTGGGGGACTGTCATACGCTCTCAAGAGCTGGTCCCCAAAGATGCCAAGTGGTCCTCTTTGCCATTTTCTTCTCCAGCTCCAGCTTCCTTCCACCAAGAAGCGCTGCGTCTGCCCTGCACGCCTCCTGCTTCTCCAGAGACAGACGGTCCCCCAGGCAGCACCTTCGCAGGGCCACCACGCACATCTCTGACACAATGGAACTACCAATGTGCCAAATCTAGGCCAGGTTCTGTGCTGGGGTGGGAAAGCCTTCCCCCACCTCTCCTTGGGCTACTCACTGTTACCTCCTCCCACAGTCTGTACAACGCCCCAGGCTGATCTTCCTGAAATTCACATTGGAATCCAGGTCTCTCTGCTTACAAAGCCTTCAGTGGTTTCCAAAGACCTGCATCATGAAACTAAAACCCTTAGCTTCACTATACAAAAGCCACTCAGAGTCTGGCAGGGGCTCTTTCCTAGAACTCACCTTCTCCTCTTGGGAACACCTAAGGGGATCCCACGTGACAGCCAGTCCCCTGACATGATCCTAATTCCCCAGGATTCGAGCTGTCCTTCTGCTTCCGATGTCACCCCACGTCAAACCCACTTGCCTGACAAATGCCCACTTCTTTAATACTCAGATCAGACATGTCCTCCCTGTGAAGCTTTCCTGGACCTTCTTACCCTGGGGACTATGTACACCCCACTCGGTAACCCCACGGTGCCTGGCTCTCCTCTTCCCTCTACTTCTCTTATCCTTTGACCAGACTTCTATTTGCACATACCGACATCTGCTTGTCTACATCCTTCTCTAACTAGGAGCTTCCTCATCACTGCTGTGTCCCCAACACCAAGGACAGTGCCTGACACAGGTCACACGCCCAAGGCCCAGCAAGAAAGAACCTAAATAAATAACAAGCAGCTCTACTTCAGCTCTACTGAAACCTCGGAATTTCCAGCACCCCCTCATGTCCCTAAAATCCATGCTTCTTTCCTCTTATCTCTGAGGGCCTTTCTGCACTCCTTCTCTCCACCCAAGAGGGGAGTCATAAGACATGCTGGCTTTCTGGCCTGTGCTCCTCCAGGATGCCACACCTGGGAGCAGGTGCAGAAGGGATAGTGAACGGACTAGGTTCAACTCACCGATGAAGGCTGACACTACATGACCTAACCTGGTTCGACTGAGCGCTTTAGACTGATGCTACGTGATCTGGTCTGGTGACCCAGTGCTGAGCATGGGGTCAATGCCCATCACTTGGGCCCTGGCCACGCAGGGTGACTCCCCCTTCAAGGGCTATACACAGTCCACGGTGCTACCCAACAGTTCCCACCCAACCCTGTGATTAAGAGTAATTCTCCCTCACACACACCGGAAACAAAACCATGGTTACCGAAGGGAAAGGGGAAGCAGGGGGGAGAGAAATTAAGAGTATGAGATTAGGTTGTTTATATACATGGAGCTACATGAGCTTTTTGTTTATTTCGGAGATGAATCCCTTGTCGAGTGTTTCACTTGCAAATATTTTCTCCCTTTCTGAGGATTGTCTTTTCGTCTACTGTGACATAAGTGGGAAGGAAATCAAAAAAAGAGGGATCTATATGTAAACATATAGCTGATTCACTTTACTGTACAGCAGAAACTAACATCTTGTAAAGTAACTATATTTCAATAAAAATCAATTTTAAAAGTATGAGATTAACAGATACACACTGCTATGCATAAAACATAGAGGCAACAAGGATTTACTGTATAGCACAGGAAACTATTTTCAATATCTTACACTAACCCATAATGGAAGATAATCTGAAATATATGTATAACTGAATCGCTTTGCTATCCACCTGAAACTAATACAATATTATAATAGGTCACCTATGCTTCATTTAAAAAAAAAGAGCCATTCCCCTGTGAGAAGAGGATCTGAAAGACACAAACCTGCACAGTCTGGAAGCTTCCTCTGTCTTTGCACTTCATGTAGGCTTTGTGAACACAGCCGCGTTTCCTGTTCAAAGGAAGCCTCTTGACTTACCCACGGAGGCATTCACATTTTAGATGATACAGCCAAGACTTGCCTTCCTTTACTTCTAACATGTATGTTCAAAACCACTTCACTTCACAGGGTGAGGGCTGACGGAATAGCTAATCTTAGCAGTAAAACTTGAATTTATCATATTCGGATGACCAGTTTAGAAGAGAAGACAGCAGCAGTGGAAATATCTCCGGGACCTCTGCAAGGGATTAACTCAACTGACTGTGGAATGCCGGTGCCTCACCAACTGATACCCAGCTCTGAGCGTGTTTCTCTGTCTGAAATGCAAGTGACCCTTAGAAAGGGATCATGGCAGATATATCATACACGCCGGGCACTTGTGTTCCCAGTATGCCTGGCAGGTCTGACTGTTATCGACAGAGATGTCATAGGATCGCTCAGTAGACAAGCCCAAACTCACGCTGGACCGAGCCTTGTGGTCACCGTTCCTTTAAACCTTGCCCAAGGTTGTCATGGCCAGGGCTTACTTGGATTATGTAGTGAGGTCACCTGCAGCTGGCAGGCAAGCCAGGAAGCAAGGGCTAAGCCGGGTTTGATGGGCAGGCCCGGCTCCAGCTATAAAATCACCGTCAAAACAATGTCATGGGCAAGCCTAGAATTTGTGGTGATCAAACAAGGTGCTCGAAGCATGCTAAGGCCTTTCTGCAATCCAAGGCTTTTGATTAGAAAGGCATATGTAAATGTTTTGACATGGTGTTAGGACATTTCAGTTAAATTTAGTGAGCTCTAGGTACTGGCAAGAAAAATCAGACTGTATTTTACTCAAGCAGCTTCTACAGAATTCTTTTTTGTTGCTGTTAAAGTATAACTGATGTGCAATATTATGTAAGCTACCAGTGTACAATGTAGTGATTCACAATTTTTAAAGATTGTACTCCATTTACAGTTATTATAAAATATTGACTATATTCCCTGTGTTGTACTATGTATCCCTGAAGCTTATTTTGTACATAATAGTTTGTACCTCTTACTCTGCTACCCCATGTTGTCCCTGGTAACCACTAGTTCATTCTCTGCATCTGTGAGCCTGCTTTTTTTTCATTATATTGACTAGTTTGTTGTATAACAAACTAATTATACACATATAAATAATATCATACAAATCCACATATAAATGATATCATACAGATATTTGCCTTTCTCTGACTTATTTCTTCTGGCATAATGCCCTCCAAGTCCATCCAGGTTGCCATATACTTGCTATGTTGATTCAGTCATGTAAAATTCTTTGCAACACTATGGACTATATCTTACCAGGCTCCTCTCTCCATGAAATTCTCCAGGCAAGAAAACTGGAGTGGGTTGCCATGCCCTTCTCCAGGGGATCTTCCTGACCCAGGGATCAAACCCGAGTCTCCTAAGTCTCCTGCATTGGCAGATGGGTTCTTTACCACTAGCACCACTATAAATGGCAAAATTGTTATTCTTTTTTTGTGGCTGAGTAGTATTCCATTTTACAGGTTTCTTTATTTTGTTCTCTTCTTATGTTAACAAGGGGTAGATTTTCTATGGGAGTGGGTACTCAGTTACTCCCTAGGACTTAGAATCAAAGTGTGAGTGTTTGTCTGACGAAGACTTGTTGGGCACCTGTCATGTACCAGGCACTGAACAAATCACCCGGGACACAATGCCGAACACGACAGAGACACCGCCTATCCTCACAGGGTGACGTTCTGCTGGAGAGTGTGTCCTGGAGGTGACCCCAGCCTACCGTCAGGCTTTTCTGCACAGGGTCAAAGTGGCCTATTCAAATCCTCAGCCCAGGAAGGGTTGCAGCCCCCAGATGGTAAAAGGGCCCCTGTGACCACAACCAGCCCAGCTACAGGCATCTCTAGGGTGAAAGTGATGGGAAGTAGAAGGAGTGACAGGTCTGAAATGGACACGCTGATCTTGCTTACCGCTGTGCCTAAGTTCCTGGCTGTGCTTTCACTATTATTTTTAATTTCAATTACACTTTATTGAAGATTCTCTAGGGGCCCCGCCCTTGGCTAAGAGCTATACTGTTACAGCCTCTTTCCTCTGTCCTACAGGGCTCTTCCTGCTGAGCTCAGGAGGAGGAGAAGAATCTGAGAATTTTTCTTACTGTCCCTTTTGCCAGAAAAGTCATCCAGCTTACTACCTCCTGCTGTGGTAGCAGGATTTCTCCAGGCTATGAAACAGTGGGGGACTCTCCCTGCATCCCCAGGGAGAAGGGAGACAGTTCTTCTCTGCTGGAACCTTACCTCCACTCAAAGGACATGGGCAATCAGTGAGAGTTCTGGAGTTCCAGTGTAAATAAGGTCAGGTGGGTCACAAGGTTTTGTAAACTGTAAAGTGCTATAAAACTCTCTTTTAGTTTTATAAAAACTGTATTTTTAGAACTATATTTTATATAAAAATATAAAAAACTATATTTTATAAAAAGTTTTTTAAAAACTATTTTTAAATATACATTAAATAGCATATCACTATTACTGTTATTAAAGGAGAGTGGTAACATCACAATTAGGCTTGCTGACTAGAGAAATTCAAATCAAGAACCATCACGACTTTATTTTTCTACTCTTCTCATTATCTTTTTATTCTTTCTTTATTCTGGTGTATTTTGTATGCAATACAATGAACAGATTTTAAGTGTAATATGCATCAAGTTTTGCTCATTACTTTTGGACTAAAAAAGTCAAGCAGTTATGTTTTAACATAAAGTACAAACTGGTTATGTTTTAATTAATATAAATATTTAGAGCTACACACTTAGTTACAATACAAGTTATAGACTAAATATTTGTGGCCTCTCCCCCAAAATTCATTTACTGAAGTCCCATCTCCCACTGTGGATGCATTTGGAGATAAGGTTTATGAGACAGTGGTAAAGGTTAATGAGGTCATATGGGTAGGGGTCTAGTCCCATAGAGTAGGAGCCCTTATCAGGAGAGGAAGAACCACTAGGGCTGTCTCCTGGCTACACAAAGAAGCGATTATGTGAGGACTCAGCAAGATGGCAGCCACCCTCAAAGACAGACAAGAGGCTTCAGAATGAAACCTCTTGTGTCAATACCTTGATTATGGAATTCTAGCCCCAGAACTGTGAAAGAATACATTTCTACTGGTTAAGCCATCCAACCTATAGTATTTTATTATGGCAACTGGAGCAGACTAAAATAATATATTTTGGCCTAAGTTTAATATGTACAGTTAATCACACATGTAGGCAATCACTTTTCCATTTTTTCATTCTCAAAGAGTGATTTTTTTGTTTTCAAATGATGACTTGTTGCCTAAATTCTCTTAATCAATAAGATGTTGGTTCTGTGTACTATAAATAATTTTGATGTTTTTAAATTGCCATTTTAAATAATTATACTTGCTATATTTGTTCTGTCAGACACCAAACCAATAAATGTCTGAAAAGCTTGAATGTCTACGAAGGTATGTTAGTTGGAACACACAAATTAATTCTGTTCACAAGCCACTGATTCAACACTATGGTTAAAGAAGAGAATGCAAATGAGATAAATTGGAAAGGAAGGCCAGGCAGACTACAATCTTCTTCAAGAGAACACACGAGACTCCAGACAAATATTACCAGAAATGAATTTCACACTCTGCTATCTGGAGTGATTTACAAATAAAATTGTGATTTCTATCATGATTCAAGCCACAGATTTAGACTCTGATCGCATACCCACATAGCCATCACATCAGACTTCAGGATGGCTTCCCTGAACAGATAAGTACAAATAAGATGCAGGAAGAATTAGGAACAAGCAAACATGACCCGAAGCTGACCCTGCCTTCTCTCTCCACTGCTCGGAAGGGCAGCTCTCGGAGGCCCCGAGGTCTTCCTGGGGTACCACATCCTCTGCTACCTTCCCCAGCCTCCTGACCTTTCCTTAATCACCCTCCCCACCAAAGCTTATCTGCTTTCTGCCGTCAACCTCCACTCTCTGTTAGGAAACAGATAAACTGATCTCTATGTAATCGCCAAGTTGCTGCTCAATCCATCCCTTTTCCGGCCAGTTAAATGAAGCTGCATTCAAACAACCTTCTTTCAGAGATCATGCTTAAACTTGTACAATCATTTTGAGGATGCCAACTCTAGTCTTTGGTCTCTGGTGGTACTGGTTTTACAGACCCAATATTCATCTTTATTAAGTTTGGCTAATTCTTTTTCTTCATGGAAATACAATATCACAAGAGTCACTTAGGGTTTGAGATAACTCAAATATTACCCTTGTCTCATTAATGCTAGTGCCAACTACAAGTAATTTTAAAACATACATCAAAACCAATTAGCACTTTGAAATCTAAATGAGTCTGTTTTTTTCTATTTATTGTGTGGTCTTCTTGTCAGTTTGGGCTGCCATAACAAAATGCCATAGACTGTGTTGCTTAAACAGTAAACATTTATTTCTCAGGTTCTGGAAGTGGGGAAATCCAAGATCAAGGTGCCTGCCGATTCATGTCTGATGAGAACCCCTTTCTGGCTTGCTGTGTCCTTACATAGTAGTGGTAGGGGCACTCTAGTCTCTTCCTCTTTGTGTTAGAATACTAATCCCATCATGGGGGCTCTACAGTAATGACCTCACCCAAACTTAATTATTTCCCAAAGGCCCCACCTTCCATACCTCCCCACCTTGGGATTTAGGGCTTCAACATAGGAATTTCGGAGGGACACAAGCATTCAGTCTGTACCAGTTAGAGTGTGTTAACAAAAGGTGCATAAAGTTGTCCTTGAGTAAAATAAGAAATGCATTTCTCCCAGTGAAATGTAAATGAAGATTTAATAACTAGTTCACAATGCCCCAAAGAAGACATTTCCTCCAGGACTGAGCTGCCAACAAAATCGGAGTGTCCTGGAAGGTATGGTTTAAAAGAATTTCTGATCTGAAACAAGCCATACTTTCCTTGGGGAGCATTAACTCTTCTCTTCTGACAGTCCTCTGTGAACCCCAAAGCAGTTTCTCATTCTGGACTGTTTTGTGGCAGAGAAAGGGATCTGACATAAGGGTGGCAGAGAAAGGGATCTACCATAAGGATGGCCTTTCTCCTCTCCAGGGAACTGTTAGACTTGTCCCCAAGTGGCCATTGAATCCTTGGACAGTGCTCGCTTCGGCAGCACATATACTAAAATTGAATCCTTGGACAAACCACCCAAGGATGGCAAGGCTGGTTAAGTCTCTTCTTCATGGGAATAACCAGCTATAGACCCTGGGAAACCAGCCCTTTCATCACTTTGTTATAAACTAGAGTTCCTAGAAATCAGACTCTGAGTCTGAAATTCCAATAGGATCTCCCCACGTGCCTGAAATCTAAAGAGAAGAAACCCACTCTGCCTGCTGTGAGTCTCAGCATCTGAAACAGTTCCTTGCTGATTCATAATGTAAACACAGGAGTTAATTCCCTCCTTTGAGAAATCTTCTTGTGTACACCCAAAATTATTATTATCTGTGTTCAACCATGCAAGCATGTCGAGCTGAGTGGCTGCCAGCATGGCCCTCTGCCTACCCCGATTTAAATAAATAGACCTGGCTCTGGGCAGGCTTTCCAGACTGACATGTACTCTGTACATGAATGTTATTGTATTAAGATATATAGTGACGTTAAAATATTTGTATAATCAATATATCTTTTTCAGCTTTAAAATCTAGGACAGCGTTTTCAAGTAATCTCGCTTTCACAGATCGAGTTGACTAGTCAGAAGCAATAATGAATGTTGGAGGAGACATGGTGTTTATTTATAACAGATTGATATTATATCTAGTTTCTGTGTACTAGCAAACAGAGAGCATTTCGTGCAAACCCTCCCCTGCCCATAACCTAAAAAACAAGAGACAATTCATCTGAGCCCTTTTACCATATCATGTAATATTTTATCTTCAAATGGAATAGGAATGGTATTCATTTGCACCTTATGGACTTAATTCAAACTTTTGGCTTGGCCAAAAGGATTTCATGACTGACTAAAGGGATATTTGAAATGAACCTCTTCCTAACAAGGTCCCTTTTAAGTAGCCTATCTTTCCTAACTGTTTTCACTTCAGTACCCCATCAAAGGGGAGGAGTTGATGAAAAGAAATGAAACTGACACGTTGGACCTGGATCAAGGTGACTGAAAGTTCTTCATTTAAGGAGTTGGTTCCTTTTCTCTCATTATATTGTGGAATCTGAAAACACGCCTTGAGATTCTGGTCACTGTCATTATTATACCCCAAGAAAAGCCACCTCCATGCTTCTTCCCTCCTAAAGGTTCCCATCCCAGTTCAGTTCAGTTCAGATCAGTCACTCAGTCGTGTCCGACTCTTTGCGACCCCATGTGTTATAGCACACCAGGCTTCCCTGTCCATCACCAACTCCCAGAGCTTGCTCAAACTCATGTCCATCGAGTCAGTGATGCCATCCAACCACCTCATCCTCTTTTATCCCTGTCTCCTCCTGCCTTCAACCTTTTCCAACACCAGGGTCTTTTCCAGTGAGTCAGTTCTTTGCAACAGGTGGCCAAAGTATTGGAATTTCAGCTTCACCATCAGTCCTTCCAATGAATATTCAGGATGATTTCCTTTAGGATGGACTGGTTGGATCTCCTTGCAGTCCAAGGGACTCTCAAGAGTCTTCTCCAGCACCACAGTTCAAAAGCATCAATCTTCGGTGCTCAGCTTTCTTTTTAGTCCAACTCTCACATACATACATGACTACAGGAAAAGCCATAGCTTTGACTAGACAGACCTTTGTTGGCAGAGTAATGTCTCTGCTTTTTAATATGCTGTCTAAGTTGGTCATAACTTTTCTTCCAAGGAGCAAGTGTCTTTTAATTTCATGGCTACAGTCACCATCTGCAGTGATTTTGGAACCCCAAAGAATAAAGTCTGTCACTGTTTCCATTGTTTACCCATCTACTTGCCATGAAGTGATGGGATCAGATGCCATGATCTTAGTTTTCTGAATCTTGAGTTTTAAGCCAACTTTTTCACTCTCTTCTTTCACTTTCATCAAGAGGCTCTTTAGTTCTTCTTTGCTTTCTGACGTAAGGGTGGTATCATCTGCATATCTGAGGTTACTGATATTTTTCCCAGCAATCTTAACTCCAGCTTGTGCTTCAACCAGCCTGGCATTTTGCATGATGTACTCTGCAAATAAGTTAAATAAGCAGGGTGACAATACACAGCCTTGACCTACTCCTTTCCCAATTTGGAACCAGTCTGTTGTTCCATGTCCAGTTCTAACTGTTGCTTCTTGACCTGCATACAGATTTCTCAGGAGGCAGGTCAGGTGGTCTGATATTCCCATCCTTTTAAGAATTTTCCACAGTTTATTGTGATCCACACAGTCAAAAGCTTTGGCGTTCTCCCATCCCACTTGGAAAAAATAGTCAGGCTCGGACTCTCCTAGTGGGCAACTGAAAAACACACCAAACAAAGTAAATATACACCAAGAACCAAGAAACACAAAATTCAAGTTGGAACATGATTGTCCAAAGATATGTTAGATGACTTGCACTTATAATAGGTAAGTGGTAACAGGTGTATCGACATGCACACAGCGCTGTGGGTCCCTGAAGTGTTTGGAAGCAGCCTAAATAAAGGTCTGTGGGATAGACTTATCCGTCCGCTATTGCTTCCATCCCTTCATTATCAATTTAGCCTCTACTCCATGCTGGGATCTGTGCTGAAGGCTGGCCTCTCAGAGATGAAGGAATCTTGAGTCCTGCCCTCTAATTACTCAAAGTCCAAGAGTAAGGGGTAAGAGTGGACAATTTATTAGAGAGAATCATGGGACAAAATGTACCCAGGACACTGGGCAGGCTGCTGTGGGAACAAGAAGAAAGAGTGAAAAAGCTGTGTCCTGGAGAGACGTGATGACCAGAATGACTCTGGAGAGATGAGTGGAGATTAAGACAAGCAATGTCTGTAACAATACACGGCAGATGCTGCTCTAAGCCTCTTTTAATGTGCTAATATTGTGGGTATTAGTCACTCAGTCATGTCTGACTCTTCGTGATCCCATGGACAGTAGCCCTCCAGGCTCCTCTGTCCATGGGATTCTCCAGGCAAGAATACTAGAGTGGGTTGCCATTTCTTTCTCCAGAGGATCTTCCCAACCCATGGATCAAACCTGGCTCTGCCGCACTGTAGACAGACTCTTTACCAACTGAGCCACCAGGGAAACCCAATGTATTAATATTAACTGTATTAATATTAACTGTTTCATTCTCATAAGACTCTGAGTGAAGAACCAGTACGACCTCTATTTCATGAAGTACAGAGAGATCAACCAAAGTGCCAACTCAAGCATCTCCCACACGACAGAGCTGGGGGTTCAACTCAGACCTCCAGCTGCAGGAGCCACACTCTTAACCAAGATACTAAGAGTTTGTCAGGCAGGCATGAAGCGACATTTTTTGGAAGAGGGTCAAGGGCACAGATTTTGTGAAGTGGCAGAGGGAGAGCATGACATTGTTGAAGATCCAACATTTGGCAAGTGGGTGGTGCTCTAGATGGAGTTGGCCTTTGACTTCCCAAACTGCATTAAGTGCATTCTTGGGTGCATGCAGTCGTGACCAAAGGACCCAAAACCGTTGGATTAGCATGGTGTGTTCTTTAATTCTCCCAAAGATTCATGAGAAAGAGAGAGCTTTGGTGCTTTTATCTCATAGCCCATCACTTTAAAATATAGTTTTATGTTATAAATAGGATGTGAAATCACAAAGACACTTTTCCTTGTTTCTTCTTCCTTTTGCCATCTGATTCAAATTGTTCTCTTAATGTATTTAAAAAGTCAGATTTTCATAGAAATAATTCACACTTATTTAGCTCATACCTATTCAACATACTTATAAAAGAACCCATGGTCACATAAATTATTTCTCTTCCTAACACTCTTTCCTGGTGGCTCAGACGGTAAAGAATCTACCTGCAGTGTGGGAGACCTGGGTTCTATCCCTGGGTCAGGAAGATCCCCTGGAGAAAGGAATGGCAACCCACTGCAGTATTCTTGCCTGGAAAATCTCACGGACAGAAGAGCCTGGAGGGCTACAGTCCATGGGGTTGCAAAGAGCTGGACATGACTTTTAGCCTTACTTTCCTGGGGTAATACTTCTATCCCTGCTTGTACAATGCAATAATAATACACATGCACAAAATCAAGGTGTTTTGTTTCTTTAGATGAATTTGGAAGCAGTGCCCCTTTACTGCACAGGGTGCTGTGCCCCTGGACCACCGCCTAGAATAGCATCCCCATCAGTGCTTCATCCGCTCCCCTGCTGGATGGCTTCCTGCATCGTATCTCTCCAGCGATGCTGAAACAAATGTCTCTGTATATCCACCCCTCCTTCTTGTGCTTTTCAAGTTTAAAAAAATTCACAGTGGCCACTAGACCTTTTATCAAAAAATGTACTCCTACCTCACAGGGAAATGGCTGCCTAAAATTTGGTCCTAAAAGCAAATGGCTAGTCCCAGCCTCAAAATTCAATCATGTTCAATAGTCTACTTCTTATAGAACACAGTTTCCCTGGTATGTTTTGGGAAACAATTTCCAACAAATGTGAACTCCCATGTAAGATGATTTCCTCAATCTGTGTGCCTAACTTCCACAAAGCTTTTTATAAAAACCTACTTGGAAGTGTTTCTGTTTTCTGCTTGACCGCACCTTTTCCCTCTATCTTTATTTTATTTGTTTCTAGTTTTTGGCTGCACCGTGCAGCATGTGGGATCTTGGTTCCTAAGGAGTCAAACCTATGCCCCCTGCAGTGGAAGCAAGGTTTCTTAACCATGAAACCTCCAGGGAAGTCCTGATAACAACTTTTTAAAATAAAAATTGAAATGTCAGAGAAATCCCAAGGTCAAAGCAGGCGCTCCTGGACAGACCATGTGACAAGGCCGGTTTGACAAGGGAAGGAAGGCCAGGAAGCCAGGAGGCAGAGGGCTCAGGGCAAGGCCTTGCTCTTCTCTGCAAGAGCTAATGTTCTTTCGATTTCTCTCTCCAATACTTACGGTGTTTCCATCTCAACTTTATTCTTAATGGCCCAAAAGACTAAAATGAAACAGAAAGGGCACAAGTTCTGCTTTCTCTAAGTTATTTGCTCTGCTGTCCATGCCCCACAGTCATGGCCAACTTTCGGTTCCTTACCCCACTCAGCAGGAGCCCCCCTCTACTCCTCTGCCCTCTCACCCCCCTCCTCGTCTCAGTTTAAATGTCTCTTCCTCAGATAAGCACCCGCCTCTCCCCGACACCCCCTGCCACAGCCAGTCACTCTCCTGATAGCCTGTGCCACTCCCTCATGAACGGAAGCTCCAGGAGGCTGGGGATTGCATCTGCCTGGTTCAGATGGCACCACGTCCCTGGTGCCTTTAAGGACGCAGGTGGCCTCGGGCACTCGTAGACGCCTCCCCACATGGGCCAGCCACTGTTCCAAGTGTTTAATACACAGTATTTTGTGTAATTCTCTAAACAACCCTATGGGTTAGGTACTAAGCAGTGCCAAGTTGCTTCAGTTATGTCCGACTCTCTGCGACCCCATCTGCCAGGCTCCTCTTCTCCACGGGGATTCTCCAGGCAAGAATACTGGAGTGGATTGCCATGCCTTCCTCCAGGGGGTCTTCCTGACCCAGAGATTGAACCCGCGTCACTTATATCTCCTGCTTTGGCGGGTGGGTTCCTTACCACTGGTGCCACGTGGGGTAGATGCTACTGGTGAAAGACAGGAGCCCATGCTCTTAACCACTGGGCTTTCTTGTCACCCAAACTCTTACCATGAGCTTCTGACTTAATATGACTCTCAAGGCTTCAGCCTCTGTCGCAGGCCTCAGCTCTTTTGTGTGTTTGGCATTTCTGATACTATCCTTATGTTTGTCATGTCCCTTCTATCTTGACTATATGCTTCTCTTCCCAGTTTTTGCACCTGCCCCATTAGACATAAAGTTCAGTAGACAGCTCCTAGAGCCACTGCTCTGTTTGGAATAAGAGGAAGCTGCCTCTTATTTTTGATAATATCAGGGGTCATGACACAACCTGAGTCCCAGGTATGAGCTCATTAGGTCTTCTTGAGCCTCCCCCTCTTCCAAACTCCTGAGCCATGGAATCATGTCCATCTTTCCCCTGAATTTTAAGCAATCAGCATTCCACCAATTTAGAGTTCATAAAAACTGTATGCGTCTGAATTTCCCTCACCAGCTATCTCAGATTTTCTCCCAAGGTGCCCATAAGTAGCATTGCATGAACTGGAATGCTGCCTTGTTCATTAAAATTTATCGAAGGGAGTGGTTTCCCCAGTTCCTCCTGTTCCCTCTGGGAAATGAAATGATCAACAAGCTAAGTCAGGAATGTTTCTGGAGCTCTGCTACAAAAGGAATGAGATGGCCAGGGGACTGTCCCCTCACTGCTCCTCCTTGTCTCCTGACCTGAATCTGGGGGCATCGACCACGTTTTTCTGTCTTACTTATCCCACGAGCAGTTCTATCCCCACTCTCAGTCACAATTGATTCTATTCATTTTCTGTCATAGGACACAAGCCAACTCTCTCCCTGATCCTTACTCATCCTCCCAGACACACACACACACACACACACACACATGCCAAATTACACAGAAGAGAAAGTTAGGTGGGCACAGCCATACTTGGAGGTTCCTTCCAATATTTTCTTTAATTTTCTCTTTTCTACTTTAAACTTTACTATGCTATAGCCTCTTCTCTCTACCCCCTGCTCCCCTAGACACACATACACATATATGTACATACACATATACACACACACAAGTGAACACACACACATATATACACACACATATACACATGCACATGTGCACACACTCACACACAGGCGGTTACTTTTCTAGCACAATTCCCACTCACATCTCCCCAGAGCTTAGCGCAGTGCCTGGGGCTTGTTCATAGCACTGAGCAGAGAGAACTCTGCTCCTGACAGTTCAGGGTCACCTCCTGGCTTATTTCCCGTATTCCTCTTGTCAGAAGTAGACCTTCCAAAACAGCCTACCAGGACCTACAACCCTGGGACTCACCCTAATGGACAACTCGAGCCAAAGGCTTCTCTCTCTCCTTCACTCTTTGCTCCCATGTTCACTCCAGGTCCTCACTCTCGGGTTTTTACTTTCTCATGAGCAGATGTACGTCTCCTTCACTCTTTTCTTAGCTCATTTCCTTATGGTCAGTTATTACCTACTGAGTGTTTCAGGCCATCACTTGCCGCTAGTTTTACAAACCAATTCAAGAGATAGATAATCAACTAATAATAGGAACAAAAGCCCAAGTCTTATATTTGAAATATTAACTACCAAGCTATTTGATGACAGAAAAGAGGGCAATTATTTCTACTTGACCTGTGGTGGAAGACTACAGAGAAGAGCTATGTGCAGATTGGGTCTTGAAGGATGAGTAGCAGTTTTTGGGCAAACGATAAGAAGGGTGGGAGAAGGGCTTAGCAAGAGGATAACTGGAGGCTACCATATGGGAAGCACGGGAAGGGGGTGGTTTTTTACTTTGTTTTTGTTTTTTTTTTAACCAGTGTATACAGATCCTGAAATAGTACCCAGTAGGCCCTCGTTAAATATTCATTAGAGATTTTTAATGAAGTAGGGTAAAGCCTGATTTTAAAGAGAACTTTGTCATTCAGGAAGTCTACAAACAAAGTTTAGCTTGTAGATGGTGAATATTCAACAAACTTTTACATGTTATATGTATGCATGGCAATTATTTATGGAGTGTTCTCTGCTTCAGACTTGATTATACCACCCACGGTTGCCATTGTAGACTCTCAGCTGTCTATATTTGCTAGTGGTTTTATTTTATAGGTAAGTGTTCTAACTTTTTTTTTTTTTTTTGGCCACACAGCTATACAGGATCTTAGTTCCCTGACAAGTGATCAAACCCAGGCCACAGCAGTGAAAGCTTAGAGTCCTAACCACTGGACTGCCAGGGAGCTCCTTAACAGACTTTTTAAATCAAGGAAATGTCATCATTACATCTGGGTTTTTTTTTAAAAGGAATAACTCAAGATTGTATATAAAATAGATTTCAAAGGGAAGATTTAGGGGGGAAATACAGCATCATGCTAAGAAACTATTTTTAACGGGTGTGTTGATTTTGATTAGGTTTATCCTTTCATTTGCTGTATTTGCTCCAAATCTTACTGATTATTTAGAAATCACATTTACTATCCCATATTTTAAATTCGCTTTGGACTGATGTTAGTCTGTTGCCATAGAGGCCTCTGAAGTTCTCAACTTTGTTTCTGCCTCTCCAAATACTTTTCTCCAAAAATCTCACACGCTACTTGCTATCTTCCACCAGCTTTCACCAGCTTTTCAAAGATTTATACTCTCTTTCTCCATCTCCGCTGAATATTCCCCTGGATGCACAGCTCTGCATTAACTCACATGTCACTTCCTACCTGAGTTAATTTCTGTGTTGCCTTTGACTCACTTCTAAGAGATTCAATGCCTTAATTACTTCTATAAATGACTATCAAGGTGAATACCTTCAGCTCCTTGTCAGACCATCGTAGAAAATATTTTGAGGCTAATGGATCACTTCACATTGGTCAGTTCTCATCACATCACAAGATTCCTATTTCTGCTTGGTTTGGTTCCAGCCCTGCCCCCACCCAACCCCTCCTCTCTGTAAGTCATTGGGTGCACCTGGATTGCAGGTGTCTGATGAGGTGGAAAGGTGAGTGTCACCCCATATGACCCAGCATAGGAGCCTCACTGGGACAAATTTAGGGAAAATAAGTCGTATCTTTAGCTCTTCAAGCTAGATTTCTGGATCCAATAATTTTTCCTTCCAGTTTCTTTGAAAATTACTCCCCACGTAAAAATTCCCATGCCATAATTGTTCCCATGCCAGGCCACGAACCATGTCAGTTCCACGCAAGTTCACAGGATGAGTCCTATGAACTTGAACTTGGGAAGTTGTTTCTTTCTGACAACATCCTCAGTCCTGGGACCAGTACGTCAGTCACCGCATAAGACGGGAGCAAGGCTTCCTCACGTTAACACAAGGTCTCCCCACACTAACACATGCTCTTGAATTCCTGAGCCAATCTCATTTATAAAAAGTTAAGCACCCATGGCGTAACTTGTGACTGAGCCAAAAAGACTTTCACTGTACTTTGTCAAGACATGTACCGTATTCAAAATTCTAGAAATATTATGAAACTCAGTCTCTAGAGAACATTGTTTTACTCTACTAATTTTAAATTTTATGGAATTATATCAATTCTTAACTAGCAAACAAGAAATGGATTAATATACAAGAACCATTGGATGGAACTCCATTTTCTGTCCTTGTTTTGTTTTCTTTTTTTACCAATGAAGACTCAAGAAATATTTTATACTTTAGGATATTTTTTTGGAAATCATTCCTATTAAGTTTCTTAGACACATCTAGGATAACCAGATACTCAAGCTACTGACCTGGAAGGAAGCAGGCAGCAAACCTCAAGACAGAAGAGTTATTTTTAAGGCTCCTTAGATTGGGGCCTGAGAGCCCTGTAACTGGAACATTGTGGTTGGTGGTTGATGGTTTGGGGTCCTAATTCTTTACCCTTCCCCATACCAATCCTGTCTTGCTTTAAAATGTTATTAGCTTGTTCATGATGGAGTTTTTTTGCATTAATTTTGATTTTTAAATGTTTCATTGAAATATAATTGATCTTAATTAAATACCTTGGTTCCCCTCAACCTTTTTACTGAAGACAAATACTCACTTACCTCCCCCTACCCTGCCCACAGCCTCTGCCTTGTGATTTTGAAGTTCCTCCAGTAGCCAGAGTATATTTCTCCTCTGCTTTAACTTTAGCCATGTGACTCACTTAGGCCAATAAAATGAGGCAGAAGTGATGGCATGTTCCTTCCAAACCAAAGGCGTATGAAACCTTGCACACTGTCACATGTCCTCTCTCATGCCTACTGTTACCATGAGAAAAAATGTGCTTGTGGTCCCGGAGGAGAAGCTGCATGGAGCAGAGATAGAGAGATAAATGAGCAGAGGCAACCCAGCCAAGTCATATCAGTAAGACCCATCCTAGATCAGATGATTTCCAGCTAACACATAGACATATGAGCTAAATAAATGCTTATTGTTGAGGTTTTGTGGTTACTTGTTACACAGAAATGTAGTACACATATTAAAAATTATTTCACCCTGGATGGTTAATGTGAGTTAATCCTAATAACCCTTGTCAGTAATTGGCTTCAGGGTGGATATGATTAGGCTTATTGCAGCCAACAAAATATAAGAGCAGTTTGGGGAAGTCTTCATGAGCAATTATTCCTTTCTTTTATAAGACATGCCAAGGCTTCTCTCTTGTTCTCTTCCTTACTTCTCCGTGAACAAGAAAGTATTATAGCTCTGATGGCCAATAGCTGCTATCCGAAGACCCTTAGGGGAAACAGTCTGAAAATATAATCAGTAATAAAGGAGTACAGAGCTATGGCAACAGCAGAAAAATAAAATAAAAGGCTTGATCAAACCATGCCTGAAGTCCAGCTTACCTCTGGATTTTCATGATTTAGTACACATCCTTATTGTTTAAATCAGTTTGAATTGGACTTCTTGCAACCGAAAGCATTCTTACTAGCTAAATTCAGGCTGGATGACTATTTCTGGTGTCACGTTAGGACTCTCTTTCCACATTATTTCAGGTGTAATAGGTGAAGTCTCTGAGCGATGTGAAATGAAGTCCAGGTGTAAAGTTCATAGTCATTATTCATAGTGTGGGAAGGAGAAGGTGGGACGAATTGAAGAGTAGCACTGAAACATATACATCACCATGTGTGAAACAGATCACTAATGGGAGTTGCTATATAGTGAAGGGAGCTCAGCCTGGTACTCTGTGACTGCCTGAAGGGGTGGAATGAGGTGGAAGGGGAGGTTCAAGTGGGAGAGGATGTATGTATACTTATGGCTTATTCATGTTGATGTATGGCAGGAACCAACACAACATTGTAAAGCACTTATCTTCCAATTAAAATAAACATGTTTATAAAATTCATAGTCATTATTGAAAGTTCCACACTCCTTCCCTCAGACTTTCTCCATAGAGACCTGCATATGGCTTAACTGCCTTCTTTGCAAGTGGTGTCTTTCCCTCCCTCAATGTGGTCATAATTTTCAAATGACTTCTCACCTTTCCTCATGCCTTCTGTTTAAAATGGAAAACAGATGGAACTGATAATACACTTCAGTATATTCATGTGATAGAATATTACATATTTTAATATCCATTAAAATAACTTGTTTGTTAATTCAGCAAAAACACCTAGGGAAAGTGCTAGGTAAAAATACTTAATGATGGGGGAAATGTTAAATACAGAAAAAAAATCAAGGTCTAAAATGTACTTTCCCTATTGATCTTCAATACTTGAAAAAGGAGTGTAGATACATGGAAAATTAGACTGGAAAGAGAGTCTTAAAATATTAATAAGGTTTATCTCCAAATATTGGGATGTGCATGCTAAGTAACTTCAGTCATGTCCAGCTCTTTGCGACCCCATGGACTTTGACCCACTAGGCTTCACTGTCCTTGGGATTCTCCAAGCAAGAATACTGGAGTAGGTTGCCATGCACTGCTCCAGGGGATCTTCCCGACCCAGGGAATAGTGAACAATTTATTTATTCTTTGTGCTTTTCCATGTTTATCATATTTTCTATGATTAATTCCTATTACTTCTGTAAACAGAAAAAAAAAAAAAAAACCAAGAAAGGAAATTATGCTTGTGTCCTAGATAAGTTTAATAAATCTTGAAGTGTTTATTATCTAGATTCACTAGTATTTCTTCTTTCAACAAGCCTCTATGTTCAATTATATTTACACAAGTTCACTTTTTGTGTGAACTACAAACAACACAGGAAAGGGATGTTTTTAAGTAGTCAAAAAGTCATATTGACATTTTAGAACTGCCTCTCTTTTCACATCCGATTTTAAATTCAGAAAGAGGAAGAAGAGGCAGACAGCTACTGCTGACCACATTTATTGCTCAGGCCTCAAAAGCCTAGGGACGCTTCCAAGGGGTCAGGAAAAAGGAGAAACTGAGAAAGCATCATGAGACTCAGGAACCTGGGGGTGAAGGGCGAGTGAGACTCACTGCTTCCATCCCGGCTTGCAGGAAGCAGCTGACTACCTTTAACTCTGACCGAATGGCATGGGGAGAACCCACATCTGCTGAGACGCTTCCAGGGGTTGGCAGGTTACTATTTAAAAGAAAGCAATTTTCAAAAAGAAACAGAAAGGAGATGAAGCACATTTATGATTTAAATGATAATACAATCATTCATCTTAAAACAGAATCCAGTAACTCCATCTCAAAATGATGGTGCAACAATTCTAAAGGAATCAGAATAAAGGAAAAGAAATTGGCATTGTTAAGGCTGGACTATTCTTCTCGCCTATAGAATTTAATATGAAAAACTCTATTCAAAAACTGTGTTGTATTATTATAAACTACATTATTCTGTTCCTACACTTTTGCATAAATTCTTTCACATATGCCATTGCACTGGATTCTCACAACCTCCCTAGGTGGGACCTATGAGAAATATTCTCCCCATTCATAATAGGCTTCCTGTTAAGGAGACCCATCAAGACAGAGCTAGGATGTAAACCCAAGTCTTATATGATCAGGGTTGTCTTCTATTAAATAACTGAAGTTATTCTGCAGGTGAGATCTAGCAAATACCTCATGTTTAACTAGAAATATGTTTAAACTACGTTTAAACTATAAACATAAATATGTTTAACTAGAAAAATTGATTACAGTGGATACAACTTTCCACACACTGGGAAGCACCCAGTACAGTCTCTATATTCAGTGGATGTTCCAAAAATATAAGATGACTGACATGCACTTGATCTTAATCACTAACAGACTTCTTTAGAAAATTATAGCCTTTATATTAGATTTTTCATTACTCTTTCCTCTACTTGAAACTTGCCTACATGCTACTGAAAGATTGCATCCTGGGGGATAAAAAAAGAGTCTCAAATATCAAAAGACTTGAGGCGAGAGTCTCTTAAGGTAGTAATTTCTTGCTCTCTCTTTTTTAATCAACTCAGGAGAAATTAATTTGGACCATATTTTTAAAGGAAACCAATCTGGATCGTGAAGAGTTCATGTGTAAAATAAAAAAGAGTAAAGTTAAAAACCACATAACCATCCCCAAATTTTCCTGCCACAGTCAAAATGGTTTGCTGCTAAAAGACAAGTTGGTTTGGTTTTGGTAAAGATGGACTCCTCCTCTCAAGAGACCGAGTGACTGAGAGATTTATGTTTGCCCAGTAAACAGTAAACACATCCATGGAGAGGGAAAACTTCAATAAAACCTTTAGATGGTTTCAAATCCTCAGAATATTTAGGCTTATAAGGACCAATCTCAGGAAACGCGAGAATTTTTCACATTTCCATCTGATAAAGCTTTCAAAATGTGTCCTTCTCTCTGGAAACCTGGGGGCGTGGTATTCTGTACCCACCTGATCATCATAAACTTTGTATGTGGATGGGAAGAAAACTTCCTAAAGTCTAGGAATCTGTTTCTTTAAAACAGCTCTGCTCATTCTCCAGAGATCCCACAGTGAATGGACAGGATGCAGCTGAAGGAGCTTCCAGCCTTCCAGAAGCTTCCAGGCTGGAGCAGTCAGCGTTCATGAACCTCCTGCCTCAGAGTCACTTGTCTAGAATGCGGATCCTGGAGTTTCACCCAGACCTTCAGAGTGAGAATCACTGGGGTCAGCACCTTGGAACCTGCATTTTAACGAGTGCTCCCTGGTAGTTCCCCTGAAGTTTGAACACCTGTGACCTCAGAGTTACTGCAGGAGAAGATAAATACCGAGAGGACCAGCGATGGTGAGTGCAAATGATGGAATGATGACAGGGATTGGATTTGTCTGGCGAACCACCTAAACAAATGCCAGAGAGAGCGCGTTCAAATAGTAGTGAGTAACAAAGAAGCAACATTTCATCCACGTGAGAGAAAGCTTAGCTTCCCGTCCAGCCCATGACAGCAGGTAGGGAGGTCTGGACTGCATCGGGAGAACTGCCAGATGGTCCTGATGCAAAGTGAAACTTGCTCCGTCTCCAGCGACAGGGCTGGGGATCCCACAGGTGCAGTGTTGCCACGTAGCGCTGCTGGGCGTGTAGGCTGAAGGCAGTGAGTCTCTACCCCGGGGGTGTTAATGGCGAGTGTTTAATAGTCGGGTCTCCAGGAAAAATAAAACCCGGTCTTATAGCATTTGCCAATTTCCATGGTGTAAATGCTCCCACCATGGCTAATTTTGAGCCATTTAACATGAGATGTCATTGCATGCGGACTTAGGGAAACAGACATCTAATGGCTCACATAAGCTAATATGAGCCAGCTCTACCACACCACTGCCTCAGCACACCCACACACTTCTCACATAAAGACATTCGTCATCTTGATATCATGTTTTCTTTCTCATACTCCTCTGTCTAAAAGAAGAAAAGTGGCCCTTAACTATTCTTTGCTAATAATGTATTTATTAAGATGGCATGTATTTTTATACAGAAGATGATTTTCCTTAATTAAAAAATTTGAATCCAAAAAATGTGAATCACAACTAAATTATCTATTTTTGATTGGACTAAGTACCATGTACTTATGTGAATCAGTTCAGTTCAGTTCAGTCGCTCAGTCATGTCCAACTCTCTGTGACCCCATCAATCGTAGCATGCCAGGCCTCCCTGTCCATCATCATCTCCCAGAGTTTACCCAAATTCATGTCCATCGAGTCAGTGATGCCATCCAGCCATCTGTCTTCCCCTTCTCCTCCTGCCCCCAATCCCTCCCAGCATCAGGGTCTTTTCCAATGAATCAACTCTTCACATGAGGTGGCCAAAGTATTGGAGTTTCAGCTTCAGCATCCGTCCTTCCAACGAATACCCAGGACTGATCTCCTTTAGGGGATCTCCTTGCAATCCAAGGGACTCTCAAGAGTCTTCTCCAACACCACAATTCAAAAGCATCAATTCTTTGGTGCTCAGCTTTCTTCACAGTCCAACTCTCACATCCATACATGACCACTGGAAAAACCATAGCCTTGACTAGACAGACCTTTGTTGACAAAGTAATGTCTCTGTTTTTTAATATGCTATCTAGGTTGGTCATAACTTTCCTTCCAAGGAATAAGCGTCTTTTAATTTCAAGGCTGTAATCACCATCTGCAGTGATTTTGGAGCCCAAAAAAATAAAGTCTGACAGTGTTTCCACTATTTCCCCATCTATTTCCCATGAAGTGATGGGACCAGATGTCATGATCTTAGTTTTTGGAATGTTGAGCTTTAAGCCAACTTTTTCACTCTCCTCTTTCACTTTCATCAAGAGGCTTTTTAGTTCCTCTTCACTTTCTGCCATAAGGGTGGTGTCATCTGAATAATGGCACATAAAAGGCAGAATAATGCCTGCCCCCAAGATGTCCTCTGGCTACCTGATGTGAAGAGCTGACCTATTGGAAAAGACTCTGGTGCTGGGAAAGACTGAGGGCAGGAGGATAAGGAGACGGCAGAAGATGAGATGGTTGGATGGCATCCCCAGCTCAATGGACATGAGTTTGAGCAAACTCTGGGAGATGGGGAAGAACAGGGAAGCCTGGCATGCTACAGTCCATGGGGTCTCAGAGTTGGACATGACCGAATGACTGAACAACAACCAAGATAAACACACCCGAATCCCTAGAGCCTGTATGTTAAGTTACATGGCAAAGGGGAATTAAAGTGGAAGATGGAATTGAGTTTGCAAATTATCTGATTTTAAGATACATAATCTTATTTATTCAGATGAGCCCAGTGTTCACAAAAGCCCTTATAAAAAGAAAAAAGTCTTAAATGTAGAAGGGAGGCAAGAGTCAGAATCAGAGAGATGTGATACAAGAAAGATTGCTGGTTTTGAAGATGGAGGAAGAGGCCATGAGCCAAGGAACGTGGGCCCCTCTAGACGCTGGGAAAGGCAAGAAAATGAATTCTCCCCTAGAGCTTTCAGAGAAAAACATGTGGCTGCCCACACTATGAGTTTAGCCCAGAGGCCCATTTTTGGACTTCTGACCTCCAGAATTTATTATTGAAGATAATAAATCTCTGTTGTTTTAAGCCACTAAGTTTGTGGTAAATTTTGGCAGTCATACTAGGAAACTAATAGAGCCTGTTTTTCAGGAAAGAAGCAAAACAAAGCAAGAAAAATGTGTAACTGGAAAGCCATAAATGGCCCTGGAAGTGCCGACCCCATTTGCCTGTAGAACAGACAGAGCGCTGTCCACAGCACTCCCCCTAAACACACACACACACACACACACACGTCATTTGGGTACCCTAAAACAAGATCCTCAGCCTGAAGTTAACACCTGTACAGCCCTGAGGACCTGGCACTGGATGCCACCCTCCTGGGCCAAAGGCAGGACTTTCAGAAATCTCCAGAGGGATCAGGTAGCCTGTCCTGCAGATGCTTATTCATGCAAGAGCGGGGGGCGGGGGGGGGGAACCTTGAGGTGTAAAAGACACACTCTCTCCAAGTCTCTAAAAATTCTCCATGGTGCTAAGAGGCTCATTAGTCAAAGGTTCATGTTTTGCAGAGGAGGAATAAGAGCGATGTAGGGAGGGGCTCTAAGTTACCCATTAAATTCAGAACCAAGCATCAGAATCAAGACCACAGTATTCCCCCTCCCCTCCCCAGGCCTCAGTTTCCCCACTGCAGCCATGACTTGGATTCCGTGAAATTCCAGGGGCTTTATTCTATACTCAAGAGTCAAAGAGTATCTATTAGTGTTCTGCAAAATAAATAAATCATATAGAATTACAGAAGATAGGGTGGAACTCCCAGCCTGCTACCCCTTTACTTTGGCCTCCTTACCTACCCTGTTCCTCAATCTTACTCCAAGGAGAGGCAATATTAAAGGTAAGCTGTTAGTCACTCCATCGTGTCCAACTCTTTGCAAACCCATGGACTGTATAGCCTGTCAGGGTCCTCTATCTATGGAATTCTCCAAGCAAGAGTAGGAGTGGGTTGCCATTCCTTTCTCCAGAGGATCTTCCTGACCCAGGGATCGAACCTGCATCTCCCACATTGCAGGCATATTCTTTACCATCTGAGCCACCACAGAAGCCCAGGAAATATTCAAGTGGCTTTCAAATGCAAACCTTGACCAGACCACATTTGTCCTGAGAAGGAAATCACTGGATTTTAAAATATTATACATGCTTACTGCTGTATTTTCCAAATGAAGGGAAAAGGAAGTAGCCTAGGACCCCTCTCTTCACTGAGACAGACCCCAGCCTCACTCGCCTTTGCCTGGGCTTTCAAGTCATGGTAGGACGTGGCCAGGCAGGTGAGTCCACGATGTGAGTCTGGCATGGAGGAGAGCGGTGAGAAGGAGGCCTCACTCACTGTGAGCTAGTTCAGCCACATCAGAGCTCTGCCTTGGAGCCAGAAAGTAGGGTAAATAAATACTCTGTAGGTTGCTTGCTTGGCTAATTGTGGAGTAATGCTGACTTTTGTTATTTTCTTAATATTGATTTGGCTGTACCGGGTCTTAGAAGCAACACGAGCATTTTCAATCTTCAGTGCAGTATGTGGGATCTAGTTCCCTGACGAGGGTTCCAACCTGGACTCCCTGCACTGGGAGCGTGGAGTCTTAGCCACTGGACCACCAGGAAGTCCCAGTGCTTGACTTTTGAATAAACTATTGTTACACACACACACACACACGCACGCACGCGTGTGCACACACACACACACAAATCATCCCGCAAGACCTTACGCTGACTTGAAGAAGCCAGACACAAAAGAGCATTTTCTTCATACCTGAAGATCAAGAACAGACAAGACTAATTCATGGTGATTGATATCGGAATAGCAGTGACCAGGGAAGAAGGTGAAGGAGTGGGGTGGTATTGACTAGGAAGCGACATAGGGAGCCTCCTGGAGCGCTGAAAATGTGCTCGACCTTGATCCGAGCAGTAGTTACACAGGTGTACACACACGAAAGACATTTATGGACCTGCGGTTGAGAGTTGTGAACTTTACAATGTGTATGTTATTCCTCATTTAAAACAAAATCCTTGTTTGCCACATAAAATGTATAATTTCCAGATAGTTCCATAAATGAAGGTATATTTCTATTTTTAGAGCTTTGAAATCCTAAAGATTAGAAACTTACAAGCTATATTTACTCTTGATTAGGTTGAAAAAGATTTAAGTCATGTTTGATTCTAATTCTCAACTTAAATTTTTTTCTAATTAGAAACATCAATGGAAAGGCCCTATCTCATCCACTCTCTCCAAAAGGGCCCCTTTTTTGTTTGAGGAAAAACAAGGCAAAAATCAGATATTTTAAAAGTTACCACATTTTGGCTCTTCCACATTTTTATCTATAGAAAGCCAAAATCTTCGCCAGCATTTGAGATTTTTCACAGTGTTCTCTTTACTGCACAAATTTTTTGTCATACATCTCTTCTATATAAAAGGACATGAAAAGATATATAAAGTAGTTTCAGAGAGGCAACTATTTTGGTTTTCCAAAAAAAATTATCTTATTGAAGAGTTTCAAGGAGATGCTATAAAATATGCATTTGCTGGTACTGGAACAAATGACAACATAATATTTTAATTTTTAAAGATGAAAAAAGCTATTTTAAAAAGCATGTGTTTTTCATAGCATACTTTACTTTATACCAATGATTCTAAGGTTTCTATTAAACAGAAAAACAAATTACAAGTCTGGCAACCACAAAGATGAAAGGGAGGAGAAGTCTCCATAAGTGAAAGGGATTATAACCAATAGCAAAGTGATGACAAAATACCATGGTGTATCGACAGCATTGTTAGAGCTCTAAATTATATTTAATGATAGTTAACTGATGTCTGGGGAGAATGAGAGCCCAGGGATGTCTGACTGTTGACGAAAAAAGGAAAAAGAGAAACAAGGAGTCATGCCGCCTCCAAAGAACTCCAAAGTTAAACTGCCCCAGCTGAGATACAATGGTTTCCAGGGTAAAATAATTTCTACTCTAGTCAACTGCATGGTCGAGCCCGCCACTCCATAGCAGACACAGCCCAGGCTACTCTGTCAGTCCACTGGGAATAAATTTAGTACCAGCACAGTAGTCCTGGATCCAAATTCCAAAGACACTAGTTCAGGTCAGGACTCTTGTCTCTAAGCAGGTGGAACTTTGAGGGTCAAAGGCAATTTAAATGTGATACTGAGTATCAGTTGAAGTTCAGTGAAATCCCTGTTCCTTGAAGAAATGTAATATTTACCAGGAAAGTGTTAGCTAAGAAAACCAGGTTGGGCAGAAACATGTGAATGTTTAAGGGTGTCTAAGCTTTTAACAGGGAAATTTGATCAATGCAAAAGCAAGAAGATTATTAGACTCTATAACTGAAGGCCACCTTCATATGCCGAGCATGAAATCCAGCCGTTACAAGGGCTGCTTTCCTAGGTAAAAATTTCAAATGCTAAGACTTGTCACCTGGCAAAGCAAATTTCGGAGCTAATGGGGGAAACTTGAGAGGACTATGTTCCTTGGCTGAATAAAAATCCTAGCCATTTTGGGAAAAATGACAGGATATCACGAAGCAGCAAATCCACATCACTATCCATCATTTTCAACATCAACCATTAGCTTCCATCATGAATCTATCCCATATATAAAAATTAAGTCCAGAGGGAAAAAACTGAATTTCATACTTAAGACTTACTATTCTCTTAACCCTTTTTAAAAGTTAAATATTCTTTTGTGAAAGAAAAACTCAGCGGATCAAATCTGAGTTCTGCATTTTCCTCCAGGATTCAAAGCACAAATGTTGCGAGGTTTTGATAATAATATCTAATTTTCAGAGCTGTTCAAATAGTGTTGTTTATTCATTAAAAGGAATCATGTTATAGCTATTACAGAAAAAAAAAAAAAAAACAGATGTGGTTGATTAGAAATAGTTATCTATATCAAAACAGATTTTTTAACCTAAACTTAACAAATTACTATCCAGACACAGAAACCTCAATTTAATTTGGCTACTTACTATGCACAAAACATTATGTTAACTTGTGGGAGCCAAGGTTCACCAGTCACCACCCCGGAGGAATTTATAGTATGAAGGCTGAGTGCAGGCAGTGAGTTCAGTAGGAATTGGATCAAGGGAGAAGTGCCATTTTAACCAAACCAAAGGATTGGCTAGGATCGAGTATCAACCTATGGAGATTGACAAAATATTCCAAGCAAATGGCATGAGCAGTTGCCCCTAAATGGTGAAAAATAGTTCCTCCTCTGCCCTGAAAACACAGAGTAACTTAATAGGCTTCCTCACTTCCACAACCCCAGGCATACAATTTCCCTAAAAGGAGTTGCTAACGGCTCTTATGGGACCGTCGGCCAGCGGTACTCAGACCCAGGAGCTGTCCCAAGCGTTCCGGCGTGGACACGCCCCGCACAACGGAGCCATCTCTGCGGGCTGTTTGGTAGGCAGTCAGTTCTGGGGCACCAACCAGATCTCTTCTTGACTTTGGAAACTGGGGAATCTGGCAGGGTCATTTTCTTCGTTCTGTGGCATAGTCCCAGTCTGCCTCTTGCCAGCTTCAAGGGAGGATCAAGTGAATGTTTTTCAGTGTGTGCTGAAGGCGATACCTTTTCTGTATGCCCTCGTGGAAACTCAGAAATGCAAAGGCGGGTGTTGTGGGCTGGGTGGGCCCGAGGGCTCAGTGGGACCAGCAGGTAGTGCCTGCTGTGAGTCTCCTGCTGGAGGAAGAGAGTCAAGGGCCACCCCTTAGCCTCCTTGGCCAGGCCTGGAACCTGGGTAATCCCCTGGCCTCACAGTGAGGCTGGAAGGGAAGCATCCAAGCTTGGTGCAGGAATTCTTGGTGACCATCGGTGGGAGGCACAATCTCTACTGTGAAGAAGCAGTCTCTACAGATGAAGAAGCATCTGCCCATTCCCCCCAGGAAAGTGTGCCAGAGTCCCCAACAGAGGGGTTTTGTAAAAACAAAAACCAAGTTGGATGAGACTTCTAACATTAGGGGCTAATAACAAGTGACTAACATTCATGATTAATAGAAGGAGGAAGCCCGTCCCCATCAGGGGTCTCATAGAGATCTGTAACACTGGTTGGGGAGAGTTTCTTACCCCACACAGTACAGTAACCAGTAAAGAAGCAGAGCAGGAAAGCAAGGAATGACAGGAACATCGGTGACCCTGCAGAGATGATGACAGGAGTGATGTTTGCAGGGCAACCACATCCCATGACCCAGCAAGGTGAGCAGCTTCAGACAGCTGCAGAGGCCACGAGAAGTGGCTCCAGATGAACAGCATTGGCCTTGGAGAAGAACTTCATGATGTAGGGGGAGAAACTTTTCCCTTTTTTCCTTCTTGGTTCTTTGGCTGGTCTGATCATTAAACAGGCTTAAAGGCAGATTAACAGGAGAAAAACAAATTTAATTTCAGATGTTGAGGACCTCACAAAAAGTAATGAGACTCAAAGAAGTGACCAAAGCAGGCGGCTTATCAAAGCTTTCAGACAAAAAAACGGTATGTTTTTGAAGAATTGACAACACAAGGAAGTCTGGGCTTGGGATAGTAAGTTAGTGAAGAAATAACATGTCTAGACAGTCTTCTTGGCCCTAAATTTCCCATCTCTGGTGATAGGGATGTCTCTCTACCTCCTGGAACAAGAAGAATACCTTTCCCATGGGAGATTTATTTCTGCTTTTGAGAGAGAGAAGGGGGGATCAGGGTGTCCTTTTTGCAGCAGCTGTTCCTTAACTAACTTTAAATCAAAATAATCAATATGGCAGAGTGAGTGGCAAGCTTTGGGGTGACATTTTCTGCTGTCCTTTAAGGAGAAAGATAATTTGTGAGCCCCTGCAGGAAGCTGGGGATGTGGCCACATGTCCAGTGACTGCTGGGATAGAGGAAGTGTCAGAAAGCCCAAATGGTTATACCTTGTTGGTTTTACCCAAACATTTTGCACCAGTACAACAAGGAATGGCTTGGGAATTTAGGAGGTACTTATCTTTAAAACTGTATCCTTTCTAAATCTGATATAGACAAAGTGCATTGGGAGCTGTAGAAAGAGAGTGGAAGAGACAATTTTGACTCATTTGAAATGATGCTGGAAAATGCATTTTAATGACAAGGGTTCAGAATGCTTTTTTTCAAACACAGCAGTTTCCAAGGTTGACAATTTTGTGGGTGTCTAATGGCCAAGACCCTGCAAAGCAAGTCCCAGCTTTGCCAGCATTCTCTTTTCGAATGCTCTTGGAATTGGGTTGAGGTTAAGGATGTTTCCATAACGTAAGTCTACACCTTAGCTGTTTTCCAACATCTGAACATCACTGTTCATGGGACGGCTTCTCTTTTATTTTGCTGTGGCCTTTCTTGGCTTCCCACAATTGGGACCGTATTTCATATCCACAGGAATGGAAATAATAGCCAATAGCTCACTTTCCTCTTCTGTGGTTTATGTTTGTGTTTTTGCTCCTGCTTCCTTGAGCTTCCTCAGCCCCTCTCCCCCCCAGCCACTTATCCCGTCAAGCACTGCTCCACTCAGCATCTTTACCGAAAGGAAAGTTTTATGAAGAATAAGATAAAGGAATATAACAAGGGCTCATGCCCAGAGGCTGGTTGTCTACAGAGCAGTGAACTTGGAGTCATAGGCTTTAACCTTTCAAACCTCACACAAGAGTCAAGTGTTCCCTAATGTCTATGTAAGCTTCAACTTCTTAGCCTGGAATTTGGAGATTTCCACAATCTAACACTGACCCGCATCGGTCTCCTGCCACAATATCCACATAAATTCTCTTCTCCAGCCAACTGGGAAGTCACTCCTGGACAGGGCATGTTCATCCCTGCTCTCTGTGTTTTGCTCTGGGCTTCACTGGATGATGATGCTGGCCACGTCCTCCCCTAAACCGATTCTATTGACCTGAAGACCATTCATGAGTGTTACAATGTGTTACCACACTCAAACTCAGTTAAAAGTGGGATGTATTAAAAGTTTGTGAGTGAATGAACAGGCATACAGTCTGTCATAAGCAAGCATTAGCAATGCATGATATAGAAGAAATGTTTGCATCAAATTTTTTTAATCAAAAAAAAGTGGGATGTGTTAAGTGATATTAACTTTCAGCAAAAGTCACCTTAAAAGATCTTTGAGACATGAAAACATAACACTCTTAAATGAGATCATGGGCAAAACATTCTCTGACATAAATCATACCAATGTTTTCTTGGGTCAGTCTCCTAAGACAATAGAAATAAAAGAAACAATAAACAAATGGGACCTAATCAAACTTACCAGCTTTTTTACAGAAAAGAAAACCATAAACAAAATGAACTGGGAGAAAATATTTGCAAACAATGCAATTGACAGGGGCTTAATTTCTGAGATATGCAAACAGCTCGTACAACTCAATAACAAAAAACAAACAACCCAATGGAAAAATGAGCAAAAGACCTAAATAGACATTTCTCCAAAGATAACATACACATGGCCAACAGGCACATGAAAAGATGCTCAACATCACTAATTGTTAGAGAAATGCAAATCAAAACTACAGTAAGATACCATCTCATGTAGATCAGAATGGCCATGATTTACAAGTCTACAAATGACAAATGCTAAAGACAGTGTGGAGAAAGGGAACCCTCCTTCACTGATGGTGGGAGTGTAAATTGGTGCAGACACTATAGTATGGAGGTTCCTCAAAAAACTAAAAACAGACTTTCCATATGATCCGACAATCCCACTCCTGGGCAATATATCCAAAGAAAATTATAATTTGAAAAAATACGTGTACCCCAATGTTCATTGACGCACTATTTACAATAGCCAAGACATGGAAGCAACTTAAATGTCCACTGACAAATGAACAGATCAAGACGATGTGGTGTATATATATACTCTATTGTGTGGTATATACCACAGAGGAAAATATTATTCAACCGCAAAAAAAAAAAAAGAAAAAATGCCATTTGTAAAAATATGGATGCACCTATAGATGATCATACTATGAAGTAAGTCAGAGACAAGTATCATATAATATCATTTATATGTGGAATCTAAAATATGACACAAATGAACTTATTTACAAAACAGAAACAGACTCACAGACATAGAGAACAGTCTTGTGGTTTTCAAGGGGTAGATGGGGTTGGGGAGAGATGGACTGGGAGTTTGGGTTAGCAGATGCAAACTATTATATATTGAATGGATAAACAAGGTTCTACTGTATAGCATAGGGAACTTTGTTCAGTATCTTGTGATAAGCCATATGGGGAAGAATAATATATATATATATATATATATATATATATATACATGCACACACATATGTGTAACTGACTCACTGTGCTATATACAGCAGAAATTAACACAACATTGTAAATCAACTATGCTTCAATAAAATAAATTCTTTTAAAAGATCTTTTAAAAAAAATCTTTAAGTCAAAGGAATAAATGGAACTGAAAACATCATCTGGTGTTAACTGAATGTAAAAGAAAGCAGTAGTCAAATTCATATGCAGGAAGGATGTGTGAATGAGAAAAAAAGGTTGTCTGTATGAAATCTAGGAAAGGGGAGCCCAAAACTGCCCAAGGAGTCACAGATTGCTGGTGTGTCTATGTCATTCTCCAGGGCAAAAGGCATCCTCACTGGTTAACGTGATCGTTCTCATCCACTGGGCAGACTGTCTCTTAGTAGAGATGAATATGCTAAAATATAATAATCTGGTCACCTCGAGCCGCTGAAACAGAAACCCCTCTGTTTCTGCTCAGGTTTCATGCTGACCAAGGAAGCTTTGATCACATGCGCCCATGTAGGTTTCCTTCAGGAAGAGAAGAGTGAACTGGAGAACATGAATATCCCAAACCCACATCATCTAACAAACGGTCATCCGACTTGCACTCCACACCTTCAGGACGTTTTACAGGCACCCATCCATGAGAGCCTGACCAACTCGAGGCACACTGACCAAACTGGGTTTGTGACCTTTACAAGCTAAAAGTCAGAGCACCAATGTGTTAACTCTCAGAGACAGTGCCTCCTGAAAGTCCTGTGAGGGGGTGGGGGCCAGGCTGAACCCCTGGGACACCACCTTACTGTCCCTCTAATTGCTACACAACCTCCTCTGGTACCAGTCAGCATCTGGTTAAGAATGGGCTCCCACACAAGTTATTTAACAGAAAGAAATTAGTATAAAGAACTAGGCAGTGGGTATCACAGAAGCAAAAATGCAAAAAGGGAACATCAATGCTTTGTGGATATAAAAACTGCAAGAAGTTCCCCGTTCTAGGAAGAAGGCACCTACCTGCTGCTCATGCTGATGTTTCTGAAGGAAATGGATGAGCCTGGCTCTGTGGGACAAACAGGAAAGAGTGTGCATATCCTTCTTACTCTTCCTGTAGTCCAAGTTCTCTCTGCGCTCCCTATTGGTAGACTCTAACTGCAGGAAAAGCAGAGAAGTGCTTTCCAAAGCAGAGGAAGGATATGTATGCTAAGAAGGCTTCCCAGGTGGCTGTAAAAAGAATCTGCCTGCCAATGGAAAAAAAAGGCAGGAGACTCAGGTTCTATCCCTGGGTCAAGAAGATCCCCTGGTGGAGGATATGGCAATCCACTCCAATATTCCTGCTTGGGAAATCCCATGGACAGAGGAGTCTGGTGGGCTACAGAAAAGTGTCCTAGCCCCAGCACCATAGAGTGGAGGGAAGATGGTGTGGAACTAAGAGAGTAACCTAATAATTGACGTTATATTGTGTATACAGATCTATTCATTGTCTCTCTCCTCGACTTGAATATAAGCTCCAACAGGGTAGGGATTTTGTTTTGTTCATGGTTATACCACCAATGTCTAGAATAGTCTGACAAATGGTGAGAACTCAATAAATATACATAAAATGATTACATGAATTAGTATCATCATCCAACACAAAAGGTGAAAATTAAAGGCTATGGAGAAATAAATTCTCCAAAAGAATATCATAATCCATGTATTAGTTAGACTTAGGTTAACTTTAACTACCAGGAAAATAAAAATGGTAGTGACTTGAACAAAAAAGCAGTCCCAAAAGAGGCTGTGATTGATGAACCACTATTCACCCAAAACTATCACAACATCGTTAATTGGCTATACGCCAATACAAAATAAAAAGTTCCAAAAAAACAAAAACAAAAGATCATTAGTCCAGGTCTGATGCAGCCCTCCATGGCATTGAGGACCCAGGTTACTTCCTTGTCATCGTTCTACTGTCTTAGTTCCATGTCATGGTTCAAGATGGCTGCTCCAGCTCCAGCCATCATGTCAGCATTCCAGATGAGAAAAAAAGGAAAAACAAGAAGTACTGCCTTTTCTCCTTTAAGGGCAGCTGTCAGAAGGTGCTCACTCTGCTTTCTTTTACATTTAGTCATGTGGCCCACATATAGCTGGGCAAAATGATATTCTGGATGGTCATGAGCCCACTTGAAAATAATGGCTACTGTTTACAAAACAAGAGAGTAAGAATGAATATTAGAGATAACTAGCATTCTCTGCCACAGGGAGCACTGCAAAATTATCTCTGTCACAGATATAAAAGGTGGAAAGTAAATATGACTTGCAGAGCAATGGTTCTGCAGGTATTATTTGAGAATGCTACACTTATTCCAGTTGCTCCCAGGATTTGTCCAATGCAGGACTGTGGAAGTCATCACAGGAATCACCCCCCTACTTCTTTAAACAGGTGTTCTTTGATTCTGTCTTGATGTCCCTCTAAAAATGTTGGTAAAAATGGTAGGTATTTGCATAACATGGGATCAAATGCATGAACTCTGGGGTCAGAAAGCCTGGATTCAATACTAGGCCCCAACACTTGCTAACTATGTAACCTTGAGCAAGTAACTTCACAACTCTGTTTCCTCTCTTGTAAAGTAGGGCTAATAATGATGATGTCTGCTCCACAGGCTATGGTGGAGACTGAAAAGCACCAGCTAAATGCTCAATAAATATTTCCTATTGTTATAATTACTCACTGACAGCTTTAATCCCTGAATATTTCTCAGACCTCCTCCCTCCTCTTCATTCACAAAGGCACATCTTCCATGTAGGCCCTTATCAATTCTCAGCTGGATCAATACTCACAGGTCTTTCATACTGATCTTCTTGCCTTTGCCCTTATTCTCTTACATCTACCCTTCAGGTTATAGCCAGAGAGACCTTTATAATTGACATGTCTGTTTATGCCCTGCAGTTCCTTAAAATTCTGCATGACACCCGCTCAGGACCTGACTTCTCTGGGTTTATCAGTTATCACTGCCCCACAAAGCTCACTACAGTTCTCACAGGACACTCAGGTTTTGGACAAGCTGTTCCCTCTGCCTGGGATACACCTGAATCTCTATTAAGTGACTCTTCTCGTTTCCTGATTCAACTCAAATGTCCCTTCCTCCAGGTAGCCTTCTTTGACCTCCTCAGTTGCCAATGAATTAATATATAATGCACTTGGAATAGTGCATGACACGGTAACTTCTCAATGGTTGTAAATTTTTATTACTGCCATTTTACCTCTGGGTTTGCAGAGTCCCTTATATTTTATTAAAATTCTATTAAATTCTTGTAATTGTCTCAAGTGTCTCTTTTTCCCCACCAGGCTTTTTTTCCTACCACGTACTGGAAACTTTTTTTTATCCAAAGCACCTAGTACAATTCCTGGTACACAGTAACCACTGAATTGGTACACGGATGATAAGGAAGGAAGGGAGGCAGAGAGGGAGAGAAGAAAAATGAAGGAAGGAGGACGATGACTGAACTCTAAATGGGCACAACAAGAATTTAAGAAGAGGAATGAGAAGAAAAGTGGGAAAAACATGTCCTGTGATGTTTTATCACCGAACAGGGCTTCATTCAGGGTGAGTTTAAAGGCACTGAGCAAAGTGCCTGCCACCCTATATGAATAAACAGATAGATGCGTCAGTGATGTTTATCTAATGCTGTGGGAACTTCGAGTGACACTTCTTGCTCTCTACTTTGTATATCTCCCCATCATTTGCCTTATTTATTGTAAGCATGTGGTTTTTCTTCGTTAGGAGATCCTGAAAATAGATATGGCACATGGTTCATTCTGCGTGGTAGAAATATGGATGATTCTTAATCTCTGTTGTACATTTCATGGCTCTTAAATTCCTTCTCCCACCCCCCAGATTTTTGTTTAATGAGTCTACGAATTTTGCCTCTTCATTCTTTGACTCACTTCTGTCCCTTCAGCTAGTACTGGTTAAGGTAGCAGACTCTGGAGCCTGACTGTCTGGATTCAAATTCTGACTGTATTATTCACTAGCTGTGGTTCCTTCATCAAGTTATTTCACCTCTCAAAATCCTCAGCGTCCTCATAAATAAAACAGATTTGTCCTTCCACGTAGAATTGTTATGGTCAGTATCTGGCACAGAGTGAGGCTGTTATTATTATTCCCTAGCATATGATACTTGGAATCTTGAACTGAGCTGAGATTTTTTTTTTTTCCGAGTACATTTTTCATGGTACTTGCTCCAGGCCGCCTCCAAACTCAGACGTGGTTTTGCTTTATCTCCATGAAGACTGGAAAACTCCCCCACCGGAAGCACATTGGCTGCCACTAACTGCAGAGACTCTCCCTGTCTGAAGGCCAGAGGGGAAGTTCTAGTGTGGGAAGAGGAGGAAAGTGTTCCTTCCTCCATCCCTGAAAAAAAAGAATTTGCTGGAGCTCTTTTGAAGGTAGAGAGGACAAGCTACCACAGTGACTGCAAAAACAAATCTTCTCTCCTGCATTAAAATAAAATATATGTGTCTGTGATTTCTTGTATCTGGTTATCCCTGATTTCCGATTTCTTTATAACGAGCGTGTAATGCATGTGTAATAAAAACTTTAAAAACACACACACACACAGTACAGTAGTTGTTTCCAATTCTCATGGTTACAGAATGAGTCAATCTTTTTAATGTCAAACTTTTTTTTCAGAGAGTGACCTAGTAGACGGAGCATGAGTCTGGGAGCTAGAAACTTCCAATTCCTTATCAAATCACCGAGAGTCCCTTGCTGTTTAGCTTTCGCAATTACTTTAGCTTCTCTGAATCTTAGGTTCCTTGGGCAATAAATAAGGATACTTAGGACATTGGAAAGTGCAATTGGTTAATTAATGTTCACTAGGGCTCTTAAAACATAATGTGTTATTTTTATTTAAGATAAGTCAAGAATGGACTCAGAGACTTAACATCTAAGTAAAAACTGCTTTCATTAGCCTTTGTGATGTGAAAAAATGGTGCCTCCTTTGAGGATATTGTAAACATAAGAGTTTCAGTAGACTGAAGTCTCACAATTTGGGACTTGCTTTGGTTGACATGGAGGGAGACAATCAGGATATTCTTGGTTTACTTTACTCATTTGCCAGACTATAAAAACAAGTCATTTGTGGTAAAGGTACTGTCCATTGTGCCTTTATCTCCAGGAAACAGCAGAGGACAGAAGAGCCTGGGGTACTACATTGCAAAGAGTTGGACACCACTTCGCAACTGAACAACCATGACAGCCAGCCTTCGCCTCTCCCGCACACCGTTATAAATAACCTATGCCCATAGCCTTGGTTATTCTCCATAACATAACCTCTCTGGCTGCATCTGCTTGCACTAAACTGAAGAGTTAGCCCATGAGTTGCTGAGCTGGCCAGGGTCTGTCTCCTTTGAACTGAGATTGAGTGAGGGATCACTTGGAACTTGGGGCTGGCTGCCATGTTGGGCCACGAATAAGTAGAACCCAGGATGCAGCCAGGGCCGAGGAGTCTGTATGGACGGAGCAGCAGAGAGGGGAGAACTTGTAACCAAGGCAAGAGAAGTGAGGGCGTGGGAGGGGAGAAAGCTGCCTGGGGCTTCCTTGTTTCCACAGATTAGGAAGAGCGCTTACATCTGGGCTCTCCTAGAGTCCTCTCTATCTCCTCATAAACTCCTTTCCTGATATGAGTTGAGTAGGTTTTAATTGCCGCACAATCCCTGATCGAATCTATAGAGCCTGGCCTTTCTTAAGGCAGTGAATCCTAGGCTGAGGTTACATACACCAGGAAGATGTCCAACCAAAAATCTGAGATTCCAGTCAAAAGTGGCCAACTTCTTATTCTGTGAAATAAAAACCAAAAAATGTTACACTGTATTATCAATGGCATAGTGCTACAAGTTATAATGCATGTGTAATATATAACATTTTAAAACTGAGTAGTTTTATTAAAAACTTACTACAAATGGTTTTTTTCCATTTTTGAGTTGAAGTATAATTTACATACAGTAAAGTTCAGAGTTTTCAGTGCATGGTTCTTCAAGTTTTGACAAACGGATAGAGTTGTACGACCCCATCACAATGGAACAGTTAAATAGAAGAGCTCCTTTCCCCTAAAAAGCTCCTCTGCACCCCTTTGCAATCTACTCCTATCACCTCCTCTAGCCCCCTGGCAACCATTCATGTTTTCTTTCACCTGATCTGTAGTTTGTTCTTCAAAAGATTATCAGAGGAAATCACACAGCATGTAGACTTTTAAGTCTGACTTCTTCACTTAGTACAGTGTATTTGAGATTTGGCCACGTTGTTACATGTATCAGTAATTCATTCCTTTTAAGGCTAAGTAGTAGTCCATTGCATGAATGTATCATATTATGTTTATGTGTTACTCCATTGAGAGGCATTTGATTTGTTTCCAGATTTTGGTGATTATGAATAAAGCCACTATCAACAGTCACACACAAGTTTTTGTGTGAACACAGGTATTCATTTCACTTGGTTAAATACAAGTGAAGACAAACTGCTGGCTCATGCGAGAAGTGTATATTTAACTTTACAAGAAACTGCCAGCCAAACTGTTTTCCAAAGTGGCTGTGCCATCTTGCATTACACCCACAGCAGATGGGAGTGTCAGTGGCTCCTATCCTAGATAGGATAGTGCTTGATAATGTCAATTTTTGATTAATTATTCTAATAGGTGTTTGATGGTATCTGTGGTTTTCATTTGCATTTCCCTAATGATTGGTGATGTTAACACCTTCTTATGTGCTTGTTTGCCTTCTATTTATCTTCTTTAAAGAAATGTCAGTTTATTTCCTTTGGCTTTTTTAAATTGGTTTGTTTGATTTTCTTATTATTGACTTTTGAGAATTCTTTATATATTCTGGAAACAATTTCTTTATCAGACATATGCTTTGCAAATATCTCCAAGTCTGTGACTTTTCTTTTCAGTCTGTTAGCTATTGCATTATTCTTATTTTTTCATTTTGACTTGGAAGGTTGAAGACATTGTCAAGAATATCATTAGCATGACAGTGTTTGGGAATTCCTACTATGTGGAACACAGAATATGGACAAAGATGTGAATAATTCTGCCAGTGAGTTAGTATATACTGTATACAACTTAAGCTTACTTAAGGATGGGTAGGCAGCTCTACCCCATGGGATCATCCAGGAACCCGGGTTCTTTCTATTTTGTGGCTCAGTCATCCTCTGGCACATTGTCATCATCTGCTTGGTTGAAGCTATTTCACCATCATTTTATCTGCATTCCTACCCTAAGGAAAAGAAGTAGAGGGCAAGCCACTTCCTTTTTAGGAAATGACCCAGAAGTTACTAATATCTTCTTGGCCAGATCGTAGTCACTTACCTATAACTAGCTCCTAGGAAGGCTTCAAAATAAACTCATTAGCTGGGCAGCCAAGTGGTTTCTTTAAAACTCTATTACTATGGAAGAGGATATACTGGGGGACAGTAGAGTCCACCAGAGATAGGAAATGAAGCTAAACCTAAAATCAGATGTTCTTACTCACATTCATGGACAACAAGGAAGCAGAAGTAACCAAAGGTTTTGCTTAAAGCCACTACTGAGGTTAATAGAAAGTGGGCTGTGATTTTCCTTTTGCTTTGGGCTTAGCAAAGAGTTGGGAAAGGCTGAGTACCAAAGAGAACCAAGGTCAACTGTGTCAGACACCCCCACAAAACCAATGCCACACACTGCCAGCCCCACCCTCAACCTCCCAAAGACTGAGTTGGTAGAGAGGTAAGAAGAAGTTGTTGAGTAATTGCCTTGCAGGAAATGTAACTTTCTGCAAGAATTTTCAGACAATTTCTTCCTCATCCTGAGAGAAGGGGAAAGGACATGTTCCTTCTCAAAGTTAAGTGAGCAAAGTTCAAGAGGACTACTCCTAAAAATCAGAGCAGTGTTTCTCATCCAGGGGCAATTTTGCACACCCCTGCCCCCAGGTAGGATGACCCACACCCTGGGTTGGGTTGGGACAGAGGAGTTTCTGGATGTTTTCATTTTGTATTCATTTTGTATTGCTGCTATAACAAATAAGTGTGAATTTAGTGGTTTAAATGATGCAAATTTATTACCTTACAGTTTTGGAGTCAGAAGTCTCCCCAGGTTAAAATCAAGGTGTTAGGATCACGTGGCTTTCACAGGTTCTCGGGGAGATTCTATTTCTTGCCTTTTTCAGCTTCTAGAAGCTGACTGCATTCCCTGGCTCATGGCTCCCTTCCATTTTCAAAGTCAGTAATTGCACCACTCTGATCTCAGCATCTTCACATCTCTTTCTCTGACTCTAGCACGCCTGCCTCCCTCTTATAAGGACCCTGATGATTGCATATGTTGTTGCTGCCGTTTCATTACTAAGTCATGTCCGACTGTTTCTGACTCCATGAACGATAGCCCACCAGGCTTCTCTGCCCGTGGGATTTCCCAAGCAAGAATACCAGAGTGGGTTGCCATTTCCTTCTCCAGGGGATCTTCCAGACACGGAAATCAAACCCACATCTCTTGCATTGACAGGCACGTTCTTTACCCCTGGACCACCAGGCAAACCCTGCGATTACAGTGAAAGTGAAATCACTTAGCCGTGTCTGACTCTTTCCTACCCCCATGAACTATAGCCAGCAGGCTCCTCCATCCATGGGATTTCCCAGGCAAGAGTACTGGAGTGGGCTGCCATTTCCTTCTCCAGGGGATCTTCCAAACCCAGGGATCGAACCTGGCTCTCCTGCATTGCATACAGACGCTTCACCATCTGGGCCACCAGGAAAGCCTAAGAGTGGGTGATTACAGTGGGCCCACTCAAATCATCCAGGATAACCATTCCATCTCATGACGTGGAACTAAGCATGTATAAGCACATCTGCAAAGTCCCTTTGCCATGGAAGGTAATATATTCACAGGTTTGGGGAGATTTGCATGTGGACTGCTTTGGGGGGCAGTATTCTGTGTACCATACCAGGATACAATTTTTTTCATATCCAGGATAAGATTTTCAGACTTACCACCAGGAAAGTTGATCACACTATCACTGGGAGACATTTGGCAATATTTGGGGACATCTATGACAGTCACCACCGTCATCTAGTGGATAGAGATCTTAGAGAGGAGGTGGCCATAAGCAGCATGAGTTCTGCTGTTGGCCTAGAATAGACAATTGAGTTTCCTGTGGTTTAGATCCTGCGAAAGAGATACTTGAGTGGCTCTCGTGGGCGGGTGCTGAAAGGCATCTGCCGTGAAGTGCACACTCTGAAGATCTGTCTACCAAGTGAGCGGTCTCTACCAGCAAGGGCAGGCTGCCAGGGCCATGCTGAAGGAGGTTGGACAAGGTTGGGCCAAGGCCAGACCACGAAAAGGGATTTGTGCAGTAGGAAGATTCTTGCGGTGACGTATATATTCCATGAGCGAATCAACCTTTGGAGGCCTGACACAAAGAGAGTATTCACAGCCCATTCATTTAGCAAGAGAACCAGCAACAATCAACACGAGCAGGTGGTCGTTGTGCCTACCCCTCCTTTCATCCCTGATTCCTCCAAATGAAATGGGGAAAGGGAACAGAAAGGCAGACCACACCGCTTCCTTGCTCAAAGCCCTTTAAGTCAAAAGTCTGACCTGTGATGGGGAGAGGGAAGGTTTTGAATAAGATATGTGATTAGAGTTGAGACTGGGTGGATTTCAATAAAGTGGAAGTGACTGGAAAGAAAAAGGATCGATCCCAGGGGTCTTAAAAATCTGCTACCTAATAGAACAAAAAGAGCAGAAGGCAATTGCAAGTAGTGACTGGAGAAGATGAAACTTTCCACTTGCACCTCCCCAAGTTAAATCTCCTTTAATCATCTAGTTTTATGTCTTAAAGGTGCAAGATTTCCATTGGCCAGTATCATTGTTGGAAACATGATAGGAACTCAGATCAAAACTTAAAAGCATGATGGAATCCTGCATCCAGGGTCCAGAACCAGCAGTTTTTATGTGACACAAATAGCAGTGCATTAGAATTGCTATAGCTGGGCGATCCTGCCTTCAGTCATCAAAACTCTCATGAGACCAGTGACCCAGTTAAGGGATCCCATTGCAACGTGAGTGTATGTGACTTGAGCATTTTGCTCTTAAACTGTACAACCTCAAAGTACAATAAATAGTGTGTCTTCGCTCTCATGACTCAAATTGAAAGCACTTTATTACCTTGGTTTTTCTTTTTTTTTTTTTTAGTTCTACCACTTTATTGCTACCAACCCATTTCCCTCCACCCTCGTGCACACATGCTCAGTCATGTAATCCCATGGACTTCAGCCCGCCAGACTCCTCCGTCCATGGACTTTTCCAGGCAAGAATACTGGAGTGGGTTGCCATTTCCTTCTCCTACCTTGGTTTTTCAAACCCACCTTTACTTACTTATGGCACAAATGGATTGAAATAGTATCTTGTCTTTATTCTCTGCCTCCCACCTTTTCAAGCAGGTAGCCAGATATTCTCGCACCCTATAATCATGGGGCTGTCTAAGAAGTTGGCCTGGAAAGATAATTCCTTTTCTCGCTTTTGAAAAAGCTTTAGTCCTTTAAAGAAGCTCCACTTATTGTCCTGGAGGGAAAGGACCTTTGAGAAGTATAAAGAAAGTGGAGATTTGGGCTTGCATTGGAAAAGGGAAGGAAGTTGGGGTTTCAGAGAACTTGAGGACCAGGGCAAAGGTTATGGATGACCCCGGGAGGTGCCAGGTCAGTGGATACGCATACCCAGAGCCTCTCCTCCAATGAGTACCACTCCCTTACGTGTGGTACACGTTGTGGAGCCTTAGGACCCTGTGGGCTCCCACTGCAGCCGGCTCAGCAGCAACCAGGATGGAAAGAGAATCTGCCCGAGTGCCAAGACCCCTGGACCTTTGGATAGCCCAGAAGAATGGGGCCCCAAGCCTGTTTCCTTTACTCCAAAAGGATAAACGCTCAGAGTTATATGTTAGTTGATTTAAGGGGGAACAAAGAACTTGCGTTGTGGACTGATATTTATCTTCAGGGGCTTCACTGGTGGCTCGGCTGAAAAGCATCCCCTTGCCAATGCAGAGATGTGGGTTCGATCCCTGGGCCGGGAAGATCCCCCAGAGAAGGAAATGGCAACCCTCTCTAGTATTCTTGCTGGGAAATCCCATGGACAGAGGAGCCTGGCAGGCTACAGTCCATGGGGGTCACAAAAGAGTCAGATAGGACTTAGCAACTAAACAACAACATCTATACCCTGTGCGTGCCTACTCACTCAGTCATGTCTGACTTTTTGCGATTCCATGGACTGTGGCCCACTGGGCTCCTCTGTCAATGGAATTTTCCAGGCAAGAATATTGCAGTGGATTGCCGTGCCCTCCTCCAGGGGAATCACCCGACCCCGTACATCTCCCCAGTTGTTAATGGACGCCTACAATGGAAGGCTACCAAATGCAGCCTTCTCTTCCTCCTGTTCCTCCTCTGATCCTCAGCTCCAGGATTTACCCTCCTCTCCCACCTCCTCCTACTCAGGGTCCAATGAAACATTGTCAGGGTTTCTTCCCCCAGAACCCTTTGTCTCACACATCCCCTTGCTCCCAGTATTCTTCTATTCCCCACTCTGATTCTCTCCTAGATGAACATGAGTGAGTTCCCAGCCCCTCCAGCTTCCAGTTTGGCCATAGCTATGGCCCCATCCATGTCCTAAAGCAAGAAATATGTCTGGGCTCATGGGGACACCAGAGGCTGATGCATAGCTTCTGTCTCATTCCCTTTCCCAATTCCGCATCCCTGAGCTTCCCTCCTATTTCTTCCTCTAATAAATCTGCGCTTCATATCAAAAAAAGAAAAAAAAAACGAAAGAAGCCTACACTCTGAGGTTGCATAATTAAAGTGATCATTTCCTATCTTAAAAATCTTACCCTTGAGGATGTTAAAATGATCTGTGTGATAGCAGATTAGAGTTAGAGACAGCAGTATGATTGTTAATCAGTTTATACGTTTGTAAGTTGGTTTATATTCTGTTGGGAGCCAAAGAAAATATTATATAATGTGAGATATTAAGAGTGGCAGATGATTGAGGTGGCACTCAGTAATTCTGAGAAACATTTATTGTCTTTAATAGGAACTTTATGGTTAAAAATGTTCAAATGATTTGAAATTTTCCATCTTTGATCTCCCTACTTCTTCCAAAGTATTTTCTTGATGTTCAATAAATCAATCACACACTTTTGTTTTTTAGATAAAAAGACGAAAACCCAACAATGCACTGTTTAATAAAAACTTCACTTCAAAAGCTGCCATGTAGCTCAGGGAGCCCAGTCTGTACTCTGTGATGAGTTGGAGGGATGGGATCGGGGGAAAAGGGTGTCAATCAGACACTTTTTTAAATTCTACCCTCAGCTTTTAAACATTTGAAAAGCAATCCAATCTCACTTATAATGAAATAAACAACTCAAAACTGAGATTGCACATTTATCACATACTGGACATAAAAATCCAAAATTACCCTATGCTGGCAAAGCTGTGGGGAAATAGTCACCTTCATACAATGCTAATGGGAATGCTTATGCTGATAAAACCCCGATGGAGAAGAATTCAGCAATATCAAAATTACAATTGATTATCCCTTCAATCCAGCAACTCCATTTCTAGGAATTTATCATACAGATACACCCACACATTTGCAGATAACATTAATACAAGAGGATTCATTGCAGCACTGTATGCAATTGCAAAAAAATTGAAAGGTCAATGAATTAAAGGTCTGTTTAAATAAAGATGCACACCTACAATGGAATACCACAGAATTTTTTTCAAGAATAAGCAAGTTCTTTAAATATTGGTATAGAAAATCTTCAAAATATACTGTTAAGTTAAAATAATAAGATGCAGAGCAGGGGATGTATCATTAACATATTAATATACATAAGGAGATAGAAATTGGCTTGTAAATGCATTTTTTAAATCCTTGGAGAGATAAACCAAATATTAATAGCAGTGATTATCTAGTTGGGGATAAACAGTGGGGGTGGGTGTAGGAAATGGATGAATGGGAGGCAGAGGTAGGAGGTTTTCACTGAATACATTTTTGTACCTTTTGATGTAAGAACTACATAGATATACTACATATACAAAAATGTAAATGTTTTAAAACTCTACCTGATAAGAAAAAGGAGGCTTCTGTTTCTGATACAGAATTCTTACTCAGATAACAGAGGATCTAAATGCACTTACCACACAGAATTCAAGTTAATTCTTACATTTTCTGTTTCCTTTGAACGACTCACAACAGAAACATCAAAATTAATGCCTGATATTCACAATTTTAGTAGTTGCTATCATTTTACTTGAAAACAACCTAAAGGTAGCTTTATAGACATGACTTATGGTACATTTAGTACTAATTATAGCACTCTTTGAAAATATCTTAACAATATAAAATTAAATGATACCAAATGGAAGTATAGATCTATACAGAGGAATGAAGAGAACTAGAAATGGTAACTGCTTGGGAAGATACATAAAGCCTTTTCTGTAATTATTTAAATCCCCTTTTAAATGAAAATAATGTAGCCTGGAAGTATATGAAAAGTTGTATTAAGACACATAACAGTAATAGGACATAAAGAGGGGGGAATGGAAATGAAAGCAGACTCTCGTAAAACTCTTGAATAATTTGAAGTGATGGATAGAGTATGATGAGTCAAAGATGTATAAACCTGAATCACAATAAACCTGAATCATCCACCAAAGTAATAAAGCAGAGTGCTATAACTAGTTAGTCAACAAAGATTAAATGGAATCATAAAAATACTTGATTAATTCAGAAGAAGGCAGAAAAAGAAAAATAGGAAGGAATAAAGCACAGATGGATTAAACACAACAAATAGCAAGATGACCAGATTAAACCTAAATTTATCATTAAAATCATATTAATACAAGTGGAGTCTAAATGCTAAAATTAAAAGGCAAGACAACTATGTATTTCTTAACACTTTATATAAAGACACATACTTTATATATAAAGACACAAGAGGATTAAAAGTAAAAGGATGAAATAATATACCATGCCAACACTAATCAAAAGAAGGCCAGAGTGCCTATATTAATATTTGGCAAAATTGATTGCAAAACAAAAAATTTTACCAAAGACTTTTTAAAGTCATTTATTAATGATAAAGATGTCAATTCATCAAGAGAACATAATAATCCTAAATGTTTATGTGCCTTATAACAAAGTTTCAAAATCAGCAAAGCCAAAACTGATAGAACTGCAAGGAGAAATAGACAAATTCATAATTATAGTGGAAGAATTCAATAATCCCTGTCAATAATTGATAGAACAAATAGAAAATCAATAAGAATATAGACTCAAACAGAATTATCCATTAACTTGGCCTGATTTACAGGGATAAAACATCTCCCTTCCCTTCTGCCATCAATGAAATAGACATCCTTTTAAAGTGCATATGGAACATTTACTAAATTAGATTGTAATCTGAGTCACAAAACAAATTCACAGAATGTTACAGGGTTTAAATCATATTCTCTGACTACAAAGGAATTAAATTAGAAATTAAGGGAAGGGAATAAGAAATCATTGAGATTATGAAGAGTATGATTTAAAATGTTACTCCCTTATTTTCAGATAGTATTTTAGAGCAAAAGTCAGAACAAATGTGAATTCAGCAGGAATTCACATTGGATTTCCACAATGAAATCCAAGACTGTGACTGAGTCACGTGAATTAGTCACAAACTGAAGGAGCTCTGCTTGCCACCAGTCTTTGGGGAAGCAGTTCTTATTATGTACAGGCAAAAGAAAATATTGCCTGTACTAAAAAAAAAAAAAAAAAAAAAAAAAAGCCCTTCCCACCCACCTCAGACCATAATACATCACAGGAAAGCTTTCTTGACTGCTGGTTCATAATAAATTGCAACTGATTGGGACAGCTTAGGGGATTTTGAGGCAGGGGATTAAAAAAAAAAAAAAGAAAAAACTTTAAGGATTTTATTTCCTACCTTAATAAACAAAAGATTGACTTTTGTCACTGTTTTGTCACTCTCAAAAGAGTAAGCTTACAGGTATTTAATAAGTTAAACATCTCTCCAGTTAGTAGACTTGGGTAGTTCTATTGTGGGAGGCTCCTTGGCTGGAACCTCCTAGGAGCAACCCTCTCTTCTCCCACTCCGCTGTTTGCACCATGAGGTTCTAAGTGGGTGCAGATACTAGAAGCCAAGGACTTCAGGTCAAGACTTATATAAATAGATTGGTAACTGACAGAGGAAATAAAAAACTGATATAAGTATGATGAAAATATGGGAAAAGGGGAGAGGGTATGTTCATCTTTCTATAACATAACAGGAAGTTATTGATAATACCTAGCATTAACAAATCACAAATTAGGGGTAGAAGAGGATCCTTTGGAGGCGAGAAATAACCGCAAGAAGAAATAACTCAAAGAGAAATGATGGCTTTTGCGCAACAAGATTAGAGTTGAATGAAGGAGGGCAGGGCACTGTTTTGCAATAGTTTATAACTATGTGAGTGTATCTTTGATTTTAAAAAAACATTTTCAAAGTATCAGTCAGTTCAGTCGCTCAGGCATGTCTGACTTTTTGTGACCCCATGGACTGCAGCATGCCAGGCTACCTTGTCCATCACCAACTCCCAGACTTTGCTCAAACTCACGTCCATCGAGTCAGTGACGCCATCCAACCATCTCATCCTCTGTTGTCCCTTTTTCCTCCTGCCTTCAGTCTTTCCCAGCATCAGGGTCTTTTTCAACAAGTCAGTTCTTCACATCAGGTGGCCAAAGTATTGGAGTTTCAGCTTCAGCTTCAGTCCTTCCAACGAATATTCAGGATTGAGTCCCTCTAGGATGGACTGGTTGGATCTCCTTGCAGTCCAAGGGACTCTCAAGAGTCTTCTCCAACACCACAGTTCAAAAACATCATTTCTTCAGTGCTCAGCTTTCCTTATGGTCCAACTCTCACATCCATATATGACTACTGGAAAAACATAGATTTGACCAGATAGACCTTTGTTAGCATAGTAATGTCTCTGCTTTTTAATACGCTGTCTAGGTTAGCCATAGCTTTTCTTCCAAGGAACAAGCATCTTTTAATTTCATAGCTACAGTCACCATCTGCAGTGATTTTGGAACCCAAAAAAATAAAAGCTCTCACTGTTTCCATTGTTTCCCCATCTATTTGCCATGAAGTGATGGGACTGGATGCCAGGATCTTAGTTTTTTGAATCTTGAATCTTGAGTTTTAAGCCAGCTTTTTCACTCTCCCCTTTTACCTTCATCAAGAGGTTCTTTAATTCTTATTCACTTTCTGTCATTAGGGTGGTGTCATCTGCATATACGAGGTTATTGATATTTCTCCTGGCAATCTTGATTCCAGCTTGTGCTTCATCCAGCCTGGCATTTTGCATGATGCACCCTGCATATAAGTTAAATAAGCAGGGTGACAGTATACAACCTTGTACTCCTTTCCTAATTTGGAACCAGTCCACTGTTGCATGTCCAGTTCTAATTGTTGCTTCTTAACCTGCATACAGATTTCTCAGGAGGTAGGTCAGGTGGCCTAGTATTCCCATCTTTTTTTAGAATTTTCCACATTCGTTGTGATTCACACAGTCAAAGGCTTTGGCACAGTCAATAAAGCCAGAAGTAGATGTTTTTCTGGAACTCTCTTGCTTTTTCTATGATCCAATGGATGTTGGCAATTTGATCTCTGGTTACTCTGCCTTTTCTAAATCTAACTTGAATATCTGGATGTTTTCGGTTCACATACTGTTGAAGACTTGCTTGGAGAATTTTGGGCATTACTTTGCTAGCTTGTGAGATGAGTGCAATTGTGTAGTAGTTTGAACATTCTTTGGCATTGCCTTTCTTTAGGATTAGAATGAAAACTAACCTTTTCCAGTCCTGTGACCACTGCTGAGTTTTCCAAATTTGCTGGCATGTTGAGGGCAGCACTTTCACAGCTTCATCTCTTAGGATTTGAAATAGCTCAGCTGCAATTCCATCACCTCCACCAGTTTTATTTGTAATGATGCTTCCTAAGGCCCACTTGACTTCACATTCCAGGATGTCTGGCTCTAGGTAAGTGACCACACCATTGTGGTTATATGGGTCATGAAGATCTTTTTTGTATAGTTCTTCTGTGTATTCTTACCACCTCTTCTTAATATCTTCTGCTTCTATTAGGGCCATACCATTTCTGTCCTTTATTGTGCCCATCTTTGCATGAAATGTTCCCTTGGTATCTATCATTTTCTTGAAGAGATCTCTAGTCTTTCCCATTCTGTTGTTTTCCTCTATTTCTTTGCACTGATCACTGAGAAAGGCTTTCTTATCTCTCCTTGCTCTTCTTTGGAACTCTGCCTTCAGAAGGGTATATCTTTCCTTTTCTCCTTTACCTTTCACTTCTCATCTTTTCTCAGCTATTTGTAAGGCATCCTCAGACAACCATTTTGCCTTTTTGCATTTCTTTTCCTTGGGGGCAGTCTTGATCCCTGCCTCCTGTACAATGTCATGAACCTCCGTCCATAGTTCTTCAGGCACACTATCAGATCTAAACCCTTGAATCTATTTTCAAACTATAACAAAACCATTAATAACAGTAGGGTGAATAGTTCAGAATACAAATAATGGCAATCTTGTAGAAGTGTGGTCACTAGGATCTGATCACCAATGATTAATTTCAACATCTGTCTCACTCGGTTTCTTCAAACTTCACACTCATTTGCCAGCTCATACACTTAAAATGCAAGTTGGCCTTTGACATTTCTCTTCTTAGAACATTAATAGCTTCCCCTTTGCTACATCCCCACTAGCTTCACAACACCAAAATGCTTCATCTCCCTACATACCCCACCTACTGTGCCTCTTGCCTGGCTCTGCACTCTTAACTTGTATCCATTCTCCAAGAACAAGCAACACCTCGCTTCCAGGAACCCTCCTCTGACTTCCCTCAGACTGAGTCAGGCGCCCTTCCTCTTTCCCACCATTCTTGGTGAACATCTCCATCACTGTTACAACAAAGGTATACAATGTTATAGCTTTAGTTTCCCTACCAGGTAATTTTTTGAAGTCAGTCTTTATATCCCAGTGCCTATTACTGAGTTTCAGCAAATGCTCAGCAAGTGTTCTTTTAGTTTTGAGAATGCTAATCTCACAAAGACTAAGAGAAGGGAGCGTCTAACAAAGATTAGAGCAAATTTTCACTCTGGGTTCATCTGTGTCTTCCATACAATGATTTCCTTCAAACACACACACACACACACACACACACACACACGGACGCACATACACACATTCCCAAAGCACATAAGTAGTCTGTCCTTATTTCTAGGCAGAATAGGCAGTTGCCTGAAGGGCATATTTGTAAAGTTACTAGAAAGTTCCTCTGAATCCATTCCAAAATCCACCTAATCCATTAGCTTCTATACTGTCAGAGAGGCCACTCACACAGTTAACATCTAAAGAACTGCCTCTTGAAGCTTTCTTCCTTTAGGCACAAACAATGCTTGAGAGAGGTTACCCTGAATTCTGCTTCTCCTCGGAGTTATTTCCCCATGCCCACCACCCCCACAGAGCCAGGAGCATCAACGATCACAATCAAGAAGAGGAGAGTTGGCTAAAGGCAGCGGGGAAGGCAGTTCTGCTGCCTGGGGCGCTGCCTACAGACATCCCATCTGGGCCACAACTGCACGGAGACAGTTGCTGGAATCAGGCAAGTCTGGTTTGACTTGCCTCTTATTTATACCTCTGTGATCCTGGCCAGGTTATCTTACCTTTCTGAGTCTCAGTTACTTTTAAGAGGCCACATTTTGCTGGTATGGTTGTAGGATTAAATGATCCAATACCCACGGAGATCTTCAAGAGGGTGTAGAACAGGTGCTCATTAAGTATCAATAATGTTAGTTTTCACTCAGAGTCCCATAAGTGGGTAGACAGAAAGCAGGGATCTGGGGCAGAGAAAGCCAAAAGGCACTAAAGACAACTCCCAAATATTTTTACAATTTTGCCTGGAGCCTTAGCGTCTTGTGTGTTTCCTGGAATCTCTTTACTAAGGAATGGCTTTCCACATCTCCCAAGGGTAGTGTTAATACTAAGCCTGTCTTAAACAGTGAACAACCTCCTCGTCTTAACTTTCTCTCCATTTCCACCTATCATCCCTGTAAACTCTGGGAGCAACAAAGAATCCTTCCTTCTTATAAAGTAAGAAGTAAGGGGTAAGTTCCAAGATGTGCATTTTAATATACTTATATATCCTCTTCATCAATACAGTTCTATGGGCTGATTAAGCACGGTCAGTGACTTCCCGAATAATTGTAGATAAACAAAACTTGGAAGGCAGAAATGTCCTTCCATATGTCTAACCGGTTGCTATCTTGCCTCAGGTGGTGGTAGTCAAGGAGGTGGACAATCTGATTTTCTTTTAAATCCTCAATCAGGAAGAGACTGGGGCGCGGGGGGGGGGGGGGGGGGGGGGGGGGGGCTCGTCTGATTAAGGGGCCCTGAACCAGGGAGCGGCGGAGTCTGAGAAGCCAGCAGCTCAGGGCTCGGCGGCAGCGGCCTCGTCGGCCGAAGTTGGGGGTGGTGGGGCGCCGAGCGCGCGGGTGGGGGGGCGTCCTGGTCTTTGGCTCCTCGACTCGGTCCTGTTTCGACAGCGAACATGTCTCGGCCTGTCAGAAATAGGAAGGTCGTTGATTATTCACAATTTCAGGAATCCGATGATGCTGATGAAGATTATGGAAGAGATTCAGGCCCTCCAGCTAAGAAAATTCGATCATCTCCCCGAGAAGCTAAAAATAAGAGGCGATCTGGAAAGAATTCACAGGAAGATAGTGAGGACTCAGAAGAAAAAGATGTGAAGACTAAGAAGGATGATTCTCATTCAGCAGAGGACAGTGAAGATGAAAAAGAAGATCATAAAAATGTGCGCCAGCAATATTTAGGCCTCTAAAGCAGCCTCTAAACAGAGGGAGATGCTCATGGAAGATGTGGGCAGTGAAGAAGAGCAAGAAGAGGAGGACGAGACGCCATTCCAGAATTCCGGCAGTGATGAGGATTTCCTAGTGGAAGACGATGATGATAGTGACTATGGCAGTTCAAAAAAGAAAAACAAAAAGATGGTTAAGAAGTCGAAGCCTGAGAGAAAAGAAAAGAAAATGCCGAAGCCCAGGCTAAAGGCCACAGTGACGCCAAGTCCTGTGAAGGGCAAGGGGGAAGTGGGTCGCCCCACAGCTTCAAAGGCATCAAAGGAAAAGACTCCTCCCAAAGAAGAAGATGAGGAACCAGAAAGCCCTCTGGAGAAGAAAACGTCTTCAAGTCCCCCGCCTGAGAAATCCGGGGATGAAGGGTCTGAAGAGGAAGCCCAGTCTGGGGAAGATTAAAAGTGATGATGGTCTGGGGAGAGATTTTATTTAAAAAGCAAAAAAAAAAAAAAAAAGAGAGAGAGAAAAAAGGAAAAAAGAAAAAAAAAGAGGGGAAAAAAAGAAAAGCTACTTAAGATAGAATATGGTTTTGGCTATGGCTTGACTCATGGGCTTTCAATGCTTTTTTTCCCTTTTGTTGAAAATAACATTTTCTTCTTTTCTTCTTTTTCTTCTTTTTTTTTTTTTTAAAGAAAAGCATTGTATGTTTAATTTACCTTTTTTTTCTATTGGTCTCTTCATCATGACCCCCTCTTTCCGACCCCCTCCCCTTTTCCCAATGAAAGCCATGTTAAATTAATCACTGGATTGACTGCTTCATCTTTTTATTTTCAATGGAGGGTATGCCACAGTTGTAAAGCAATAAGATTTGAGGTAAACACTACGAAAATTTTGCTTTTTGCTAAATGGTAGCAAGTTGAACAATAATCAAAAAATGTAGAAGGTTTTAGTTTAAAGTTATTGCTTCTTTCTCTACCTGAATTGAAAAAAAATCAGTTGTCATCTAATACAAGTTTATATTCTATATACAAAAATACAGATGTCTAAAAAATGATGTTAAACTTCCACTGATGGGGCAGGTAGGAGAGAAAGATGAATTCTGAACTGCTACTAAAGGTATTCATGTTTTTTACTGTGGGGCAAGGCAGGGAACTGAGGTTTCCTGACCCTGTTTGAGGATATAGGTTTGCTTGTTTTTAGTCTCATCACTTGTTATCTCTAGGAGACTCAGAGCCAGTGATCCTTTTATTCAGCTACAGTCTTTAAAGAACTTAAAAAAAGCAAGGGCCGCCAAAACTTAAATCCTTCTGATTTCCTATTTCATTCTCTAACGGTTCATGTTTTTAAATATATATATGTATCTATTCTGTTTATTGGATAAAACATTTTACCAAGGATCAAAAGAAAAAAACCCTAAGATTAAAATGGGGAGATCTATATATCACAATGGATTTCTTCTGAAACTGACAATGTTTAGGTTTTAAGCAAAATAAAGTGCCAGTTAATGTGAAACTCAAAAATAAATAAATAAATTCTCAATCAGTGGTTCTCAGTCGTGGGGATGCACCAGAAGCATCAGGAGGTCTTGTTAAAACACATCGCTAGGAGTGTCCAATTATCAGGCCTTAGAGTCTGAGAATTTGAATTTCTTACAAATGCACCTGCTGCTAGCCTGGAGACTACTTTGAGAACCAGTGCTATAAATAATACTGTATACAGTTTAAAACAACTAAACTGCTAGTTTCCCTTTCAGAGAAAGAAAGTCACTGAAAATATCCTTCACAAATTCTTCTAGCATTCTTTTAAAATAATCGGCTCATTTAAAAAAATGAGGTATATATTACTTTTTAAAACTCTTTTTAATAACCTTGCAGTTGCAATCCAGTTTATCAAACTTAGTTACATACTGCTACTTAATTTTTCCCAAAGCTCTGGTCTTAAGTCTTAGAGTTTAGAATAATTCCAGCTGCTGTCAGTGAGTATTCATACCTGACATATGCACAAAACATGAAAAAACCATTTTCAAATATTATGATATGATGCATGTGTGCTACGCGCTTAGTCACTCAGTCATGTCTGACTCTCTGGGACTCTTTCGACTGTAGCCCACCAGGCTCCTCTGTCAATGGGATTTTCCAGGCTAGAACACGCAAGAGGACTGCCATTTCCTCCTTCAGGGGATCTTCCCAACCCAGGGATCGAACCTGTATCTCCTGTGTCTCCTGCATTGCAGGCAGATCCTTTACCCACTGAGCCACCAGGGAATCCCAAATTATTGATCAAGGTGTACAGAAATAATTTGTAAGAAGTGTGTAAGGTATCATGCACGCTTCTTACAAATTATTTCCATACAAGTAGGTCAATGATTTCCCTTTATGGCTGTTTTCAGTTTTCTAGGTTATTATCAATACTTGATGCTACTCTACTTTGTGTTATCAAAAAGGATAAAAATAGCATTAAAAAAAAAAACCCTCTAAAAAGTAAAAAAAGAAAATAATGTTTCTAAAAGATAAATGTTTGAAAGCGCATGGTGCTTTGAAATCCCATAGAGGGCAAACTGGTTGAATCTTTCTGGAAAGTACTTTCCATACATATCAGAACCCCTAGAAGTTTTCACATATTTTGACCCATTTATTTCTCTTTCAGAAACCAATCTCGAGGCAATAACCTGACAAAAGCTTTATACACAAAAATGTTCACCACTGCATTATTTACTATAGCAAAACTTTGAGACCCCACTATCACAACAGGGAACTAATTCAGTAAACTATGATACATCTGTACATGGCTTTATTTGGCAGCCCTTAAAAATGAAGAATTCTTAGTAGCATAGGAAAATATTTATGATAAAATGTAAAGGGAAAAGGCAAGTTAAAAAATTGTATATATCACATAACTTCACCTTTGTAACCATAAAAAGAATGTATTTTTTTAAGTCTGAAAGCAAAACTGAAATGTTGACAGAAATTATCTTCAGATGAAAGGATTAAAGGTGATTTTCTTTTCTTTCTCATATTTTCCTACATTATGCATGTATCAATTTATAAATAGAAAACAAAAACATTGTTTTAGAAACAAGTATTAAAAACAGTAGAAGCCCCTGAAATGTGTAAATTTATGCCCAAATTGGAAATGTTCCCAGAAATATTAAATGGATAGAAAAAATAAGCTTCCTCTACACATGAGTGACAAGGGAGGACTATTAACAAGCAAATTTTGTTTTCTGGGCATTTTTTCTTTTAAGGTTAGTAGTACATTTTGACTTTTTCCAAAGGAAAATGAAATCTGCTTTTTAAAAGTTGTTGTAAATGTATTTCTTTTGATTCAAACTGCTCATGTGTATACCAACTTCTTACCCAGCCCACCAAGCACTGGGCCTGTTACTGAGTTTGTTTTCAATGTAATACTGTGCCTGGTTTATATATGTGAGTGTGTGTGCATGTGTTTGTGTGTTGAAATAAAGACATTGTGCCCACTTAAATTGCCAGATAGCCCTATTCCCTGTGGAGAGAAACTCAGGAAAAAGCAAGTTAGTACCGAGCACTTTCTAAAGTGGATTAGTAAATAAAAGTCCTGAGAAGGTAGGCATTGGACATACTCTTTACAAAGAGGTCTTCAGCCTTAATCTCAGTCAAATAAAACTCCACAGAATTTAGCTTCTCACTAAATAATATCTGGAGCTTTGATGCTCTCATAAAAATGTGTAGCATGTTTAAATTCAATCACCAAATTACTGTCAAATCAAAGAATAAAATTATGATTATGATGAATGAGTTAAATGCTTAAAACTATAGAGTGAGGGAGAGTGTTAGTCGCTCAATCGTATCTGATTCTTTGCGACCCCATGGACTGTAACCTGCCAGGCTCCTCTGTTCACACGATTCTCCAGGCAAGAATACTGGAGTGGGTAGCCATTCCCTTCTCCAGGGGGTCATCCTGAACCAGGAATAAAATCCCAGTTACCTGCATTGAGGCAGATTCTTTGCCATCGGAGCCACCAGGGAAGACCCTTAAAAATATAAGAAACAAATAAATAGCATGATGACAGTAACTGTTTTAAAGTCCTTACTAAGTTCCTGCTACTGTGCAAAGCACTTTAGGTGGATTATCTCACTCATCCCAAAATCACTATAGAAGGTGGGCACTGTTCTCTCCAGATGAGGAACCCGAGGTGCCAAGATCCTAATACCGTGGTCCCAGTGTCATTTCTCTCTCACACCCACCTCCGCTCAGCAGAGTGGATGTTTTTCTGATTCCCTCTTCCTTTACTCTCACCTCTCTTTGAGCCAAGGGAGGATAGACTGTTACAAAGTCACAGAGATTAGTTGCACCATAAGGCAAAGTGAAAGTGAAGTCGCTCAGTTGCTTTTTGGGACCCCATGGACTATAGCCTACCATGCTCCTCCATCCGTGAGATTTTCCAGGCAAGAGTACTGGAGTGGGTTGTCACTTCATTCTCCAGAGGATCTTCCCAACCCAGGGATCGAACTCAGCTCTCCCGCTTTGTAGGCAGACGCTTTACCGTCTGAGCCACCAGGGAAGTCTACCTTAAGGCAAAGCCTTAAGCAAATGCAAGCCACCCCCAAGGCTGCATCACTGCCCTACCAGCTCCTTTCCTCTATTCCTGCTCATCTCTTGGGTCCCCAAGACATGAATGATGAGGGAGAGGGACATGCCACTACCAGCGGAGAAAGAAAAGGGTCTTCTCTTCCTCCAGCAAACTGTCTCCAACCCATACCATTGCAGAAAAAGAGTTAATAAACTACTGAAAACCTTGATTTCAGCATACTTTTAGAATAACGCAGTTGTACTATGCACAAAGTAACTCATAATATACTTGGTTTATTAGGATCAAGCAATATTTGATAGTGGAACTTAGACGATATCTGATAAAAGTGGTTTTTTGTTTTGGGGTTTTTTTGTTTTGTTTTTTTGCCACACCCTTTAGCTTGTGGAATCTTAATTCTGCAACCAGGGATCAAACTCATGCCATCTGCAATGTAAAGTGCGGAGTCTTCACCACTGGATCACTGGGAAAGTCCCCTGATAAGAGCGTCTTGGATTCATGGCAGTTCTTTGTGAAACTGCACACAAGTAGTTTAAGTCAATGATTTCCCTACTTCTGTACTTGCACTCCAACACAGGAATCAAGGGAATTCTTTTTAAATGATAAATCATGTCTTTCCTGTGCTCAGATCCATCCAATGACCTCTATCTCACTCAAATAAAAGTCAGAGAGGGAAATTTAAGTCTTTACCCATAGATGAATGGATAAAGAAAATGTATACATACACATAATTCAACTATAAAAAGGAAATCTTGCCATCTATAAAAAAAAGGATGGACCTTGAGACCATAATGCTAAGTGAAATAAGTCAGACGGAGAAAGACAAGTACTGCATGATCTCACTCATAGGATCTGAAAAAAAACTGAACTCAGAAACAGACCAGATGAGTTGTTGCCAGAGGCAGGGGTTGAGGGGGAATGGATGAAGGTGGTCAAAAAATAGAAACTTCCAATTACAAGTAAGTCTTAGATATAATGGTTATTATGGTTAATAATACTGTATTGTCTACTGGAAAGTTGTTGAGAGAGTGATCTGAAAAATTCTCATGACAAGAAAAACTAATTTATAACTATGTAAGGTGATGGATGTTAACTTGACTTACCATGGTGATCATTTTACAATATATACTTATATCGAATCATTAGGCTGTATACCAAAAACTAATACAGTGTTGTATGTCAATTACATCTCAATAAAACTGGAAAAATGTTAAAATAAAAGCAAGACCCCAAGTTCTCGTCATGGCCTTCAGTGGATCAGCTGAAGAGCTTTGAAACCCACAGTTTCATATATACACTACTATGTGTAAAGTAGATAGCTAGTGCGAAGCTGCTGTATCGCTCAGTGCTCTGTGATGACTTAGAGGAGCGGGAACCTTGCAGAGGCAGGGGCGGCCGGTGGCAGGGAAGCTCGAGCGGGAGGGTATGTGTGTATACATATAGATGATTCACTTTGTTGCATAGCAGAAATTAACACAACATTGCAAGGCAATTACAAGTTGGACCTTAAAGAAGGCTGAGCACCGAAGCATTGATGCTTTCAAACTGTGGTGCTGGAGGAGACTCCTGAGAGTCCCTTGAACTACAAAAAGATCAAACCAGTCCATCTTAAAGGAAATCAACCCTGAATATTCATTGGAAGGACTGATCCTGAAGCTGAAGCTCCAACACTTTGGCCACCTGATGCGAAGAGCTGAGCCATTGGAAAAGACCCTGATGCTGGGAAAGATTGAGGGCAGGAGGAGAAGGGGACAACAGAGGCATGAGATGGTTGGATGGCATCACCAACTCAACAGATGTGAATTTGAGTAAACTCTGGGAGATAGTGGAGAACAGAGGAGCTTGGCATGCTACAGTCCATGGCGTCACAAAGAGACACAACTTAGTGACTGAACAGCAATAACAAAAGAACGTTTTTAAGTTAATATAAAAAATTTTTAATGAAACCCATAGTGTCTGGTTTGGGGCCTGAGTCCTTCCAGCTCCACAGGTGATTTGCATACGCAGGCAGTGTGGAGAACCAGTTCTGCAGGATCCAACCTCGTTTTCCACCACCCTCCTGCTCTAGGCCACTGGGTTGCTCGCTGGTGCCTGTGCCTGGTTTTTGCAGGTTCACCCATGGCTCAGCCATCTCTCTTTGTTCAAATAAAAGGTACTTACCGAACCACCTTCTGTGTCCTCTCCCCTCATCCTCTCTCTTCTCTATCTTCCCTCCTTGCTTTATTTGCATCTATAGCAATTGTCACTATCCCATATATTTACTAGTTTTTCATTGTATTTCCTGCCCTAATCCTCTCCACTAGAATGTAAACACCATCATGGCAGGAATACTTGCCTGTTTTGCTTTCTTATACGTTCCATGGACCTAAAAGAGCATATGACACTTAGTAGGTGCTAAATAAATAGCTGTTGAATGAAGGAATGATTTACAATTCCCTCACCTTCTTGATAATTTACCAGATAAACCCCATTCTTGTAGCTAAAAACAAATATGCTTTAGTCTGAACCTTGTTTGACAATTTATCACAAAATCTAAAATAATAGGATATGAATTAAAGTAGACAGTTTCTACTTGGGCGGGGGACAGGGGGGTGGGGCGGAGCTGTTCCATTTTGTTAAAATCAAACATAGTCCCTGAACTCCTGCTTTTTGCAGAACACCACGTAATTAACTCCTATTTCTTCAGAATGAGTGGGGAATTGGTGTTTTGTGAACTGAAAGTGATAGTGTACATTAACCATTCAGGGATTGTCAAATTTCAAAAAAATTAAGAGTCCAGAATGAAGCTCAGTTTAAACTTCCTTTGATTAATCAGAAACAACTGTAGAATTTTACTGTGACTGGATGTCATCATTAAGAATATTATTTGAGTTTTCTAGGAATACATGAATACATGCTATCTCAGGACTGCTGCTAATCATACGAGCAATAGAAGACAGTGCCTGCCTTAAGAGTTTACAGTCTAACTATGAAGACACATCATAAAAACTAAATCATTAGAAAACAAGTGATGAGGCAATATATCAATGAATGGTCATTTAAGTGACACAAATTAGGAACATAAATGAGGAACATAAATGTAACCTTAGTAGCCTTCCAGGAGGAAATGATTGACAACTGGATTTTGCAGAATTTAAAAGAGAGAACAGCAAGCAGGTTAACTCACTTAACAGAAGTACAGTGCTTTGATTTTTAGCACTTCACTCTGTAAAGAGTGAACGTTTGAGTAAATTTTTGACAACATGGGCTGATGAAGCTCATTTCCCTGTGCCTTGATTCACAAAGATTGAACTCCATCTGCATTGGCATCAGAAAACTTGTTTCTTAATCAGGAGTCCATAAGCACTGAACAAGTCCAGAAAAAAAGCACAGTTTTAGACTGAGTGATTGATACAATTAAAGTTATTAGTAAGTAAGGGCTTAGCTATAAATACAGAGCTGCAAGTTCAAACAATGAGACTATGCCTGGTAGCATTTCTACAACTTTTGGCTTACTTTAAAAAAAGAGCATAAAATTAACTAAATGGACTTCTTTAAGTAGAAGAAGAACTAATCATTAACTTTATTTTTGAAAGAACTAAAGTCTGTTATTAGCAAAGCTCCCATAGGTAAATTAAGAAGCATAAAATGTGTATATTAAGAAATCCAACATATTTCAAACTTGGAACAAAAGCACCCCTGAAGTTTCTATAAATCAATATACCTTAATTAAGCAACAATGAGCTTATTCAAAAGTTAAGGTTATTTCATAGTTAATCATATGACCTATTTCCTTGACAATCTTAATTAAATTCCTTTGTTTTTCTTTAATAAAAATGTATAACTCAACCTAATTATGAAAGTTTTCATTGTTACTCAATATATGAGGATTGAATTAAAATTTTTCAACTAGATGAATAAATTGATTTTTCCAGGCATGTATCTTTATTAGTTTCCCTCACTGAAAGCTGACAAGTTGGAAGTTTTCAACTGAGTTTTCCTTCCCAGTGAAAACAGCCCTGGGAACTCCAGAAACTGCTTTCTTGGGCCAGGCTTTGTGTCCACAAGCCTCCAGTTAGGGAACTTACTAATTACAAAAAGACAGTAGAAAACTTTTGAACTGTCTCTCTTCTTTTTCATTTAGAATTAGGGACAGGGAATGGGGGGATGGAGAGAGGAGAAATTTGTAATGAAGTGCAAATGGAATTATTTTATTTTGAAAATCACTTAGTGTAAAATGTTCTGAAATATTTTCTAACATTAATGTAGAATCAATTTATTTTATGTAACCCATCATCTTATTCACCTAATCCACCTCATTTAATTCTAGAGAGAAATCTGGGAATGACTATTGAGACATTTTTGGTTGTTATGTTCTCCAGTAAGCTGTCATTAATTCACTTCTTATGTGTGTTGCTGTTATTTATTTGCATGGGTTTTCTGGTTTCAAAACAAGACTGGTCTCAGATGCAGCTGTCCTGGCTTGTTGTTTGAATCTTTGCACATTCCAGTAGCGTCTTCCACTGGAATGTTGAATTTAATGAATGAAAGACCAGATGCTCCAGGTACGTCAGCCTGGGTGAGAACTGCATATGTGACAGGGCCCCCGCGTCTTTTAAAAAGTGTTAATAAATTACAAATCATTTCAACTCTTCAAAATTACCATACTCTAAATATAAGCTTAACATGATCTGTTAAGGAGAAATTTATGATATCTTTCAAAACGCTAGTAAGACCACTTCACAGACAATACAACTTCATTTACATGACCTGATAATATTAGATGAATCATCATAAAAGTGCTTATTCTGCTGTGACAATTTAATTGATGAAAAACCTCAGTAATTCAATACAATGTTTTAAAAGCAATCGTTTCAATGGTAAAAAGGCAGAGACTAGAGAATGTCAGACACTCAATAAGAGAAAGTTTTTAAAGCTATAGATAAATGAATAGCTAAAACTATCACTGTACAAATCCAGCATCACTTTTGCTCAACAGTCATGGCATGTGTACATGTATGTCACTAGTTGTGTTAGTTTGCAAGGGCTGTAACAGTTTGCTAGGCTGTAACAGACTACAACAGACTGGGGTAGATAAAACAATAGAAATTTTTTTTCCCTCAATTCTGGAGGCTGTCTGTAGGACTGATTCTTCCTTAAGGGCATGAGAGAAGGATGTATTCCACCTCTCTCCCCTTGGCTTATAGATGGTCATCTTCTTATGTCTTCACATAGTCTTCCCTCTGTACCCATATGCACCCAAATTTCCTTTTCTCATAAGTCACAGTTGATTAGGGCCCACCCTAATGACCTCGTTTTAATTTTATCTCTTTAAAGGTCCTTTCTCCAAATCCAGGTTTCCCAGGTAGCTCAGTGGTAAAGAATCTGCCTGCCAATGGAGCAGACATGGGTTCGATCCCTGGGTCAGGAAGATCCCCTGGAGGGGGAAATGGCAACCCACTCCAATATTCTTGCCTAGAAAATTCCATGCACAGAGGAGCCTGGTGGGGTAGCAAAAGACTAGGACACGACTAGCAACTAAACAACAAAATACTCCAAGCACAAACATATAAATTAGTAGGTGGAGGGCTGGAGTGCACAATCAAACTATAACATTAGCTTTATCAATGGTTTCTAACATAATTTTACCACCTGCAGGTTTGATAAGCCAAGACACTCAGCTAAAGCAGCTGCATTGATCGTATTATAGCTTCTTTCTCCTACCTAATGCCAAGGTCACATATCCATTGGTATTGCTTTTTAACAAATAGTACCACATATGATATAAATTATGTTCCCAAATAAATAAATTGTTACTGCAATGTATGCCATAGTAAAAATACTTGTTAACTGGAAAGACTCTTGAAGAGTCAGTAGATCTGGGTTCTAGTGTCTCTTCTAACTGCCCAGCTCTGTGACCTGAGCTCTCTGAAGCTGAGCTTCCTCACAGAATTGTGATGATCAAATACAACCATAATGTAAGAGCACACTGAAAGCCATCAAGTGCTATGCAAACATAAGTAATTTTTTAAATGTTTTTAAAAGGAAATATAATTCACATATAGAAAGGCACATAATCATACCATTTAAACTGCAGCTTTGTTTCCTTTCCAGACATTATACTTTTGTTTTTCCTTCTCATCTTACTATACCTCCAAAGCTCCCAGTACAATGTTGACTAGTTTTCATCATGAATGGATGTTACAGTGGACTCTTAATATAGACTCAAAATTCTCTGGAAGAATTTGTGGAGCCTTTACTCAACCCAATTATCTCTCCTTTGAAGACAATATGTCTTTCTCTTCTCTGATTGCTTTTAGGACTTTGTTTTTGTCACCAGTTTTGTTCGGCTTCATTAAGATGAGTTTAAGTGAGGGTTTTGGTTTGTTTATTTTCATGACTTACCTCACTTGAGAATTTATAATGTGTAGATTAGTATCTTTCATCAGTTCTGGAAAATTCTCAAGCACATGTCTTCAAACATTACTCTGTCCTATTTTCTCTCTCCTCTCCTTCTGGAACTTCAATTAAAATGCTAGATTTTCTCTCAATAGCTCTGTGTTTTCTAACTCTCTCCTTATTTCTCCACTCTCAGGATAATTTCTTCTGACCTATTATATAGTTCACAGATTCTATTTTTAGCTGCCTTTGATCTTGGGCTAAAACCACCTACTAAACTAAATTATTTCACATATGTGTTCATCTATGTCTGGTTTTTATATTTGATGGCTTCAAATCCAGCACAATCTCCCTTCCCAGTTGTCTTTCTGCCTGGTTATCTTTAATCATGCACTGCATATTTGTAAAAGGAATAATTTCTAGGAATAATACTGTAAGCAGGCTTACACTAAAGGCACTTTCCTCTAGAGATGATTGGTGTTTACTTCTGCCAAATCTTGCATTACCAACCCCAGACCACCTTACACTAAATTCAAGGTTTGACCTTCCCAAAGATCTGAAGGAAGTCAAACTGACTAGGAGATTTGAGTGGAGCTCAATATCTCTGAAAATATGTGTGATATTCCTTGTGAATGCAGTTTTGTTGGAGAAATATACATAGTTTTAAAGTCAAAAGACATCATTTTAAATCAAGACTGTATCACTTTCTACATGAATAACCTCGAAGCAGCCATTTAACCTCTTTGAAATTCATTTTTGTCATCTATGAATTGAAGAGTATAGTATTTACTCTTCAAGATATTCTAAGGAAGAATTCAAATATGGAAGACATTTTACAAAGCCTAGGACACACACAGAAAAACATTATTTGTCTTTATTTCAAGGCAAACCCCATAAAATGATGTTATAGTCTCTCACTTGATAGAACCTGTTTGAGAATTTTGCAGATAATCTCAGCTAAAAGGATTAACTCCATAACTAGCCAAGTACATTCTTTCTACTCAGTTGTTTTTGAATTAAAAATGTACACCTAGCCCCATTATTACTATTAATCATAGCTTTTCATTGGGGATTTATTTAAAGAATATTTTCATGCTAAATAAATAAAGAGATTTAATTTTTTTCCTTGACTGGACAGCTAATTCTGAAATTTTTTGTATATTTTGAATACAACGGAAAATGAAAAATGTTACTGTGGAAGAGAAAAACTATGTTAAGAATCTGTCTAATTTTAGTGGAAATGTTCATCTGTGAATATAGCATCAGCTTGAAATATTTAATATTTATAGTCAAGAGACTATAGGGAACTTCCCTGGTGGTCCAGAGGTTAAGACTTCATTTTCCAATGTAGGGGGTGTAAGTTCAATCCCTGATCAGGGAGCTAAGAAAACCAAAACAAGAAACAGACACAATATTGAAACAAATTCAATAATGATTTTTAAAGTGGTCCACATGAAAAAAAAAAATCTTTTAAAGAAAAAGAGACTATAGTAATTGCATTAGTGTCTACTGTCAGCTGCTGTTGTAAACTGCAACAGAAAGTTAACAGTACAATACAAGTAGGGGTAAAATTTGCTTTTCTTACACCCAGGATTTTGCTAGATAATAATGAAGCTAAATAAACTAGATGATATTTTTACTAGAAAAAGAGAACGCTTCTGGATGAAGACAGAGGGATTTTTTTCTTTCTATTGTTATCAAAGAATGTTGGTCTCAAAGTATTAACAATACAGGAACATTCAGAAAGAAATAAGGTAAACTGAGAAGAAGGTAAACTGAGGATAGACCCGGCAATCCTGATCGTTTGTGAGTGAATCCATGTAAAGGGATTCATAGGTATAAATATGGCTGATTCACTTTGCTATTCAGCAGAAAATAATGCAACATTGTAAAGCAACTGTACTCTAGTTAAAAAAGCTTTTCTTTAAAGTCTATTCATTGTTAAGTTACTCTGATTAAATTTTAAGCCCCTATTGGTATATTTGGCGCGAGATCTCAACTGTCTTATGTCCTTCACATAAAAGGAAAATCAGACAGAATGATTTTGATCAACATGACATGTTTGCTGAATTGTGGATTTAAAATCAACTGGAGTCAAATAATCTTATTCTAGAACTGATTCTGCCAATAACTCTGATCTTGGGCAAACATTTCCTTTCTACACAGGTCAAATAAAGTTGCATAAAATGGTCTTTAAAATCCCTTCCAGTTGTAAAGTTCTGTGGGTTATTTTAAAATTCAGTGTAAGACTGGAAGTGACTCTTTAGAATCATTCTCTTTCCTTCAAACTTTTCCTGGTTGAACATTAGTCCTAGAGAACAGAGTAGTGTTATGCCACAGAACTTTATATCGGTCATGTGTCTAAAACCGTCTCTCCCACCCCTTACCTCACCCCATTCTACCGGCCCCCACACACACGCACACATACTCCACTGTGGTTAAAAGACAGACCCAATGTCAAACTGAGGAAAGGACCAGGGGTTTCAGCAAGAAATGAAGGAGTCAAAGATAGGGAGAGTTGGGCTGAAGGTTAAGAGAAGTTGGGGGAGTCTATCCCAGTGAGCCTTAGTTTAAAGGCCTAAGTCACTGGCGTGGAATGTTCTGGACTCTGCATCTGGCTACAAGGAAAGGGAGGAGCCTGACTCAGTTACCCAAGTTCATAGGATGCACCTCAGCTAAAATGAAGGCATGTGTAGACTGAAACACTGTATCAGGTACTCTGCCATTCAGGGCTTAGGGAGTTTTGCTAAGAGATAACTGGGGTAGAGACTGAGTGATGACAGGAAGCTACCTTCCCTCTCAGCCTTGGAATCATCATGGACTGGGATAATAGGCAGAGGTCCACAGTGGGGTTGGTCAGATTTCCCCAGATACATCTCTGTGGGACCTTGGGGGCTCTTGACATGGTGGTCAGCAACCATATAACATCACCAGTGACATCAAGAGCAGATCTCTGGCGTGTGAGGCAACCAGCACCAGACGGCATGGCAAGGAGCCAATAGCTACAGAGGTTAGCCCCAAGGGACATTAGAGTTCTCTCTCCTCTAATGGATATTAACAGATGAATTACAATAACCCTGAAAAAAACCTGGAAATCCTGCTAATCAAATTACAGAATCTCGGGGGTCATTGTAATGTGGAGTAGTAAGGTAACAGTTGAGGCTGTTGAAGCCAGCAATATACAGATTATCTTTTCAACCATTAAAATTTCTTAAAATGAAGTCCAGTGGAGAGTCAATACAAGGATGGAATGGTGATTTCTGCATATTATATTTAAACATTCATCAAGAAAATATTGTTAGGAGTAACAAGAAGCCATGTTTATAAATCCTAACTCTATGAGTGCAACTTCATTTTAAAATTTATTTTTGTTTATTTGTTTGATCCATGTGACAGTTATTTTGTGTCATAGAGCTATAGTACCTTCATCTATTGTTTCCATGTAATATTTTGTCTTCAGGCTTGTGTGTAGTGACTGAGAAGAGTGCTATATATTCAAAAAATGCTTGTCAGAAAATACTATACTGAACATGTCAACATCCTTTAAAATCTTATTTTTATGATTCCAAAATAAATCACTTTTATAAAGCTATGAACTCAGTAGTCACTGAGCCACCATTTTGCAGGACAGAATGAAACTTACAGGATTAAGGCATATTTACTCATTATATTCTTACTTTATTTGATACAAACCTGTTATGCCATTTGTAAAACAGTTTTGACAAAGAGATATAAAATCAAATCTACTTTCAAATTCAAGAAAGAAATCACTTTGGCATATATAAAGTCTTAAAAGTCCTGCACGTTGAAATAAATCCGCTTCTATGGACTTCCAGCCTGTTCTGTTTCATATAGTCATTCAAAAATATGCCCAAGAAAGGCTCAGGAACAGATCCCACCATGCTTACAAATGCTAGAAAACTATGACAGTATATGTGTGTGCATATTTTTTGTGTATATTTACACTTTATACATATAAATATGCATGTGTTTTATTTATGTGTGCATATTTATATATAAATAAATTAGAATAAATTAGAATTACTACTAAGTCTTGTGTTCAGTTCATTTTCCAGTTTTTCTAAAGTGGCCAAAGTATTACGTGTGAAAAAGAAGTATTTATCAGAACACTATAGGTGAATAGTTTATGATTTCGAAAGACGTTCAGAATCAAAGGTAGCTATTTAGCAGCTGAGTTCCAACTTCAAAGAATCTAATTCACCAAGGGCTTCTGAGACTGTGCTCTTTGAAATCCGTCCACAGCCTTGGGCCAAGGCCACACCCCCCACGGCAGCTCCCAGCCAATGGGCGTCTGACAGGGTTAGGAGGGCGGGCCTCTTCCGGTGGGCCCTGGGACTCCTCTGATGGCGATTCTTACGCCAGGACTCCCCCAGAGGCTTGCTGAACTTTCCCTAGAGGACAGGACAGTGCAGACTGCCACCGCTCCGCCTGCTGTCCCACCACTCAGCACCGCTCAACCTGCTGTTCCTCTCCCCTTCGTTTGGGGTCAGGCCGAGGCCGCAGGCCGATGCCCCTCCAGCTTCCCCGAGCTCCCTCCCCGTTTTCTCTCGCTGGTGCTTTCCTAAGGAAGTTCATGTCCATTTGGTCCTATCTTGGAATCAGCTTCTTAGGGAACCTGAAATAACACAGGCTACAGAGCAATATAGCATATAATTATACTTTGTTTTTTAGCCATGAAGTCGTGTCCGACGCTTTATGACCCCATGGACTGTAGCCCTCCAGGCCCCTCTGTCCATGGGATTTTCCAGGCAAGAATACTGGAGTGGTTTGCCATTTCCTTCTCCAATTATTTCCTTCTCTTAATTATTATATTTTGGTTAGAGAGAAGAATATACCTGTGCAAGTCTTTATGAGTGTGCACATATGTATATTTACATTATGTATATATGTACATATGTATATCTCTGTTTACAAATTTTAAAAAAGCATAGAAGAGTGGTTCTCTCTAGATGGAAAGAATATAGGTAGCTTTTGGTTTATCTGTATTTTCTTAAATTTCTAAATTAAGTATGTGTTGTTTTTAATCACTAAGTCATGTCCGATTGTTTGCGATCCTGTGGACTGTAGCCCACCAGGCTCCTCTGTCCATGGGATTCTCTAGGCAAGAATGCTGGAGTGGGTTGCCATTTCTTTCTCCAGGGGATCTTCCCAACCCTGGATCAAGGGTCAAACCCACATCGCCTGCACTGGCAGGCAGATTCTTTACCACTGAGACACCATGTAAGCCCTAAGTATGTGTTACTGTGTAATAAATTAAAAGCAAATTTCTATGTTATTAATTTAATTTGATCTGTGACAGATATATTTATGCCTAATTTTACATTTTACCAGATTGGTGGAAGATACATCCATTCATTCATTTCTTCACAGAAACATGTATTATGCCTGTTACGTGCTAAGAACCCTGACAGAAGCAAAGGTAAAGATGAATCAAGACATCAGGGAAGCTGGAACCTGAGTGGAGGTGAGTGGCCGTGAGAAGTGCCCTGAGAGGCACAAAGTGCTGTGAAAGCCCAGAAGTTGCAAAGAGGCCGGGGTCTCACTTTTCAGCTAGACTCAGGAGGAATAGGTAATTTTTAAAATATTTTTGAATTTTATTGATACTACCTCAGCACTTTGGATCCCAGTTTAAAAGGGGTTCAGGTTTGAGAAGGTATGTTTATACTTTCTCATGCGTCCCAGTGCAAGTAACATTACTGATGGCCCTTTGCACTTCCCATGGCCATTTTCCTGTCCACCAGCTTTCTCCTTCTGGGGATCTCCCCGCCAGCCCAGTCCTGAACCTGAATTAAGGAGTCATTATCGAGGATCACAGTACTCTTAGTTTTCTAGCCAACTAATACAGTTTCCTCAAATTCTTCTCTCAAGCAGAAACAGAGACACAGACACAGAGAACAGATGTATGGACATGAAGAGGGAAGTAGGGGTGGGATGAACTGGGAGACTGGGATTGACATATATACACTGCCATGTATAAAATAGGTTACTAATGAGAACCTACAAAAAATTCTTCTCTCAGTTTAAAGGAGTTCTCATTAATTCAAAAGATGCTCTTGGTTTTCATACTGATCTCACCTTCATTTGTAATGATGGGCACAGTGGGTTTTGCCAGGCAGCTCAGTATCCTGCTGACTCCTCCTCCTCCTTCAGTAACAGAAGTCTGGGAGTTCAGTCTTCAAGTGTCTGTTTTAGTTGGATGAGCTCTCTTTTGGGAGCTTCAGAAGTTGGGTATGTCCTTCACCAGAGACAGACATGTTATAAAACAGGTCACCCTTTGATGAGTAGAGATGGAAAAAATGACAGGTGCAACAGCAAGAGGTTAGGTCCCAATGCTCTACTTTCAGTTCACAAAGCAATTGATTTTACAAATTAATAACACGTACCTGGTTTATCTATGGAAAACAGCACAGGTAAGCCACGACTTGCATCTCCCAGGATCTCCCATCATTTCGTCTTTAGGACTAGACTCACTTGTTTAAAAGGGGTTTACTGCTGCAGTCTTTCCAAATGTGGGAGCCATTGCTTGGAAAATGTTGAAAATTATTTTGTCACAATTAGAACATCTTTCTTCTCATTCAAATATCTTGCTGAAATGTCAAGTATTAATATAAGTGGGGTAGAGTTGGAGTGGGAGTGTGCATTATTAAGATAATCTAAAATCAAATTCTGCCACATGAGCCCGTCTTGTTATTAATACTTGACTCACCACAAGCTTGAAATTCAAATGCTGCAATAGCTTGTCTCTCTGAACACATTTCCTTTTTCCAAGAGCCCTATCCAAATCTCATGAGACTGTTCAGACTCAGGAACCATTAAACATATAAAAGCACCTCCAAGTCATTTTCTTATCTCCAAAGTCCTGCCTGTTCTTTGCCATTCATAGATGAGCTGTTAGAAATGAAAAATCCTGACATTATCTTGTGGAAAGAAAAGTAATTTGAAGGAAAAACAACAGAACACAAAGTTCCTCAGTGAAATGCTGACTTTGAGTGTAACATAGACAAAGCAGTTATTCATAAATCTGAGGTAGCATTTTTTTGAATTTTATTTAACCAAATGCTATAGTAGCTGAAACTAGAGTCTAAGGTGTTTCCTTAACATGTCATTTTTTCCTCCAATTCATATACATAGACTTATTATTATAAAGTTCTGCAGAATTCGTAAGGTTTTCCATTTTGCAACAGTAAGCATTTCAGCATTTATTTTGGAAAAAAATTGTTTAGAAAAATCTGTGAATTTTTCTAGTAAGTAGACCAATAATTAGGTCTAGAATCATGAAGATTACTCAGTGTCTCTCCTCACCCCTGCCTCTGAACAATCGAAGTTAGTTTTCATTTTTTATTTTTTGTTCTTGCATTTATATAGGAATTTTCCTCTAAGAGAAGTAAGAGGAAGAGTAAGAAGAGAGAGTGCTATTCAAAATGTCTATAGGATTTGGACTAAATTGTCTTACTGAAGACCAACTTCATACTCCATTCTCCTGGTGGGTTCACCAGGGCAGGAAAGCAGAGTGGGGTGGGGGTAGACAGCATATACGGAGATATGAAAGACCATACAAAGCTTATTATATCAATTTTGTAGTTTGTAAACTTTTTTGAGAATAAAAACTCCTTTTTAATCTAAGTCTCCTAATCAGGTGGCTCTCTCCATCAACGGCAGGTGTGCTTTAGTCAGCTCAGTGTTCAGACTATGCTTGGGAATTATATGAAATCACTGACTCCTTACAATAGCCCCCTGATCTATGGAGTTGGGCTCCCTTCTCCATCTCCAAGTCCTGAGGTTGAAACACAGTTCTTTTTTGTTCAGAGATGGGCAGCCAGTGTCATGAGTCACAGAACGATTCTGTTAAGCATGAGGCCCCTGAGTCACACAACAAAGTAGGTTGAACTAAGGATTTTCAACCTTTTTTTGTGCAATAATGGCTGAAGAGCCAAGAGGACTTAACATCCAGATAACACTGCAAATAAGATCAGGTTCAGCAAGGATAAGGAAAGAGGGACAGGGACCAGGAAAGGAGTTCTCTTGTACCCTAAAGCCTTACATACATGGAAATTTTCACAGATTGGGGAACAGTAAGGCAGGATGGAAAACCAAAATAGGATCAAACTACCTGTCTCTCCTCCAGTCCACCTCCCCCACTTCCCCACTCCTGGTTCTGGCCAGATAACCTGCTGCAAACTTCAGGCAGCCAGTGCTGCTCAGATTTCTTGTCCATTGCCCTATCAAGGCTTCTTTCTCTTCGATTCTTTTAACCATCGTGGAAACGAGGTCAGTACTCTATGATTGTCATTCAATCCAAATTCTTGAAATATTTTATTATTTACAAAAGATTTCCCTACTGACTTAGGATAAGAAAACTATGAATGTACAAAACCTGAGAGTCCTAATCATAAAAATTTCAATCTTCATGGCTTAGTTAAGCAAAGATTATTCCTAAAGGAATTTTGAAAGAAAATATTTAAGAAACAGCTTTGTTTATTTTTATTAAAGAGTTTTATTTTGTCTGTGGATGTATAAATAACATATTCATTGCTAAGAATTCAGAAAATAGCACTCCCCACCAAAAATATAAAACAAAATAAAGATGATCTCTCTTTTTTAATTAATTAATTTTTTATTGAAAGATAATTGCTTTACAGAAGGATGATCTCTCATCATCACTCGATGTCATGTTTTGGAACCTATCTTTTGAGAATTTTTTCTATACGTATACATGCACTGTTTTCAATGGGACCAGCTTTTTTTTTTAATAATCTGTCAAGCAATCTGCCTTCAGTATAATATGGTGGCATCTTTTCCTGTCAATGTGTGTAGAACATCACCCTTTTATGAGACTGACGCGCTGCCCACTGCGCTAAGAAGGCGCTTGCATCACCCTTTTAAATCACTGCATCATGCTCTTTATCAATGCACCATAATTTAGCCCTTTATTTATTAAGATGTATTCCAGTTGTTTTCTATTTGTTTTACTGTCAAAAGGATGACTGAAGTAGAAATCTTTGAACATACGCCTTCATATGTTTCTTCTTAGGAATGGAATGGCTAGGTCAAACAATTTGCATATTTAAAATACATGTTATTAAACAGTCTTTGTAGGAAGCTTACACTATTCTGCTCCCACTCCCAGGATATAAGAATGCCTCTGTCTCCCCTATACCAACATTGGGCTTTCATTTTTTTTTAATTTTCACCACTAATAAACAGCAAATTAAATCTCATTGCTTTTGAGTGAAATTGATTAATGAGGACGACTTTATTTTTCTGTGTTCATTAACCAGTAACAACACTTTTTAAAATAACCTCTTGATGTCCTTTGTCTTCTGTTGGCCTGTAGGTTTCCAACCTTATGATTTTTAATAAGCTTTTGTGTATTAGGGATAATAATATTACTCTATATAGACTATAAGCTCCATAAGGGCCAAGACCATTTTCATCATCACATAGCCCACCTTTAGTATAATGCCACACTCAAGGGCAGACACTCAAAAAATATCTGTGGAATGACTCACCTTGTCCCTCATATTTGCTGTAAATGTACTTTTTTCAGTTTATGTTTTTCTCAATCTTTTTTCCCCCCATCCAAAAATTTTTAAAATTCATGTAGTAAAAATTTACCAACACATTCTTTTACATATTTGAGTCTTATAGTTCCCATCTAAAGATTATAAAAAATAATATCAGCAGGCATTTGTGTGTACACCAAATGTGCCAAAACTGTTGCAACCACTTTACCTATGTTTCTTCATTTAATTCTTGTAATGAGCCTTTGTCTAGTAATCACAATCCCCTACTCCCACCTCAATTATTTTTCTTTAAAAAAAAATCATTTTAGCTCTTCCTCTCAATCGATTTCATTAATTTTAATATGTAATACTTCCATATTTTCTAAATCAGGAGGAAAAGTAATAAAATGAGATGCCCATATATATCATATGAAATCACTTACATGTGGAATCTTAAAAAGAATTGGTACAAATTAACTTATCTACAGAACAGAAACAGTCACAGAGGTAGAAAAGAAACTTATGATTAACAAGGGGGAAGCAGGAGGAGGGATAAATTGGGAGGTTGGGATTGACATATATATATTACTATAAATAAAACAGGTAACTAATCAGAACCTACTGCCAAGCTCAGGGAACTCTACTCAATGCTCTGTAATGGCCTATATGGGAAAAGAGTACGTACAATTGATTCACTATGCTGTACGGTAGAAACTAACATAACACTGTAAATTAACTATACTCTAATAAAAATTAGGATGGGGAACACATGTAACTCCATGGCTGATTCATGTCAATGTATGACAAAACCCACTGCAATGTTGTGAAGTAATTAGCCTCCAACTAATAAAAATAAATGAAAAAAAAAACGAAAAAAAAATTAATTTTTTAAAAGTGAGAAGTCTCCCTCTCTCTCCCTCATCTCAGCTGCCCCTGTTTTCCTCCCCAGTGTGTGTATGTGTATGTGTGTGTACTTCCCCCCTTTTTGACACAAACTGCAGCATGCTATACACACTGTTCTGAAATTCTTATTTAATAAAATATCCAGATGTTCTTCAAAATCACTTTGTCAACATTTGATTGTGGTTGAGTTAAATTTATCATCTTGGAGACAATTTTGCTCTTAAAATATTGTCTTACAACTCAAGAATGTTTATTTTTTTTTAAAGTTTTCTTTTGTTTTCTTCAGCAAAGCTTTTCATTTTCTTGTAAATCCTAAATATTTCTTAAGTTTTCTTCTGAGTAGTTGGTCTCTTCAATCTTTCTACATCTGATAGACTGGAAGAAAAAAATACCTCCTTTTGAAAAAAAACGTCATTTGCTTTATTACCAATGAGGTAACACATTTTCATACACTTATTGGCCAATCATATTCTTGGTAAATTCAATCTCTCATCTTTAAACATCTGAATGACAGAGGCTTGAAAAGGTGCAGAAAGCAATTAAAACCATTGTTCAACACACTAAAAATCTAATATACTATTCCCACCAAAAGCACTTCTGTTTCTGTTAATTAGGATAACAGTTCTCCATTCTTCAGCCTTTTTTGATACATTTTTTCCTTCCTCACACATTACTTTATTTCATTTGCCTAAAATGACTTTTCATAAAATCTACCGTTGAAATATCTCTTGCTCCTGACTCTTCCTTTTTATTGCCACAAGTTTGTTCAGGTTATCCATACCTTTGCCTAGAAATGATTGGCTTTGTGATCTTCTCACTCACTCTCTTCCTTCTGCACTGGAATAGAGGATAGATGAATCACAGATTCGGGGCTTCCGTGGTGGTTCAGAGGGGAAAGAATCTGCCTGCAAAACAGGAGAGATAGCTTCAATTCGCGAATCAAGAAGACCCCCTGGAAAAGGCCATGGCAACCCACTCCAGTATTCTTGCCTGGGGAATCTCATGGACAGAGGAGGCTGGTCGGCTAGGACACGAATGAGCAACTAAATACACACAAAACAGGATTCCAAGGTATATTGCGTTGCTCATAAGACCTGAATGGAATGCCACTGCCCAATAAACTTAGTTTATAGTGCTACTTTTTCTGTCTTGTCTCCTACCATCATCCTGCATTCTTCCTACACTTCAACAAAACTAAACTACTTAATATTCCCAAAATGTACTCTATGCCTTTCTGACTCTCTGGTTCTGCTTTTGCTATTACAGGGACCTGGAATGCCTTCCCTATTTTGTTGTTTGCTTTTTTGTTTGGTTTTGGGGGTTTTTTGCTTTCTTTTTTTCTAATCTTTTGCAATCCCATCACTTCTTCAAGGCCCATCTGGAATATCATCCCCAAGAAACCTTTCCTGTGATCTCCTCCTCTTTTGAATTCCCAGAGTAACTTTGTTTCTCATAAACTGCCCACCCTATTATTATCATCATTATAAATTGTTTCAGCAAAGAGAAGATGTCTTGCAAGATGGTAGGGTGAAAAGGAGCTGGGCTATGTGATCAGAGAATTTGTTCAAAGCCCCACTGTTCACTTAATAATTGTTTTAGATTACTCAATCTAAAGTAAGTCCTTTAACCTCTTGAACCTTCAAAATCTTTAGCTGTGAATTGGTGGCTGTAGTAAGGTATAAAACAAAAGAAATTGTGATGAACAGAGAAAATACATATGAAAAAAAACCTTGTAAATTGTAAAGTACTGTATAATAGTGGTTTATAACTGGTAAAGTTTGTATGGTTCCCGCCACATTTGTGTTTCACACTAGTGTATCAGTCTGTTATATTCTACATCAGACCATAGCAACATTTTTCTGATAGGGTCTTGAGATCTAGTCTCAGAAATGGAAAACAGCATAACTGGTTGGCTGGGAAGATAACAGACTTTTTAAATAATGGTTTTATAGTTCTCCAAAGGTGAAGACAAGCCTTAAAAGTACTGAGCACCCAGGTCTAGTCTAAAGATAGATTATAGATTGTAAACACTTGCTAATTATGCTGACATAAACTATTCTAAATGAAACAGATTTTTATTAAAGAGTTTATGATCTAAGGCGAAAGGAAACGGAGACACAAAGGTGAGAAGACTAGCCGTTCTAGTTCCCTTGGTTTTCAAGTCTAGTCTGGAGGCAAAGGGTAGCTGAGTCAGTGAAAATGACTGTTGATTTCTCACAGATCTATCTATTATTATTATTCTCCCGGAATTCTCTATTATTACTGTCTTTTTAAATTATTCATGACAACTTCTGGTGCTTCCACTCACCGTGGCATTACACAACACACACATACCATATTTTGTATGCATGAGAGCCCATGACATAAATCACATTACTGTATTTACCCTAAAGAAAATAAGGCAACAGTGAACGAGTGACCTTCATCCTTCGTATCTCTGTCTCCTTCCCATAAGTTTTTAATCCCATTCCCAACAATCTTAAGTAAAATTCTTGCTTTCTACATGTATGAAAACTTAGAGGCCCCCACAACCTCTTTCTTGTCTCTCTTTCTAAGATTAAATTTCTCTACAATGTTACCCATTGTCCTCCCTTTAGAAAATGTTAGTGAAGTACAAAATATACTCAATAAAGTACCTAAAGCATGTTTAACTTTAGTATATATAGAGCTCGATGGGTTTATGCATGTGTTTAAATGCAAACAACCACCACCCAGATCAAGATGTAGAATATTCTGGTACCTCAGTAGGCTCCTTCATGAATCCTAGGCTCCTTCATGAATCCTAATCAAAACTCCCCATCTTATAGCCCCCATGGGCAGCCTGCATGCTCAGTCGTGTATGATTCTTTGTGACTCCATGGACTATAGTCCGTCAAGCTCCTTTGTCCATGGACATTCCCAGACAAGAATACTGGAGGGGGTTGCCATTTCCTTCTCCAGGGGAATCTTCCCAACCCAGGGATCAAACCTATGTCTCCGGCACCTCCTGCACTGGCAGGCAGATTCTTTACTGCTGTGCCACCTGGGAAGTCCATCAGCAATTAATTCTTTTTAAATATGCAACATTTTATTAAGATATAATTCACACACCATATAATTAAACTTTCAAAGTGCAAAGTTCAATGAATTTTAGTATACTCAGCATTACTAAACCATCACCAATATATAATTTTAGAACATTCTCATCACCCCCAAAAGAAATTCTGTACCAGTTAAAAACCACTCCATATTCCACCCTTTCCTCCATCCCCTGGCAACCATTAATCTACTTTCTATCTCAAGAAAGATGATTTACTTATTCTGGACATTTCTATAAATGAAAATATACAATATGTGGTCCTTTGTGACTAGCTTTTTTCTGTCAGCCTAAGGTGTTCAAGTTTCATTGCTGTTGCAGCATATTTCAGTACTTCCTTCCTTTTTATTGGTGAATAATATTCCCATTGGTGGATATATCACCCTTTGTTTATCCCTCTATCAGTTGATGAACATTTGGGTTGTTTTCACTTTTTGACTCTTATGAATAACTATAAATATTCATCTACAAGTTTTTGTGTGGACACATGCTCTTATTTCTCTTGGTTGTGTATGTAACTTTTTAATTTTGATGAAATCCAATTAATCTATTTTTTTCTTGTCACTTATGCTTTTGATATCATATCTAAGAAACCACTGCCCAACTCAAGGTCATTAGGGTTTATTCCTATATTTTCTTCTAAGACTTTTAAAGTTTTAGCTCTCATATTTAAGCTTATGATCTATTTTGAGTTCATTTCTATATAATCGTGTGAGGTATAATTTGAACTTCATACTTTTGCATATGGATATCCAGTTGTCCCAGTACTATTTGTTGAAACAAGAATTCTTTCCACTCTTAAATTGTTTTGTGGAAAATCAATTGACTATAAATAAAAGGGCTAGTCTATTCTTTTTATTGCTAAGTAATATCCCATTGTATGAAAATACTACAATCTATTCATCCTTCTCTTGATAGTCATTTGGGCTGTGGCCAGTTTGGAGTTATTAAGAGTAAAGCTGCTATGAACATTCATTATTGGGCTATTATGAATAAATATGCTATGTACACTGATGTATGTGTTTTCTGATGGACATATGTATTTATTTCTCCTGAGTATATACACAGGAGTGAAATTGTTGGTGTATAAAAGTTCTCCAGAGAAAGAGAAACAATAGAATACTTAGAGACAATGAGGGAGAAATTATAAGGAATTGGCTCACATGATTATGGATGCTGTCAAGTCCCAAATCTACAGGATGAACAGGCAGCCTGGGTACCCAGGGGTAGTCAATGCTGTAGTTTCAGTTCAAAAGCCAGCAGGCTGGAGAACCAAAGCCTATGTTCCACTTCAAGTCAGAAAGCCATCTGCTGGACAATTTCTCCTAGTTGGGGAATAGTTGATCTTTTGTCCTATCCAAGCCTTCAGTGGTTGGATGAAGCTCATCCATATTGTACTCAAAGTCCACAAATTTAAATGTTTATCTCATATAAGAACACCTCATGGAAACACCCACAAAAATGTTCAGTCAGCTGTTTGGCCACCAGGCCCAGCCAAGTTGACTTATAAAATAAATCAACATATTGTATTTAAGTCAGAAAGTAGACAAATGTTTAGCTTCAGTAGACACTGTCTAAGAGTTTTCCAATGTGGCTGAATCATTTTACACTCCTGTCTGCAGTCTGGGTTTCCCTGATGGCTCAGACTGTAAAGAATCTGCATACAACGCAGGAGATCCAGGTTTGATCTCCTGGGTTGGGAAGATCTCCTGGAGAAGGTAATAGCTACTCACTCTAGTATTCTTGCCTGGAGGATTCTATGGACAAAGGAGCCTGGCAGGCCATAGTCCATGGGGTTGCAAAGCATCACATGTGACCGAGTGACTAACACTTTATTTCTGCAGTGTGTGAAAGTTCGGGTTGCTCTACACTCTTTTTTGCTAATACTTGGCGTTGTCAGACTTTTTAATGTCAGCCATTCTGGTGAATGTTACTAATATGTCATTGTGTTTGTAATTTGCATTTCCTTTAGAGGAAATTATGTTGAACACTTTTCAGTGGACCTACTGGCCATTTGGAAATTGCCTTGCAGGATACTTTTTCAAAAGTTTTCCCTTATTTTAAAATTGGGCTGATTAATTTTTCTTACCAATTTATGGAAATTTCTTTAATATATTTTGAATGTGAATCCATTGTCAGATATATGTATTGAAATATATTCTCTTCCATACTCACTTTCCTTATAGTGTCTTTTGATTAGCAGAAGCTTTTTTTAACTTCCCATTTATGTCTGTGATCCATCTTGAGTTTTTAATAATTGTTTGTATATGGTGTGAGGTAGGAGTGAATTATCCTTTTTTTCCATATGAATAGCCAGTTGTTCCAGCACCATTTGTTGAAAATATATCCATTCCTCGCTAAATTGCAACAGTGACTTTGTCGTAAATCAAGTTCTATTTCTGGATTCTCTATTATATTCCTTTGGTATATGCATCTATCCCTGTGCCAATACCACATTGTCTTAATTAATGAGCCTTTTAACAAGTCTTTAAACTTGGTAGTGTAAAATCTTAAGTTTGTTCTTCAAAACTCTCTTGGTTACTATAGACCCTCATATTGCCACATAAATTTTAGAATTGCCATTCAATTCACGCACACACAAACACATAGAAATGTTTTAGGATGTTTTGCCTTCCTTAATTATTTTTGTCTCATAATATGTCCCTTGTCTTAAAAAACTAAACTCTTTTTTTGAATTCCTCCCTCCAGCCTATAAACACAGCTAAATGTCTTTTCTTTCCTGCCAAAGCAAAACAAACAAACAAAAAAAGCAAACATTTTTCAACCTTAGAGTTACCTCAAGTTACCATTCTCTGTCTTTGCCATTTAATATTTTAAAATACATGTATATGTGTTTTAATTGCAAATTTTCTATAACATATAAAGTTCAGAAAATACATATACCATTTTTAACAGCTCCAAAACAATTATAATTATTTTATATATTTTAGTGGAGGGCAGAGGAGCCTGGCATGCTACAGTCCATGGAGTTGCAAAGAGTCAGACATGACTTAGCTGAACAACATGACTGAACAACAGTATCTTACATACGCACAAATATGTATACTTTTTGCTGTTATTATCCTTGTCGCTAGTGCTTTTTTAGTTTTCTATCTTCTTCTACTTAATAAGTATTTTTCCATATTGGTTTTCTATCTTCTTCTACTTAATAAGTATTTTTCCATATTGTTCCATAATCTTAGTTATTTTAAATGGCTGCATCACATACAATGGAGTACACAAATTCAAATTTTTAAAACGGTAATGTATTCAGAAAGTTCAGTTGCTTCTAGTTTTTAAGTCTTATAAATAAATATTGCTATAAACACATTCATTCATATAGCTTTCCCTTTTGTAACTACTAAACTTTCTGAAAGAATAGTCAGTATTTCACGCCTCTACCTATCTGCTTACCCCTAGCTCTTGAAAGATATCTGCTTCTACCTTACTATGAAACGACTCTGAAAGATCACAGTTGTCTAGTTGGCAACCCAGTGTGCCTAAACCTGTATCATCCTGAATCTCTCCATAGCACTTAACACTGTTGGCTTTCTTGAAACTCCACCCATTACCCCTTGATTTATGTGTAATGTTGTCATTATTCAGTTGCTGAGTTGTGTCCAACTTTTTGCAACCCCATGGACTGCAGCACATTAAGCTTCCCTGTCCTTCACTATCTCCTGGAGTTTGCTCAAACTCATGTCCATTGAGTCAAGGATGCCATCCAACCATCTCATCCTCTGTTACCTCCTTCTCCTCCTGCCCTCAATCTTTCCCAGTATCAGGGTCTTTTCTAATGACTGAGCTCTTCGCATCAGGTGGCCAAAGTATTGGAGCTTCAGCTTCAGCATCAGTCCTTTCAATAAATATTCAGGACTGATTTCCTTTAGGATTGTATTTGTAATCCTTTAGGGTGTGTAATGTACGGCCAAGGTGTGCCTACTTCTCTGACCGCACTTTCCTTGCATCCACCTTATTTTCTGAAATTGTGCTGTAGACCCTCTCTACCCCTCCTCTCCTTTGGCAATCTCATGGCTTCATTTTATCTCTGCAGAGGACATCCAGTGCATATTCCCAGCTTTGATCTTCATTCTGAACTTCAATCCCATGTTTTTACTTGATGATCATTTCTACCTAGATACCTCACATTAGAAGGACTTTCACAAAAATCATCTTTCCTTCCATAATTTCTCTTCTTCCTATGGACCCTAGTCATTTATGCTTTAATTTTGACTTTCACCTCTCCATCTTTGACTCCTTGACACTTGTTCCATCATGTGAACCCGAAGCTGTTTCATGAATAGGCATGTGATTCAACTATGGCCTAGGAGATGGGAGGGAAGTGAGAGGGGAAGTGAAAGGTGGTCCTGGGGGAACATTTTCCCTCTCCTTGTGCTGTGCTTAGTCGCTCAGTTGTGTCTGACTCTTTGTAACCCCATGGACTGTAGCCCTCCAGGCTTCTCTGTCCATGGGGGTTCTCTATGGGTTGCCATGGAGTTACCATGCCCTCCTCCAGGGGATCTTCCCAACCCAGGGATCGAACCCAGGTCTCCTGCATTGCAGTCGGGTTCTTTGTATCGTCTGAGCCACGTGGGAAGGCCTTCCCTTTCTTCAGAAGAACTCTTTTTCTTCCTCTGGACATCAAGACCTCAAGAATTGATGCCTGGGACTGCCATTACCATCTTGCTATTATCAGCTATAGAATGATGCCAACACCCAAGACATTAGAGCAGAGATGGCAAGAACCTGGTCTTTGATAATATTATCAAGCTTCTGAATCTTTCAAGTCTGAAGTTTACACTACTTTGTAATTACCAAACTTGTGAAATATAAATTTTCTTATTGCTTAAGATTGAGCAAGCTCTTGGGGCTGGTGATGGACAGGGAAACCTGGCATGCTACAGTCTATGGGGTCACAAAGAGTCAGACACAACTGAGAAACTGAACTGAACTGAAGCCATTTAAAATTGGAATTTATTATATCCTTACTTATAGACCACTTTATATCAACTCACTCTCTCTCATTTGGGCTATTGCAAAGCTATGTGGTCTTTAGGCCCTCAAACCTAATCCATTTCATAATCTGCTGCTAGATTATCCTTCCTAGAGAACTATTTGATCATATCTTTTGTCTTGTCCAAAGACCTTTAGTAACTTCCCATTGCCTAGAGATTAGTCCAAGCTCAGCAGCTTACCATTTGTGGTTTTGTACACCCCTATATTATTGTAGCTCAGTTGGTAAAGAATCTGCCTGTAATGCAGGAGACCCAGGTTTGATTCCTGAGTTGGGAATATCCCCTGGAGAAGGAAATGGCAACCCACTCCAGTATTCTTGTCTGGAGAATCCCATGGACAGAGGAGCCTGGCAGGCTACAGTCCATGGGTTCACAAGAGTCGGACACGACTTAGTGACTAAACCACCACCACCACACCGCTATAGATACCACCTGCCAATGCAGGTTAGACCCAAGAGACACGGGCTCGATTCCTGGGTTGGGAAGATTCCCTGAAGGAGGGCATGGCAATCCACTTCAGAATTCTTTCCTGGAGAATCACATGGACAGAGGAGCCTGGCTGGCTGTCGTCCACAGTGTCACACAGAGTCGGACAGGATTGAAGCGACTTAGCGCTCATAGGCACAAGCGCGGTCCCTTGAATATACCTCTCCTTTTCCCGATTTGTTCACATTTACTCTGCCTGGAATATTCTTGCTCCATTTCCACTTGCCTGTACACAATCTTCTGGAAATTGTCCCTGATGTTTCCCCTACTGCCAGTCTATGCAAGGTAGTCTCTCCTTCCTCTAAACCTCTGTGGTGTTTATTACCGTCTACTTTGTATTGACGTTATTGGTATTTATACAGTGTACTATTCTTGTCTACTATCAGTGCTGTACAATAGAACTTTCTGTGGTGATAGTTAATGAGCACTTGAGATATGGCTAATGCAACTGAGGGCCTGAATTTTTCCTTTTAATTAATTTAAATATAGCTACCGGTAGCTAGTGGCTACACGGTACTAGACTAAAAGGCTCTTGAGTGTAGTACAGGGATTGTATCTTGTTTTATCTCTGTAATCATTGGAGAGAGCATCTGAAAGGCACAGTATGTTTTGTTCCCTCTTGTTTTCTCCACAGAGCCTTGTGGATAATAGATACTGCATATTTATTGGATCACTAATTATAGATATCATATTTACCAAATACATAAGTAAGGGTTCCTAACTATTTGTTCCAAATTTAAATAATTTAAATAAGGGAGAAGGAAAGGTTGAATGACCAAAACTCCCATCTGTTACTGAGAAAGATGGCTGGTTCCATTGTGAAAGGATATCTGTCTTTCGCTATCTTTCATTGTGCAAGAGTATCTCTATTTCTCTACCTCACAACATTCCTTCTTTCGGTTAAGTAAGGAACTCTGCGATTTAAGGCTCAAATGTTTTATTTTGCAGTAATTCCATATAGTGAAAAATTGCAAGAAGAGTATGGAAATTCCCATTTTCACCAAGTTTTTAAAAAATATTTAAACGTATTTTAAAATTTAAAAATAGCCATGTAGTTGCCAAGGGTTGTGGGAAGGCAGTGAGGGAATTAGTGTTTAGTGGATGTAGTTTCAATACTTCAAGATGAAAAAGTTCTAGATATTCACAATAATTGAATATATTTAACACTACGAAACTCCAATACTTTGGCCACCTCATGCGAAGAGTTGATTCATTGGAAAAGACCCTGATGCTGGGAGGGATTGGGGGCAGGAGGAGAAGGGGACGACAGAGGATGAGATGGCTGGATGGCATCACCGGCTCGATGGGCATGGGTTTGAGTAAACTCTGGGAGTTTGTGATGGACAGGGAGGCCTGGCGTGCTGTGATTCATGGGGTCGCAAAGAGTCGGACATGACTGAGTGACTGAACTGAACTGAACTGAACACTACTAAACCGTACACTTAAAAATGGTTAAGATGGTAAATTTAAGGTTATGACTTTTACTACCCCCTCCGAAAAAAAAAACCCAGACTCCCACTTTCCAGCATGAGAACAGTTAAACCATCCTTGAAAAATAAGCTATAATGTTGTCATAAACTCCAAAAAAGGAAGTATCTTTCTTTTGTTCTGTGAAAGATCCTTCTTGGAATCCATCTGTTCTTGCATTTTGGAAATCTCACTTTTTATTAGTCCTTTGTTATGGCTCATTTTAAGTTCTTTGTTTTAGAAGATAACTTTTCCATCATATTTGAACTTCAACAGAAATTGATTCTTCAGTAAAAAAAAAAAATTACCTAGATTCATCAGTTTTTATCAATCTTTCTGTATACGTGAATGGGATATGTGAGAGATATGCATAAGGGTTATAATTTCTTTTTTCTGATCCATTAGGGAAAAAATTGCATACATAAGTTTCCTTTACCCCTTAATATTTCAGTGTGTTTTCTTATGAACAAGGATAGTCTCATACACAATATATTCAGGAAACTTAAATGGATACCGTACTTTATAGTTCATATTCCACCCACACTGATTATCCCAATAATGTCCTTCATAGCACTTTCCTCCCCCAATAAAGGATCCAGTTCAAGGTCACAAATTGCATTTAGTTGTCAGGTCTTTAGTTTCCTTTAATCTGCAGTTTTGTTCTGCTTTCAGGACACTGACAGTGTTTTAAGAATACAGGCCAGTTATTTTGTAGAATTTTCCTCTACTTGGGTTTGATGCTTCTCATCGTTAGATCCAGGTTAAAGCTTTTTAGCATTGCTTCAAGGATGTATTTATACATACCTTCTCTGCCACCCACTGGTTCTTAGACTTGAGCTATTCATACTTATTTGTATTCCTAAGATTATAAAACATTATATTTCTATTAAAATGTGTATATTTATTTCATTAAATAAATTTCTAACAATAGTTTGGATAAAATACATAATTCTACCATTCCAAAAGCAATAATTGGCTCTATATTTTATAGTGGTTTTGCTTAAATTTATTAAATAATGGATTCAATTGCTCTAAACTCATTTCATCAATTAATTTAACATTTAGTATGGATATAGTTCCTCGGAGAGAACTAATGTAAAGTATTAAGGTTCAGTGATCTTTTTTATTATCCAACATTGAACACATTAAAACTATAGTCTTCCCATTTTTTAAAATCCTAATTTACTCCTCTTAATGATATCGACAATAGAAAAAGTACTTAAATTCTGATATAGCAAGTAACAGTACTTTCGGCTTTTGATGTGAGTAAAGTTTTGAACTGGTGCCCTATCCCAATATTTCGAGGATTTTTAAATGATACTGGCAAAAGTACCTTAACCATAGAGAATGTGTGTGTTTATGTGTGTGTACACGCGCTTAAAGCCTCTGGCTGTATCCGTAGAGAAGCCTGTATTTCTTAAAGGGTGTGTATGTGTGTGTCTGTGTGTGTGTCTGTGTGGAAAAGACTATTTTTAAAGGGTGTGTGTGTGTGTGTGTGTGTGTGTGTGGAGAGAAACCTGTACTTCTTAAAGGGTGTGTCTGTGTGTGTAAAGCCTGTACTTCTTAAAGGGTGTGTGTGTGTGTGTGTGTGTGTGTGTGTGTGTGTGTGTATAGAGAAGCCTGTACTTCTTAAAGGGATGTGTGTGTGTACACGCGTTTAAAGGCTCTGGCTGTAACCACAGCGCTCATTCTGGAGGATTTTTCTGGGGAGTAAGAATCGTTTCAAGAAACTGGCAGGGAGATGGACATTTTGGACAGGGACAAAAAAAAAAAAAAATGCTGTAGTGTTTTGGACACCATTAAAACGCCGAATGTTTAAATATCTTACATTGTGAGAAATGTGTGAGTGTTGAACATGTTTTATTTCAGGGGGAAATTAAACAAATATTTCTTTAAGAAGATAGAAACAAATCTTTCCTTCTCCTCCCCCCCCCCGCCCCGCCATGTAAAAGTGTCTTTGGCTCAACTTCTAGGACTTCTAGGAACGTGCAATTAAAATAAAATCGAAACAACAAAACCCTCGCAGCATTTAGACTGGTTTTTCTTTCCAGGGCTCAAGAAAACTCAAGAGCCCAACACGCTTTTCTAGACTCGAAGCTGCGAGCTCCGAGCCTTTTAGGACGTATCCCGCACACCCTCGGGACGCCGCCGGTCTCCCGCTCGGGTCACCCCCGTCAGCCTAAGGCCTCCTAGCCGCCGGCCTCCGAGGGGGTGTGTCTCCGCCCCGCAGCCGCCGCACACCCGCCTCCGCCGCAGGCCCACCTGCCGCCCTCGGCGGCCCGGCCGGGAGCAAGCGCGGGGCGGCCGCGGCGTCCGGTCCGCCCCCGGCCGGGACCTCTGGGCCCCCTTCCCGCGCAGCGAGGCCGGCTGCCCTGCAGGTCCCGCCGCCCGCTTCCGGACGGGCCGAGCCGCGGGGAGCGGAGTTCTTTTCTCCTTTCAACCCAAACTGCGACCGGCCCCCATTGAGGGCGGGAGGAGAGGGGAAACCTGCTCTTTCCCTCCACACACACATCCCTCCAAGTAACGGCGGCCGGGATAAAACTTCAAAAGTAGGATCCCGGGCCCTCCCGGAGCCGTTTGCCTCGACGCCCCTTCCCGCACGGCCCCGGCGGCCGCCCGCGCCTATCCGCGCGGCCGGGCAACGTTCTCGCTCCAGCCTTAGCAAGGCGGGCGTAGAGGCTCCGAGTGTCGGGGGAGGGGTGCAGGGCGGAGAAAGAGCATCCCCGCGCCGCTGCCGCCGCCGCCGCCGCCGCCGCCGCCGCCGCCGGCCGCTCCCCCGCCGCCCGACTGGGGGAAGGCCTCGTCACAGCCGCCGCCTCAGCAGCGGTCGCAGATCTCGCGGTGTTTGCCGGCGGCCGCGCCGCCATATTGTGTGACAGTATTTTGATTTGCACTGGGCTGGCGGAGCCGCGGCGAGAGCGAGCGAGAGCTGGGGGGGTGGGGGGAGGGCAGGCGAGCGCGAGGGGGGTGGGGGCCGAGGGAGGTAGGGAGGCCGAGCGAGCTGGAGCCGAGGAGCGGGGAGCGGCGACGCCACCCAGCCATCGTTTTTGATCTGCAGCGGCCGCCGGCGGGGCGACCCAGCCCGACCCCCCTCCCCTCCCCCTCAGCCACGAGCGGCGGCGGCGGCGGCGGCGGCCGGAGGGAGTTGGCGGCGGCGGCGGCCGATCGGAGGGGCTGAGCGGGGAGGGAGGGAGGGCTGAGGTGTCCCCCCTGCCGGGTGGAATCGGAGGCGGCGGCGGCGCTGGCGGCGGCTGTGGTGGAGGCGGCGGCGGCGGCGGCGGTGGAGACGGCTGCCCTAGTGGGAGAGGCGGCGGCGGCGGCGGCCGAGGAGGAGGAGGGGGAAGCGGCGGCGGCGGCGAAGGGTAAGCGGACAGCGCTGCCGGGCCTCGGTGGGACCCCCCGGTCCCGGCTCTCCCCTCATTTCCCCGCACCCCCCCGCCCTTCATCTGGAAGAGACTCTGCCGACTCGCGAGGCCCTTGCGGGGCGCCCGCTTCTTCCTCGCACTCTTCCTCTCCTCCGCCTCCTTCCTTCCCCAGTGGCGAGGTAGAGAGGGAGCCCCCCCCGCCCCCCAAGTCCTGAGCGGCCGGGGGTGGGGAGCATCGGGCCGGGCCTGGGCTCGGGGGAGTAAGTGTGTAGGGGGAGGGGGAGATTCATTGGAGTCGGGCGCCGGGAGAGCCCCGGGTGGGGGAGGGTGCCAGGGGGGTGGGGAGGGCCCCTGCCTGCACGGGTGACCCCCGGTCCGCCCCTTTGGCGTGTGAGATGGGGGGTGGGGGAAGGAGAAGGCTTTTGGGGGGGAGTCGTGCCCCGAATCAAGATGACTTCGGGGCGAGGGGGAAGACCGAGGGAATCTGGTGGTGGTAGTGGAGGGGAGATCGTCGTTTCCCTTTCCAATATTGGTTTTTCTGCAGCCTTTTTTCAAGTGGGGAGCCAGCCCCTCTGGGAAAGTGTGGCCCCTAGATTTCAGTGGATAGATAATTCTAGCTTTCTGTCTGATCAGTCTCAAACCCTAAGACTGTGGTTGTGGCAGGAAGGCTGGAAGGGTCTTGGATATCGCCGAACAGGTGACAGGTGTATCTTTCTGTGGCTGATGCTGTGGGATGGCCCGGGCAGGGTAGTGTACCACAGTGTCAGAGACTGTGTGCGTTCGTATTTATGTGTTTGGCCACGTTTCATTCCATATATAGTATATTTGAGATGTTAGGTTTCCATTCTTCAAGTCAGCTTAATTGTTGTGGAGAAATTCTTCAAATGTTTCTGATAAGAGGGGTTTCCAGGAGGGTGGAGGGAATTTGCAGCTTCCCGGGGGTTTCTCAGGAGTCCGTGAGTTTCGGGTCGCCAGTACGAGGCCGTTTTGAGTGCTCTATTTCATTGGAAAGTTCTTGAACACTAAGGTCGTATTTGAGGCAACAGTGAGGCAGTATAATTTTGCATCCATTTTGTCTGTTTTAGGTAGGTTTGTAAAAGTGTCAGACTTCAAGGTCAGGTTGATTCACATTTTTATGAAAGGAATCACTTTGTGCTTTAGCTCACTCTGAAGAGTATGTTGCTCATTATGCAATTTCGGATTTGGCCGGGAATTTTGGTGGGCATGGGACAGAATTTTGCTTTCAGTTTTTACACTACTACTGCTTACCACACTTCTCGTACAGTGGCAGAGTATTGACACCTTTTAAAAAATATCTTTGAATTACTTGTAACAGTGAAATCGTGCTTGATTTTAATCCTAGTTGGAAACTTTAGATTTTGAAACCATTACATTTTCTAATAAAGACAGACATGCTTTTCATCTTGTGCGCTTTGGCTGAGCACTTAAATTAGAAACAATGGGAGGAATTGTTAGATAAATGAGCTACAAATTTTAAAAGGGTTAAGTTTTAAAAGGATCTATAGCTTTAAAAAAAAAAGTGTATGGAACGAATATATTGAATGATGGCACTACCAGTGTGTTAACAGGAAATAGAACAGAAATTCCAGTGATTCAGAACTTCTGTTAGTTTTTTTTTCCCCCCTTAAATCTTATCAGTTTCTAATAGAGGGTGCTTAATATTTAAATCTTTAAAGGATCAACTAAAAGTTGAATGTGTTAATTAGATGAGTAAGTCATCTACTGCATATACTATGTTACTTCATTTTTCTTTTGGGCAAGTGGAATACCTTTTCTTGAATTCAAAACTATTCTCAGGGAACACTGATGAAATGCATGCCTTTCACTTCTCTTTAGTGAACTGTCATATAGTGCAACCTGAGCTTTTGTCACTTGTTAAGTGTATAAACAGTCACTCTCATTTGATAGAAATTCTCTGAAAAATGTTTTAACTTAATCTGATCTGATTGAAATAACACCTATATTTGGTCCTCTCTTTACTGAAAAGAAACACTTGCCTTCAACTAATGATATTATTTAAAACTTGCATATAATTATTGCATTTAATGAAATCAGGAGGTTTTTAAACTACAAAGTAAGCATTACTCAGATCCCCAATTACATTATTACTGAGTACTGCTTCTTTAGTATTAGTAACACGTTACACTTGGGTAACTATCTTAAAATGATTAGTCTTATGTCTTGACAGAAATAAAAATTTATTATACTTCTGTACATTTCTCTGTAAGGAAAATTCTTTTCTCAAAATAGTATTTAGGATAAAATCGACATATGTATCTATGAACATATGGCACTGTACAAAATAGGTGTAATGTACACCATTTACATGAAACTTTGTGGGTTTCTGTGCCAAAAAAGTCCCATGAGGAATGTGTGAGTTTTCTGAAACAGCGTTTTTTTTTAATTGTATAAACTCAAGACTAAAATTTTTTTTTTTTTTTTTTAACAATTATCAACATACATTAAAAGGCAATGTTTTACATTGTTGTAGATGTTTTGGGGGAGAAGGAAATGGCAACCCACTCTAGTGTTCTTGCCTGGAGAATCCCAGGCACGGGGGAGCCTGGTGGGCTGCCGTCTACGGGGTCGCACAGAGTCGGACACGACTGAAGCGCCTCAGCAGCAGCAGCAGCAACAGCAGATGTTTTGGGAAAAAAGTTCCTGATAATCTTTACAACATATAAAATTTGTGAATTAAACTATAATTCAGGAAAGCTTCAGTTCCTTTGTATCTCTACCTGGCCAGGCTCCTATGACCCAAAGGAGGACAATAGTAGCACTTTTCTGTTATGTCACTTACGTCATCTTCATTTGATCCATCTAAGTTTGGGACTTTGTGAAATAGAAGGATTATGAGGTAATAACAGAGGCAAATTTGAAAATGGGGCAAAGTAGTAATGAGGAAGAAGATAGGGGCTAAGATGCTAGTAGAGGATTAGATGAGCAATTTTAGGCAACTAGGAAAATGGAGATGTGAATAGTGGTGGGTGCCAAGCATAGGAAAGTGATCATGCTGAACTGTTCTAAGGAGATGTGGTCTGACTCTTTTGATAGACTCTCACAATCTATATGTCATATTTTTTAAAATGAGTAAATAAAAATTAAAGTGAAAGTCTAAATGAAATGCATAACTTTAATGCTGGAATGCTAGTAGTAAGTAATTTTTAATCCTCTATATTAAGATGGTAAGGATTGGGTGACTGAAATCATATGAAATCTAAACATATGTATTAATATGTTTTTACTTTTTTGCCTCTGGCTTGTATTTCCAGAATACTTATATAGTATTTTAAGATTTCATTTTTTTGTGGTGAATGACAGAGTGTTGTTTACTCCCTCAGTCGTGTCCAATTCTTTTGTGACCCCATGGACTGTAGTCTGCCAGACCCCACTGTCCATGGAATTCTCCAGGCAGGAATACTGGAGTGGGTTCCAGTTTCCTTCTCCAGGAGATCTTCCTGACCCAGGGATTGAACCTACATCTTCTGCATTGGCAGGCAGATTCTTTAACACTGAACCAAGGACGCTGACCTAATCAGAAAGCTAAAATCCCTGAGTAAGTACTAGGGGTAGCCAGTACTGTGCTTTATGTTCCCTTTGTGATATGCTTAGTCACTTGGTCATGTCCGACTGTTTGCGACCCCATGGACTATATAACCCGCCAGGCTTCTCTGTCCATGGGACTCTCCAAGCAAGAATAATGGAGTAGGTTGCCGTGCCCTCCTCCAGGTGATTTTCCCAACCCAGGGATCAAACCCAGGTCTCCTGCATTGTAGGCAGATTCTTTACCATCTGAGCTACCAGGGAAGCCCATGTTCCCTTTAGTTAACTACTAAACTTGCCTGTGATCTTGGTAGAGTTAGAGATTAAGAATGGCTCTTTTTCTTAGTTTTTCTAAGTATTCCATTCCTTAAAACACATTGTTTGGTATTAAGTAGTACTTAATATTAGCCTTCCAGCATTAAAGTTACTCATTTCATTTAGACTTTGATTTTTATTGACTCATTTTGCAAAATATGCTTAGTTTCTAATTTCTGAATCCTCTAAAGGAATGGGCTCCTGTTAAAAAGTGCAGTAAGATGTGTCAGCTGAGAAGTTGATGTTTTGGAAGGATATAGAAGTCAGAATTGCCACAAGTCAAAATTGTGAATATTAATTTCAATAAAGGACTTCTGTGAAAATTGATTTAAGTTTTGGCACTTAAAAAAGTGCTTTGTTTGAAATATAATTTATGTAGACCCCAATAGACAATGCTTGCTAAATGAGACTTTGCTGAATGTATCTTTTTTTTAATTTGCCATAACATTTTACTTTAACAAGAACTTCTGTTGGATTTCTCATCTGTTTCAGCTCAAAATTTGGTATCAAGGAAGTGGTAAATTTCTTTTGGCATTTAATATCTTAACATTAACCTTTTTAGTGTTTCCTACATAGTAAAAGAGAAACTAATATTTGTTGAATACCTACTGGGTGTCAAGTTTTCTATTATTTCACAAATATTTATTGAGCACTTACTATGTGCCAGGGCTCTTTGAGATGTTGGAGATGACAGCAGTGGATAACATAGACAAGATTTCTGTCCTCATGTAGTTTACATTTTAGTATTGGAAGACATAATAAATGAGGAAAATCAAGTGTGTCTGAGAAAGAAAAGTACTGTGGAGAAACATAATACAGAAAAGGGGGTTAGGGAACAGACATTGCCTATCTGCTCTTTTAAAAACTGCATAATGGATATTATATTTGATTTCAGAAACAAAATCTCCCATACATAAATTTTTTTCTTTTAAGAATATATTTCATAACTTGGGAGCGACATTATGTTTATACTTCGGAGTTTTAATTAATAGCAGTTTGGTGTTGGTAGTGCTTCAGAAAGCTGCTTTTTGGCTCAATAGAAAACTTGGGAGTATGCTCTACTGGTTTGAATCCTGATTTTGCCACTTACTAGCTTTGTGATTTGAGATCAACTACAATTTCTCAGCCTCTTTGAGCTTATTTTCATCTCTGAAAAATGAGTGTATCATACATTTTGTGTAAATTATCTAATTTACAGAGGGGGCTCGATAAATTGCAACTTTTTTGTCTGTTGCTTATCTGGAGTTCTGTTATAAAACAAACATAGTTGAAGTTGGTAACCCTTCCAAGAAGCTTTCACAGCACTGTGGGGGACATTGTTTAATACACATTGTATTTGAACAGTTACCACTCTTCTCTGGTAGAATAAGGTTAATTAAAACTCAACTGTAATTTGTAGTCAGACTTTCTGGAGAGTTTGTACACATTGTGGAATCAGTGTGCTGTCAGGAGTACACCTGGTCTTTATGATGAAGACACATGGTGACAGATCTTATTAATGAGCCGGATGTCAGCATTTTGAGAAGTAGATAAAAATAGTGTATAGGATCCGTGGAAGCACTGTGAAATCTTTAGTGCAGTCTAAGTATTCAATAAATGTTCACTTTTTCTGTAATTATTATGCCTTTATTGTGTGATGGGGGTAATCCAAAGTATTCACGAAGTATTAAGGAAAACTTTACAAAGAGAAAATAATGTTAATTGTGGATAAGTTTTCTGAAGAAAGTGGAATGGTCGATCAGATTGCAGTTATTTGTTTCTCATTTTTAGCCTGGGAAATCACTCAACTGAATTTTTCAAGGACAGAGCATGCCTCATTTTCCTTTCAGTCTTGACTTCACCATATCTTCAGTGCCTGGCCTGCACTTAGGAGCTCAAGAAATACTGTATGTTCAGTGCTGAACGACTCTTAGTGATAGTTTTCCTTTGGTATCACAACTCTTTTTGGTAGTAAGCACCTCCTGATTTTGAAAAGTGCTTGCGCTGGACTTAAGCCTTTAAATCTCTTGTTTTAAGCACAGACTGAGGTATCACACAGAGTCTTCCGAATGCCTTTTTTTTTTTTTTCCCCTCAATTTAGCCAAAAGTTTGAAAAAAGATCCTACAGATTAGAAGGAAGAAAAGAAATCAGTTATTTACAACTAGATTGGTATTTGTGAACCTATTCATATGAAGTTATTGACATTAAAGTAAAGTGAATAGCAATTTTTAAAGCAGAGTAGAAGAAATAATTCATGCATAATTTTACACTACCAACCTTTAAAAGACAAACTTATCTCGTTTGTCTCTTTAAGGCAATTTCAGTGAAACTGTAGATTTATACCGACATTATAAATTAAATGGCTGTCAATTTCTTACATTCCTATGATGTGGAGAATTTTGGTGTTTTCACGGAAAAGGGAAAACATCCCACCCCACCCCACCCTTACTAGTAACCATTTTTCAGATGTTAAATCTTAGCATCAGTCAGCTTTTTCCTGTTCTGTGGCAAGTTATTCTCTGCCTAATGAATACAGTAATAATTTTAGCTTTCCTAAAACTAAAGACTTGCCTTAGATCTAAGATCTTTAGTCATTTATATAAATTATTTCTTGGCTTAAAAAAAAGCCAAGATTTTTTTGAAGATTTATAGAAACAAATTGCTTGATATTCAGATTTGTTTTAGAAATGAGCTAGAAATACCTGCAATTGAATATTTTTATACTCTTGTGGGATTTTGCTTGTTTGCTTGTTTTGAACTGTAACAAAACCTACCACTGGAAAGGGATACTACTATAGGGTGTCAGCTTGAGTGGCTTCAGAAAGAAAGTTTTGATTTATCCATAAACAGATACAACATAGATAAGGGCATTTTAAGAATTTGTAATATTTTAATTGCCTTTTAAAAGAAAATGGCATTCTTGTTTCACTTAAGAAAAAACAAAACACAGTCCTTGTACAAGCCTCAGAAGCCAAAGAATAAAATAGAGGTTGGAATGGTCCCACAGAGAGAAGCAAGAGTAACAAAGTGTAGGATTTAAAAGATTTTGGTGGAAGTATATGAATGCTGATTGTTTTTAATAAAATGATTCGAAAGAATCCATCTGTTAAAGAAAATGTGTGACCCCTGCAACCAGCCCCTGCCCATGCTTGCCACAATGTTAATAGTAAGTCAAAAGCAGTGCCACATACTGAGGTATATTCTAGAGATTAGTACTATTACCAGAAACTTCAGAGTTTCTGGGGGGTTGATTCTGATCATTTAATTTTTCTATTTGGCTAGTGCAGAAGACAGATTCTGGGAGAATAACAGATGACAGTGGATTATTAAGGTGAAAAAAGTGCAAAAAAGTAAATTTTCACTTAGTTAACTATACTTGAATAATGGGAAGCAACTTTACAGTTGGAATTCAGTTTTGTTAGGTTTTTCTTTCAGGATACCTGTTCAGTTCATTTTTCTCAGCAAGTAAAATAAAAGGGAAGTAACTTCTATATTATTTAATTTACAGTAACTCTTCAGACCAAGGATGAAATAAAACATCACCAGCGTTTTTTTTAATTCAATAATATTATTTTTTATGTCCATATCTCACATTCAGAAAAGAGTTAGTGCTAAATTACCTGATGTTTATTACTGGACTGACTGATTTTTTTTGCTTTGATTTTTTTTTTCTAAAAGTTTTTTATGTCAATTCATCGAACTAGTGGTGGTTGTAGAATCTTTTGCTCTACTGATGAGTATAATTGCTCTTTGTATAAATAATGTTTAACAGATTAGTGATAGACTCGTATTACACAGCTATGCTTATACTAACATTTTCTTTTCATCAGCTTTTATTGATGGTGAGTTATCACTAGAAAATAGTTACACAGAAGATAGTAATACAGGCAAGAAAATCTACTTTTTAAAAGGAATTCAGAACAGGGTATGTGTTGCATTTTAATTCGTTGAGTACATTGTGGTAAAATTGCTTGGGTTACTTTTTAAAAAACTATTGGTGACCAGATAAACAAGAGCATCTACTCTTTGGGACACAAGCTGATGTATGTAGGAGTCACAGTTAAGTAGTTACCAGAATTGAAGGGGAAAAGTTCTCAAGATATCTTAAGGGATCACTGTTAAACAAGAAAGTTGAAAATACAGGCCCTGTGTATTTGCATTGAGAGTAATTTGGTGTTTACCTTGTGACAGGTGTATACCTGCACTGTACTTACCTGACTGCAGTTTGCTGCTTTATGATGATTTCCAAAGGAAATGGAAAAATAAACTTGTGGAAATGAGGTTTCAAAAAAACTTTCCATTTCCACAAAGCCAATTCTTCTTTTTTACATATGAAAATGTATTGACACCTGTTGGTTGAGCTTGATTCTTTTTCTTGAGATTTTTCTAGCTGAGGTGAGGGTTGCCCTGAATGAGACATCCTCATTCTCTTTGTGAGATTTTCCCTTCGTGAACACTGGCGTGAATTTATAGGATGACGGTTCAGAACCGTTGCTGTAGCTTTGTGAATGAAATAAATCCATTGTATTCTTTTGAGGAAGGAAACTGGTTCATGGGAAAATTGAACTGGTGATCTTAGCCTAACCAAACTGCAGAATCAGTACTTCTGTAGGGTAATACATGACCAAAAGAATAGAAAGAAACTCCATGGAGTTTGCTTCATATGCCTTCTATGATACACCTGCGCACAGTAGCTGACTAACCCAAGAAGTCCTGGCTGATTCATCCTTTCACCGTGAGTCAAGACTGGTCTACTAGTCAACCTAATTCACCTATCCAGGAGTTTTGAATTAGTTTTGAGTCCTGCTTGTGTGCCAGGTACTTTGCTAGGTGAAGAGATTGGAAAGATGAGTAAGATATGTCCTTGCCCTCAAGGGACAGGTATTCAAACTAGTATAGTGAAGTGAAGTTGCTCAGTCGTGTTCGACACTTTGCAACCCCATGGACTGTAGCTTACTGGGCTCTTCCATCCATGGGATTTTCCAGGCAAGAGTACTGGAGTGGGTTGCCTAGCAAATGCAGTGACCAGGTTAAATGTAAAACACTTTAGCGATCTACAGAAGGGGGTGTTCAACCCTGTGAGGGAAGGAAAGATATGAGAGGGAATTCTTCATAGGAAAGGTGACACAATCTGTGTGCCAGATAGGCAAGGAAGAGGAGAATTTGGGAGAAGCAAGGCCATTTCAGTCAGAACAACATGCATAAAGGATGGAGGTAGGAGAGGACACACCTACTCAGTACAGTGTATTAGGTACCAGTGGTGGGTTAATCGGAAGTGAGGTAGAAAATGAGAAGAGCATGAAAATACTTGTATACTCTATAAAATAGATTTGACTTCATCCCATAAATGATGGAATGTTTAAATTAACATCCTAGAAAGATTTCTCTGGCTCTAGAATAGAGAATATTTAGGAGCTGGGGGTGGGGTGGAAGAGGTAGCTTTATAACCATTTATTTGAGAATTGATGAAGCGATGAGTTAAGGCTGTAATTAAGGAGAAGAGTGGGTGATGAATTTGAGAATACTGAGTGTGAAGTAAGGTAAGAATCTCACACGCCCCGGCTTGAGTACCTGGGTGCAAAGTGTAATGCCTGTCAATCATCGATAAAAGAACATGCCAGGGGCACTAGCAGGTGAGGAAGATATTTGAGTTCTGTTTATGGTTGTATGGCTCCTATAGAGAGAGAAAGAAGAAGAAGACATCACTTTATGTGTGTGGGGGGGAGTGGTAACAACTGGGAAGTCTTCTCTGATTAGATGACATTTGAGCAGGTATCTGAGTGAAGTAATAAAGAGAAAACTTTCTAAATAGAGAGGTGGGAGCATGCCTGCCATGTTCTAAGAGCATGAAGACCAGTGTGGTTGGAGTTGAGAAAGGGAGAAGTGTAGATGAGATCCTGGTGAGTATGTGCTTTTCATGTAGTGCCTTTAGATTGTAGTAGGGATTTTAGTATTTAGGATGAGCTTAGAAGCTACTGAAGGGTTTTAAAACATGAGCTATTTGCCTTTTCCCCTCCTCTCACTTGTTAAAATATGATTTGTCAGTGGCTATGTGTGTGTAATTCTATATTATTTTCATGTAGGTAAATTCATGTAACCCTCACAGTCAGGATACAGAACTACATCTGTTCCATCATCACAAAGAAACTCCTCTGTGCTACCCAGCCTTAACCACTGATCTGTTCTCCATCACTGTAATTTTGTCGCTTGGAGAGTGTTATAAAAGTGGAATCATACATTATGTGATCTTTTGAGATTGGCTTTTTTCCCCTCAGCATTATACCCTTGAGATCTATTCTAGTTGTTTCTTCTATCAGTGATTCGTTCCATTTTAATTATAAGAATTAAAATGTGAGTGTGTGTTTTAGTCACTCAGTCATGTCCGACTCTTTGAGACCCCCATGGACTGTAGCCCACAAGGCTCCTCTGTCCATGGGATTCTTCGGGCAAGAATACTGGAGTGGGTTGCCATTCCCTTCTCCAGGGAGGAAGTTGGAAGGGTACCATTGTATGGTGTACCACAATTAATTCAGTCATTGACTGAAGGACTTTTGTGTTTCTAGTTTGGGGCTATAAACACAAAGCTGCTGTGAACAGTTTTGCAGGTAAAATATGTTTTCCTCTCTCTAGGATAAGTCCCCTGGAGTACAGTTGCTGGGTTGTATGATAAATATATATTTAACTCTATAAGAAACTGCCACTTTTCCAGAATGGCTGAACCATTTTTCACTCCTACCATCAGTGTGTAAGAGATACAGTTTCTCTGCATCTTTGTCAGCATTTGATACTGTCAGGATATTTTTTTATTTCAGCCATTCTAATAGATATGTAGTGATGTCTCCTTGTAACATTAGTTTGTATTTCCCTAATGGCTAATGGTGTTGAATGTATTTGCATGTGCTTGTTTGATGTCTGTATATCCACTGTGAAGTGTCTCTTCAGGTCTTTGCTTATGTTCTAATGTGATTGTTTTCTTCTTGTTGAGTTTAATGAGTTCTTTATATATTCTGAATAGAAGCACTTTGTCAAATATGTGATTTGCAAATATTTTCTCCTGGTCTGTAGCTTATCGTTTCATCTTCCTAATGGAGGCTTTTGCGGAGAAAAAGAAATTATGAAATCTAATTTATCTTTTTTCTTTTATGAATTGTTCTTTTGTTATCAAGTCTAATATCTTCTTAACTTTAGGTTCCAAAGATTTTCTCCGGTTTTCTTCTAAAAGTTTTCTGAAAAGCTTTATGTCTTGCATATGTAAATCTGTGATCTGTTTTTACTTAATTGTCACATAAAGGTATAAAGTTTAGATTGAATTTCATTTTTTGTCTGTGAAATGATCAGCTGTTGCAATACCACTTATTGAAAAAAAATTACCCTTCCTCCATTGAACTACTTTTGCACATTTGTCAGAAATCAGATGGCTGTGCTCTGATGGTCTACTTCTAGACTCTCTGTTCTGATCCATTGATCTTTGTGTTTACCCCTGGACTCGTATCTCATTTTCTTGATAACTGTAGCTGTATGGTAAGTCCTAAAACCAGATAGTGAAATTTCCCTAATTCTTCTTTTTCAGGATTGTTTTTAACCATTCCATTTCCTTTCCATGTAAAATTTAGGATCTGTTTTTTTAAAAAGCTGGAATTTTGGTAGGAATTTCATTAAACTCGTAGATGTATTTAGGGAAAATTGATATTTTCATTTTGTTAAGTCTTTCAATCATAAACACAGTTTATCTCTCCTTATATTTATAGATTGCGTTATTTCTTTGATCAGCATTTTATAGCTTCTGACACACCCACATTTTATATATGTTTTGCTAGATTTGTACCTAGGCCCTTTTTCTTTTTTTTTGGAGCAGTCATAAATGATACTGTGTTTTAAATATTGGTTTCTAGTTGTTTATTGTAATTTATAACAATGTGGTTGATTTCTGTGAGTAGATCCTATATCCTGAGACTTTGCTAAACTAATAAATTCTAGTAATTTTTTTGTGTGAGTTTTCTAATGTATCTGTGAATGCGACAGTTACGTTTCTTCTTTTCCAGTGACTTTTATTTCCTTTTCTGACCTTACTGCTCTGATAAATACTTTCAGTACTATGTTTAGTAGGCATGGGGAGATTAGACATGCTAGTCTTACTCCTGATCTTAGGGGAAGGCATTAAGTCTGTCACCATTAAGTACATGTTAGCTGTAGGTTTTTTGTAGGTGCCTGTCTTTTCCTTATTTGAGTTTTTATCGTGACTGGGTATTGAAATTTCTCAAGTGGTTTTTCTATGTCAATTGATACGGTCATATGGTTTTTCTTATTTAAACTGTTAACTGAAGGTAACTTCCCTTTTTAAAGATACACTGTGGCAGCTCTTTGTGGAATAAACTCTTAAGGGCAGGGCAAACATGTCAACGGAGAAGCCATATTGGAAATTATTGCAGTTATCTAAGTGAGAGCTGATAGTGGCTTGGACCACAGTAACAACAGGAAACGGTATGAAGAGGGCAGATTTTGGATATGTTACAAACCCTGAGTGGCAGGCAGGATGTGTTGATGAATTGGATCTGAGGCATAAAAGAGCAGTCAAGGAGTACTCAAAGATTTTTGACCCAAGCATTTGAAAGTATGGAGTTGCTGTTGACTGAGTTGGGGAAGACAGTGAAGTAACAAGTTGGGCTGGACAATCAAGAGGGTTTTTGTTGGGGCATGTTAACTTCGAAAGGCCTACTAGACATTTAACTGGACCTATCAAGTGAGTAACTTGAAATTCAAAATGGAATTCAAGCAAGAAATTCAGGCTAGAAATAGAAATTAGAGTCATCAGTTGAGTTGATATATGAGAAATTACAGTGATATTTATTAAAAATTTTACCTGTAACCTTTTTCTTTTTACTATACTGTTATTTAGGTTTATTAGCAAAAAACATGATTCTCCTAGCACATGAAAAACTTTGTGAAAATTTGGATTGTTTTGTTTATTAACACTGTTGCCTTATCTCACATTAAATGCACCAGAAATTATGTGATTGGGAGACAATTTGGGAGATATGTATGTATTGTAATGTGTATTTAATCATGCTTATTTGATAAGTAGATGGCTATAATAGTAGTATAGACACATGTGCCTTACTAATTTTGAGAGCTTTGTCCTAAATCTTTGTAAACAAAGTAAAAAGTTTATGCATATTGTAAACAAGTTTTGATACTGTTATTAAGTGGCTGAGAGGCTTTCTGAGGCAACATTTCTTTTGTAGAAAAAAACAGGTAGCCAGAGAGACAGATCAAAAATAAAAATTAAAAATGAGAATGCAAAATAGATAGCAAGGAGAGACTTTTTTATTTTTTTAAGACTTCTGACTTAGAGCCAGAATTAAATTGGTAAAGGGAAAGGGTGAGCCTCTGTTTACAAACTTGATAAAAAGATACCCTCTGAGTTCCATTCAGATGTGTTTTCTTCATATTAAGGTATTCTGGAAAATGCTTTTTAAGTGGCATGACATTTTCTGTTGTAGCTAATTAATGATCTTTTCTTATTTATAATATAAATATCTCTAGCACATTATTTCCCCTGTTGCAGGGTTTGCCATATGACATTATAATATTCTGTTTATTTTTCAGTTTCTCCCACTGATTAAGGTTTTACAGCATTAAGTACAATGCCTTAGTACAGTAAGCTCTATGTAAATATTTATGAATGAATGAGTGAACAAACACACTACTAAAGTTTAAAGCTATTAGATTTACTTGCTTTTGAAAGTGTGTTTTTGAGATTCCACAGTATAAATTATGGTCGAAAGTCTTTGCTGAGTAGTGCCCTAATGCTTTCAAACAAACATTATACCCTGGAAAAGTATACCCAAACATAGCACATTACTAACCCAAGGTCAGTGAGGCACATATTTTGCGTCTTGTTATTTGTTCTTTTTTCATAGTAATAGTGGTTTTAAAGAATTCCCCTGCCAATGAAGGAAACACAAGAGATGCGGTTTCAGTCCCTGGATCATGAAGATCCCCTGGAGGAGGAAATGAAATGGCAGCCAACTCCAATATTCCTGCCTGGAGGATCCCATGGATACATGGAGCCTGGTGGGCTGCAGTCCGTGGGGTCGCAAAGAGTTGGACACAACTGAGTGCATATACACACACACAGTGGATTTTTACAAAATCTAAACCTGGCCTAGACTTCTTGTATGCAGTGGAGCACACATTGTAAATAGTAGGTTGGGCTTAGAGTTTAGTCTATAGTAGTATCTCATTGGAAATTTCCTATACACATTTTAAAAGAAAGTAACTTTCATCTTCCTTTTACCTACTCCCCCGTCATTTCCAGGTTGATGGTAGAGGTATAAGCCAGGTTTCTTTTCAGTAATGAGTATACATACTTTAAAAAACATTTTCATATACCTTTTCTCCTTTGAGCTTTATAAGACAAAAATACCCTGAGTCTTTACTGTTGCAATTCATATTTAAGCCCAGGAGAACAGTTATTTTTGAAAGCCGTAGTATTTTATTTCCAAATCTCTAGTGTGTGTTTTTTGTATGTGTATGTTTATGTACGTGTATGTATATATCTGTGCATGCATGCTCAGTTGCTCAGTCATGTCTGACTCTTTGCGACCCATGGACTGCAACCTGCAGGCTCCTCTGTCCATGATATTGGCCAGGCAAGAATACTGGAGTGGGTAGCCATTTCCTCCTCCCAGGGATCTTCCCAACTCAGTGGTCAAACTCACATCTCCTGCATTGGCAGGATGATTCTTTACCTCTGAGCCACCTGGGAAAAGAAGAGAGAAAGTGAAGTTGCTCAGTCATGTCCAACTCTTTGCAACACTGTGGACTGCAAACCACCAGCCTCCTCTGTCCGTGGGATTCTCCAGGCAAGAATACTGGAGTGGGTTGCCGTTTCCTTCTCTAGGGGATCTTCCCCACCCAGGGATCAAACCCAGGTGTCCCACATTGCAGCCAGACTCTTTACTGTCTGAGCCACCAGGGCCTGTCCAGTGACCTGGAAAACCAGGTATATATCTGTATATACATGTATATATTGTGCTAGTCCATGAAACATTAATGAAGTTTATAGGAAAAATGGCTTTCCTCTGATATGGTTGACACCAGTGTAGTAAGTATAAGTTGTTTAGTGCTCTGTTTTAGGCATTGTCATGGAAAGACAGGGAGGCTGTATAAAATAATCCTTATTTTCTCTGGGAGAGACCAGTATATAGTCAGCTGAGGATTCTTGAGAACATTAAATGAGCAAATGCATTATAAATCATTTGACCTAGTGCTTAGCACATAAATGTTTAATTTTACTCATTGTTACAAAATTGTAAACTTTGTTATAATAAACTAAAACTTTATTGTTACACCTCTTTTCATTTGACTTTCTTGGTTCAGTTCCTTCTTGCATTTTATCTAACTTTTCTAACTCCTTTGTTGTTAAGTTCTTGGTTTTTATGTCTCCTCTCTTCCTGTCCAACCTCTTTTCCATTATTCCCTAGGTCAATGTCATCACCTTCTACTGAAATGCAGTGCAGTCTAATTCTGCAAAATCTCTTACCTCTCTTAGGAAGGAAAATGACATGATCCAGCAGTGTTTCAGGAACTGGAAATCTTGTTGCCACTCTGAAATATAGCTTAGAAGACCTAAGAGTAGAGTAAGCTATCAGATAAGAGATTACTGTGTTGCTTCAGTTGTCCCGATAACAGGGACCTGAACAAGGGTGTTGTGGGAATAGAAAGGGGAATTAATGCAAGAAGCGCTTGTGGGAGTAATCAGTAGAACTTTGCCACTGATTGTATATGGTGAAGAAAAGAATTGAAGACCTTGAGATTTCTAGCTTCAGAATCAGCCCTGTACTATTAGTAAGTAACATATAGATATATTATTGTGTGGGAGGCAGAGGGTTGAGTTTTGGACAAGATATTTTAGTAGCGTGGCACTGTCAGACTATTAGTTTATTTGTTCCAGTCCCACCCACTCATCCTCCCCCCTCACTCACTCACTGAATTCCATTGCTATTAGTCTAAGAACTTCCCTTTAAGAAAGGTAATTTCTATTTGGTCATAATCAGCACTAGAGACTGAAATATGTGGAGAGCAGTCTTTTGTTTCCTACCCACATTCCCATTGCCCTCCTCTTTTGGAACCTTCCAAAAAGATTACTTAGAGTAATATTTACCACCATTACTACTATCACCCACCCCACTTCTGGGATATTCATAGATAATTTTTTTTATTTTTATATAAAGTAAATGGGGTGACTTGGCTGGCCTCTTTGAAGAAAAATAAAACTTTATGAAGTGTTTGTGATTAAAAGATTAATCAATGAGTAGAGTAATACCTCATTCATCTAGTATTACTGGGCAATAAATATTCTAAATAAGACAATTGAAACTTATCCACAAATCTGTTTCCATGTAGACTTTGTGTATATAGAGCTTTTAATGCTATTTTTATATATACTATGAAGATGATAAATAGCTCCAAATCTATTTCTTTATAATGTTTTATAGGACTTACTGCCTTCTGAGAACATTTCTCCACCCTCACTTTACCTCCTGTTCTCCTTTTTGTTCCAGGGTTTCAGAATGAGAATCAGGAGTCCCTGATTCTAGTCTACGGTCTAAAAGTAAATTCTTGTTTGAGGATCTCTGTTTTTTTGGTTGTTTTTTACGATTGAATCTGTGAAATCTGGATTTGTGCCTAGCATATAGTAGATGCTTAGTATTTTTTTGAATGAATCATTGTTTTATGCCTACTTTAGCACTCTTCCCCTGATTTATTACTTGGAATTCATCACTGCCTAGTAAATAACTTTCTGAGTTTTTAATATAATATGACTATCTAGGTTCTAATTGGGTTGAATTATTAATGTTAAACTTCCTTTATGAGTCTGTTTTTGCTGCTTAGTAGAATTTTCAGTCCTCTTGATGCATATTCTGGTCCTTAAACTTTTGAAAGAAACAGTCTTCTACTACTTGGTTTATAGAGAATGAGTACGTTAGTCACTCAGTTGTGTCTGACTCTTGGGGACCCCATGGATTATAGCCCACCAGGCTCCTTTATCCATGGGATTCTCCAGGCAAGAATATGGGAGTGGGCTGCCATTCCCTTCTCCAGGGGATCTTCCCAACCCAGGGATCGATCCTGGGTTTCCCACATTACAGGCAGGTTCTTTACCATCTAAGCCACCAGGGAAGCCCTTATTGAGAATAGTTTCTTTACTGAATACATTCTATGGGCCTGTATTACATATAGGCAGTGCCGCTATATACAAGTATGTCACCCATGTCCCCAGGGATCTTACACTTTAGATGAAGAGACACAGAAATGGAGCTCTAAGAGAATAATTACATTTTGGGTCATGAAGCACTGATCCACAGGTGCATTAGGAGTTCTAGAAAAAGGAGGGATCCATGTGGGCTGAAGCAGTGGGAAAATAATGCAAAAAGGAGATGGAACATGAATTGCTTTTGAAGAGGTAGTTAAGATTTTGACAAGCATTCGGTGGAGAAATGACATCCTAAGATAGAGCAGTAGTGTAGTCAGGAATGAAAACAAAGTTGAAGATGTTTAGACAAAGTCCAGATTTCTCTGAGTGTGGGGACTAGTGGGAAGTAAAAGCAACTAGATTTAATAGGATTTTACTCTAGACTCCAAAACCCTGAAGAGGATCTGAGGACAGAATTTAGAGGAGTCCCTGCATTTAGATGGGGAAAAAAAGCTCTTTATATTGTTACTAACAATAACCTGTAACTAAAATTTAACCTTTCTTTCTCTTATGATTTTAATCAGTAAAGCACAGTAGTATTACCAGTGCTATGATTTTATTAGTCATAGAAAAAGCACAAATATTATCTTTACTGTTTTGGCTGTCTCTGAATATAGTTTATGCAAATTACTACATTAAAACTATAGTTGTTATTAGATTCCACTGGAATTTACATGTTGGGTGTTAGTAAAGAAGCTGATACATAAATATATCAAAAATATGGGTTCTGAAAAACACTTGGTAATTTTCAATATAATTGATTTTCTTTGTGATCATTGATTTTATTTTACTCATTTAAAATAAAGCTGGCCTTCTTTGTAATCCTATGTACTGTGTTTTATGTATTTCAAGTCATTCTGAGAGGCAATATGTAGCTTTCTCCCTGCCAAGCGGGGGTCCAAGGTACCAGTTCCAGTGGAACCAAACTGGAGAAGGCCTTGAAAAGCACACTGAGAAGTTTTAATTGAAGTGATAAACAGGGGAGGAACCTAGTATATTTTTCATTTGTTTTTGTTATTTTAACGAAATTGTGTATTTACTCTGTACTGAGTAAATTTTTAAAATTTCATCAGGTTGGAGAAAAGAGAGCCTCTTCTTAGCTTACAGTTATAGATAAACTAAACTTTAAAAGTGAACAGAAGTTTGAATATAATACTACAGTCACTATCTTTACCCTCTTATTATGTGTCTGTTCCAGTTTCTTAAGTTCTTGTGCAAAGGAATGAAATATTTAGGGTGGTTATATAGGAACCTCTCTTAATCAGCTCTACTATACGTGATTGGTCAAATGTGAAGGACTTAATGGCTGGGATGTAAGCTGTGGGTCTGGTCATTTAGAAGTCGGATGATTGGGATAATGTGGTAGCAGTTAGGGTGGAGTAGAATTGGCAGTTGTGGTATTTGGAAAGAAGAACCTATAGGACTTGGTGGTAGATATGAATGCTGAAATGGATGGAGTGGTGTTAGGGAAAGTATCAAAAGGAAAGTTAAGAATAGGATGCCTGAATTGGGGTGTATATATTGTATATTTTGTAACACCCCCAGCAAAGTTTGACATATCATGGGTAAACAAGCTTAGTAGTTTAGAAGTGTTGCAGTGGAAAACTTCCTTTTAAAATAAGCTCTTAATTTTCAGAGTCTGTAGACTCTGGTGTTGAAATATTAAAGTACTTCTAGCTTGAGAGTGGTTGGAAAGGTATTCCTATATAACTAGGATGGTGGCTGTCTCGCTAAAAAAACCTGGCTGATAGACTGAAAGGAGTGGAGTAAGGTAGGGGGGTCCTCTAATAGGATGCCTGTGTGTATGGCTGAATCATTAGTATGGCTGTTTTTATAATCATATGAATATATTCAGAAGTAGTAATTGCTGGAGAAGCAGTGGTAACTGACATGCTTTCAGTGCTTACCACATACCAGGCGCTGTTTTAGGCCGTGTTCAGCAGACAGTCTAGTGGTACCTGTCCTGCCTTGTAGAGAAGGTTGTGGTTATCAACCTCGGTGGGAAGCATTAGGCTAGATGGTGGTATGATTTTGATTCCCAGGTCCCCTTTAAACATCTGGAAGATAGATGACTAATGCATGAGTTTGTGAAATTGAATAGGCTTTAACTTTATTGCCATTCTGTGACTTTAAAAAAAGAAACTTTGGTGAATGGACTCATACATTAGTATTGTCATACTAGAAATATGGACAAGTATCTTTAACAAAAATGAAACAGGGTCCAGTAATTACTGTTGAACTTTGTTTAGTTGCTTTCTGTTTACTATATATAAATATGCTGTATAAGTGTATATTTTATGATTCATAAATTTAAAAAGGCAAATATTGTCTTAAACTTTTATTCAAATTCTCCTAGTGACTTGTGTGAGTTGAACTTTATGTTTTTCTTCTATTAAATAAGGATGTTGGACTAAATCTCTAAGGCCCTCTTCAACATTGAATTCTATGATTCTGATTGTTAATTTTCATCAGATAGAACAGAAAGCAACTACTTAAAGAAGCCTCTCCCTAGATTAGTACTGTAAGTGTAGATAAGATACCAAAGGAAGATGTGAAAGAAGAAATGTCATAGTTTGTACTTAAATCCTTTTGACAAAAATATTAAGAAACACTGAAACAAGGAACCTTGGAAACTAGAAGAATGTGCAGTGTTGACCAGAAAAGTTTCCAAGAAGAGCATTATCAGAAAGCATTCAAGTTAGTATTTAATTAATGAGTCAAGTTAATAAACTATAGAGGAAGGAGCCCTGGACCTGAAGTTAGAAAGCCACAGATACATTTCTGGCTCTAACTCTGCTGCTTATTGGAGTTTCGATGATCAGTAAATTACTTAATTTTTCTGAACCTTGCAAAGGAGAGTAATAAGTACCTGGCCTTACTTGGTGGTTTTTCATAGGAATCAAATGATATGGTAAATTAGGTGGCACTAGTGGTAAAGAACCTACCTGACAACAGAGAAGACATAAGAGATGCAGGTTTGATCTCTGGGTCAGGAAGATCCCTTGGAAGAAGGCATGCAACCCACTCCAGTATTGCCTGGAGAATCCCTTGGACAGAGGAAGCTGGCAGGCTACAGGTCACAGAGTCAGACACGACTGAAGCGACTTAGCACACACACACGCAGTAAAACTTAAAATATTCTGTGAACTAACTTTCTTTTAAAAAGCAAAATTTAACTGAGTACATTTGAAGATGTGATTGGATTTATTTTTAAAAATATATGAATCAAGCAGCAAAGTTATTATAAAATGATAGGTAAGGATCCTGAAGAGGTTATTGAATTTGGTGATTTGAATGAAACTGTTACCAAGGGAGGAAACTTGAGGGCAGGTTAAAGTAAAGTTGAGGCAGAGCATTATTGCTCAGTGGAGAAGTTTGGAAAGGCACAGATGTTAAGAGAGAGGTGGCCTAGCATACTTGTTTATTCCTTGCGTTGTTGTTGCAGACTTTTGTTTGCCTGCTTGTCTTCCTTACTGGATTAGAGGCAGGTAGAAAGCAGGAGCTGCAGTCCATTCTCGGTGCCTTGGATAGAGGAGCGATTTTAATAAGTGGCTTTGTAAATAAATGCTCGCTGAACAAGACTTAGCTGGTAAAGAAAATTTTTGTGGTACGAATTTGTGCATGGTGTATGTTTAAGATGGTTAAGACTTAAACGTATTCATAGGTTGAAGTGAGAGATTGAAAAGAAAAGGTGTTGGTTTTCTCAAAGAAACAGGAAAAAAAGGGATAGGATCTGGAGCCACAAATGAAAATGCTGGTCTTAACTGGTAGAGAGACTCTTCCTTATGAAAAGCACCAGATAATTATGTATTTCAGAACATAGAGGGAAAAAAATAAGCTTCCATATTCTTTTTGCAAAACCAAGATAACATAAAATAAAAGCATAAAAGATTACACACCAGTCTCACATAATTTGATGCAAAAAATACATAATAAAATCAAGTGAAATCTAGCATTACATTAACAGAATACTACAAATGAGTGGTATTCCTGTTAGGAATAAATAAAATTAAGTCATATTAGGTGATGGGACATGTGAATATCCTGAGGGATATAGAAAGAAGGGAGATCAACATTTATTTTCTAATAAGAATCCTTAGTGAAAAAAAAACAAGTGAACATAGATATATAAGATTTTATATATCTCAGACCAGAAGCCAACATTTTGTTACTAGAAATGGTGAAATACTAGAATTTCTATTTTAGTGTTTAGTGAAATACTAAATTCCTTTTAAAAGCTCATGAATCAAAAAAGGTCTGGCTGGCATTACTGTTACATAACATTGTCTTGAGAATGCTGGCCAATATAATTAGACCAAAAACAAAATAAGAGGTGTAATTATTGAAAGGGAGGAGGCACATTTATTTGTAAATGACAGTTTACATCTGGGAAATCGAAAAGAATCAACTGAAACATTATGTGAGGAATGAGATTTCAATGTGATAATCTGGTTATAAAATAAAAACCCCCCAAAATTAATGGTTTATCTAGAGAAGTGTTTCTTTCTTTTTAGATGGTCTGTAAACTGAAAGCTTATCCATATGGGTTAATGAATGGGTATCCTCAATCTTAAATACTCTTTATTATGCCTTCTGGCAAAACTTACTTAATCTTATCAATCTCTAAGTAAATCGCAGTCTATTTTGAGTAAGATTCTTTCCATGTTAACTTTTAAAACCTCTTTGAAATAAAGTTGTAATAGTGAACACATTTCAAGTAAACTTTAAGAAAAGAATTTTTTTTTTTCTTTTTAGAATTCCTTGTGGCTTGTGATACTTGCTCTATTACTTGGTAATGCCAGGGAAGGTGTAATCTGATCTCTGAACCATATTTGGTAAATAATAATTTCATGTGGAACCCACTGTTCTATCAGTAAGAGGAAAATTATTGCTCAAATGTAAGGCTTTTCTATGCCCTTAAAGCATTTCCTGACTTAAAGACCAAGTTAGATCATATATTGATTCCTTTTGTTTTTTAAAAGACATTGTATCCCAGTTCTATAATGTTTTGGTTTGACTAGAGGTGTGCTGACAAAAGTATTTTCTACTTTACTTGGATGAGGAAGAATTACATGTCTACTTGTTTACCGTTAATTCTCTTTATCCTGAGTGTAAATTGTTGTATTTTTATTTATCATCAGTTCTCAGAATTGAGCTCTCTCACATCTGCCTTGTTCTGGGATCAATGTTGATAAATCAGGTTCTCTGTCTTAGGATGTGATGCAATTGAGTTATTTAAAGCTAAAGCTTGTTACGCAGCTGTCGTTTCAGCACTTTATGAAAATGAAAGCTTAAGTATACTCAGATGTTTAGAGCAAAGCTTCCCAGGTGGCACAGTGGTGGAGAACCCGCCTGCCATTGCAGGAGATGGTAGCGTGTGGGTTCGATCCCTGGGTCCGGTCAATCCCCTGGAGTAGGAAATGACAACTCACTCCAGTATTCTGGCCTGGAGAATCCCACAGACCGAGGACCCTAGCAGGCTCTAGCTCATGGGGTCACAAAGAGTTGGACACAACTGAGCATATAGAAATCTGTGCTGAATACCTACTGTCTGCCAGGTTGTTCGGTGCTAATTCTCATGACAGTCCAGTGAGGTAGGGGATGGTGTCCCATTTAATAGAACAGAAACTTCTGCAGAGTTTTAGTTTGTACAGGAACCAGATTTGGAACCTAGATCTTTCTCTACCAGAATATTTTCATCTACAGCATGCCATTACAAAAGGTGGAAAATTGACCTTGTCCTTAAAAACTACTTTGATTCTATTTTGCTTTGTTGTGTCCTAGTTACTAGAAATGCAGGGAGTTAAGTTCTTTGCATCCTTGTCTTCACTCATTTTTGTCCTGTTACAGTCCTCACCATCTGCCATCACTGGACAGCAGCAGAGGATTCAGTTTATTTTGACTACTGTGGGATTGATTCTCTTCTTTCTCAGACACTCCTAAAATTATCAGCTTGCCAAGCATAAGAACATCATTTCTAGGCCCTAGTATCTAATTAGTACAACAGTCTTAACATTTTTAATAGCCTGCCATTTCTGTAACCTTTGAACTTGCAAGTTTTTTTTGTGTGTGTGTTAATAATGTGGACCTAACCAAAAAAAAAAAAAAAAATCATTGACTCTATTTTGGTAATGGAAAAAAGAATTTATAGTGTGGTTAAGAACCACATCTTATGAGCTGTTCTTTGCGTCCCTCTTTAAGAATTACCAACTATTTTTAAAAATTGGAACTTTATTTCACTGCTTAGATGTATCCAAAGCATTTCTTAAGAAAAGTCTGAGAACTGATTGTAGGAATTTAGGGAAACAGAAGGTAATTGGAAATAAGATAGCAAAAGAGAAGAGTAAAGTGACGTAAAAATGAGAACTTTACAATTCCAGTCTTATTAATGAAAATGAACTTACTGTTGGTTTTCTCATTCTGTATATGCCGGTCCCATATTGGACAGTCTGTTGCTGAAAGCCAGTAGAGATTTCATAAAGGCTACTGGTTTAGTTTCTAGAATTGGGAGTTTAGAGTGGAGTTGGGTAGATTAAGACAATGACTTAAATAATGCAAATAGCATCTTTTGGTAACTTGTAATTTAAGAGAGTCTTTTCCATTTAAGAGTATTTCCTATGTGAGACACGGGGGACCCCCTCCCTGCCATTAGCTCACAATGTCATCTGGTCTCGTTTCTTGTTCTGCCTACCTCTAGTTTACTCTAGTTTCTCTTCTGCTTTCAAGGCTCCAGACCCAGTTCCTGGACCTGCCCTGGAAAAGAAGTATCCAGTAGAGATGAGCTCACTGCAGTTACTTAATTAAAAATTTGTAAGCTGCAAAAATGGCAATGGGCCAATCAAGAACAGCTACCATTTGAATTTTTCTATTTCCAGGTATGCTAAAGTCCATGGCACCAGTCAAGCTTAGCCATGTAACTACCTTACTATGAAATCTATAATAACCAAAACTTTACTTTCAAAACTTTGGTCATCTTGCTCACAGTTTGGTAACATCCCTAACCACTCGGTGACATGCAACTAGTATTGACTTTAACGTACCTTTTGCCTGACTATTTCTAATTTGACTTGTTTGTAACAGCAACTAATGGAAAAACCATTAAAGAAAAATTAATTGGAAATGCTATTGAGTTAAGCCCTGTAAAAATGTACAAAAAGTACTCTGGTCTTCGTTTAGAAGTACAGAAACAACCAAACTGTCTTCCTTTAAGAGGTTCACATATGGTACAAGTAATTTAGAGAATTAAATAAATGAAACAGTTCTCTGTCCTGAGGTCCTCAACTCATCTACACTGTGAGTGCCTTCACATAAAGAGTTAATATGGTCTTCAAAAATGGGGGTGGGGGTGGGAGTGGGGAAATTGAAAGAAAATTCCTGGACAGAATCAAGTAATGTATTATGTAATAGTTTTACCTGAACAATTTAATTCTATTTTAAATGTAAGTATATAACTAGTATTTGCTATATTTTTACTTGATTGCCCAAAAGAAACCAGATGAGAAAGTCATCAGTAGTTGGAGTTTCATGGAAGGTAACAGCAAAACTAAAAATTAAGGTTTCTTACTACCTTAGATTTTAACTGAGAAAAAACTACCTGTGAATGTTTAGAGGGCTAAGTTAGCTTTTAAGGACATTTATCACTTTTACTAATTTGTATAGATTTAGGAAAAGTTAATCCATGAAAGGTGACTTTATTTGCTAAAGGGTAGATGACCGTACATATCTTTTGATTTTAAAGTTCAGTTCAGATACGTTAGAGATTACCCAAAATTGAACAAAGGAATTTTATATCCCAGTTGTGATTTTAAAAGATGATTCTGATATCCTAGCTTATGCTTTGTATGCCTTCCTCCAGTGTTAATACATAATAAATTTAATGTCAGCCAGTCTTGTCAGCATTAGGTCACTGATTCTGTGCCACTTCATTTGTTTAGCATTGAAACAATTATATCTCACTGAGTGTTGAGTTAGGGCAGGAAAGAGAGCTACTGCCAGAGTTACTAGTGTCCTTACCACTGGTAGATGAATTGAAGGGGAGATAAGAGAGAATTGCTTCTGAATTTGAAGTCTTACTAGTTATCACTGGGGCTAAGAGTAAAGGTGAAAGTCTTCTTCATCACTGAATGTAAATTGTATATAAAACACTTCATTAGGTGCACTAGGGATGTAAAAATAAATTAACCTTGTTTTCAGTGGGCTTATGGACAAGTAATACCATAAAAAAGTATAATAGAGGTAGAAAAAACTGGAGAGAATCAACTTTGTAGAGAAAGTAATATTTCTACTGAGCCTTGAAGAGTAGATAGAAATCTTTAGCAAGAAAGACAAGAGTATTCCTAAGTTGTAGAAGTCAAAGTATATAATATGTTCTAAAAGTTGTAAACAGTCCAGTATGCCTGCAGAATAGTAGGGTATAGAAGGATATGATGGATGGTGGAGCTATGCCACACATGCTTTCAAATGTATGATGAAGGGGTTTGTTTGGATTTAGTTTAGTAGGTGATGAGAATCCATTGCAGATTTATTTCTTAGCATTCTCGCACTTAAGTCAGTGAGTTTTTTGAAAAGCTGACTGCAATAGAGTGAGGGCTGAAACTTGAAAAAGTTAGAGATTAGGCAGTAGCAATACCTATGAAGGCCAGCACTTAACTCTTATTTGATCAGGCATCATGTGTAAAGAATTTTACCTATATTTTCTCACTTACTCCTTACAGGAATGGTGTGAGAACTGGAATAATACAGGTTAACACTGTTGCGCACAGAACGTGATCCGTGGTGAGTCACAGTGATCGTGCTGTGAGCTCAGAGGAGAGTGCCCTTGCCCACTGTATGTGTGGACATTTAAGTCCCGTCTGTCAAGACTCCTGATGGTTGAGCATTGCTGCAGTTATTAAGTGTATCAGTAACAATTTCAGCATTGATAGCATAGGCTTAGAGTTATTTGAAAGTACATTGAATTGGCTCAGTTCTGGTACTTTCAAATAATTCTTTCTGTGCTCCTCCTACTCTCTGACCCCCCATATCAGAATACAAGTAGTGTTATGGGGAAATACATAGAAAATATATAGGAAATACTTTTATAGGGAAAATACTCTGCTCTAGTCTCTGTTGCTTATGCTTAATTATACAAAAATACATGAATATATATTCTTATAAAAAATTAAAACATAACAGAGATGACTAAATCTCCTTGGACCACCTTCTGTCTATGTGTTCGTTTCCCCAGTCAGGTCTCCAGAATAATTAGTGTGTATCCTTTCAGAGCATTACCAGTGCATTCATATAAAAATATCTGTTTAACACTTTTTTTTAATAAAAAAATAAAAAAGAAATAAAACTTTTTTTGGTGTCTTTTTTTTTTTTTTTAACAGAAAGGGCAGTTTGCATCTTTTTTCATCCAGTAATGTCTTAATAGGCCTTTGCATATAATTATTTGGATATCTTATTTGACTTAAAAAACCACATTGCTGTACATTAATTTACTCATTCATTCCTAAATGGTTATTCAGATTGTTCTTTTAGTGATATACGCTGAAGTGACATTCTTATATGTCCATGGGGTTGCAGAGAGTCAGACACAATGGAGCGACTGAACTAAACTGACATTCTTATATGCTCCTCTTTAAACACATATGCTTGTCCGTGGGTTGGATACTTTATATTGTTATAGATGGGGCTCTGGTACTTCATGTTCAGCAACAAATTTTCATTCACAGCTGATGGTGCTAGCACCGGGTAGTGACGCCACAGTTGAGAACTGGCCTAGAAAACAGCTCTGCCACTGACTTAGTTGGAACTGTAAATACATTTATTAATACGTCTTTCCATGATTCTCTTCAGTTAAAAAGAAAGAAAAGTGGGGTAACATTTGTCTTCTCTGCTTCACGTGTAGGGAGGATAAAATGAGATAAATGCTATAAGAAGTCTCATTTAAATCTGATTTCTACTAGTTTATGATTTTCTCAAAAGCAGGAACTATATTTTATTCATCTCAGCATATTTAGAGCACATTACCTGGCTTACAGTGGGCAGTGTTTGTGGAATGGATCACAGACATTAAGGTGAACCAAAAAGTAGATTGTATTTGTGAAAATTCCAGGCCAGTAGAATTTTCTTAGATCTTATACATAATCTGGAATCTGTGCCATTTTTCATTGAAAACTTTCCACCTTTTTAGCTTTATCTCACTTCCCTTCTGCAGTACAGCTATAATTCTTCAAATTTATCCTATTCTTTCATGGTCTTTTTCGTAATACAAACAGTTGTCAGTGATATCCTGCAAGACTCTTTATGATTTATCTGTTATGGCTAAATCCAAGTACCATGTTCTTTGTGAATTTCTCTTGCCTCTCCTCAGTTCCTACGTTTTAGGCACTTCTTCCTCCTGATCTCCATGGCTGCTTACCCACCTCTCAGTGCCACACCGTGAGTGTTCCTGAACCACTGCATGCCTGCCTCTGGGACTGTGGAATGTCACAGAACCAGGCAGGGCTCGGAACTTCAGAGATAAATTAGGTGGATCTGGAAAGTGAGAGGCGTGTTGTTCTTGCTGACTTGCGGGATTCAGCACATATGGGGCAGGGGAAAGCAATTAAGATTATCTATGATATGCCCATGCCTACCCTACTTCTTCAGCTTCATCCTCTATCACACTTTCTCCCTGTCCTCTGACTCCCTGCCCTTCAACATGAACCAGCTACTTGTGGTTACCCAAACTTGCCATGCTGTCTGATTCAAGTCTTTTCCCAGGCAGCTGCTTGTGTTTGAAATCCTCTTCCCCTCTTGCCTGTCCACCTGGTAAACATATTTTTATCATCTAAGACCCAGCTTAGGTGTTGCCCTCTTTAATTACTCCTACCCTTGAACTCTCCACTTGCCTCAGAATTGATTGGCCCCTCCTGCGTTTCCCCTGGGCACTGCCACACAGCTCAGTTACAGTTCAGTCATTGTGTTTACTTGTTGATCCATTTGTCTTCCTCTACTAAAATGTAAATTTCTTGAGTGTAGAAAAGTGTGCTTTTATTTTTTCAGCACCCACTATAGTAGAGAGTGAGTAGTAGACACGCAACAAATGTTTGCATAAGCAATGTGTATACTATATAGTATGTATGAAAATATTTAACAGTAATACATTAGAAAATGTGTCATAAATCAAAATGTTGAGTAGATGATCACTTTCATATATGTTCATAGTTCATATTGTTATGAAAGTCATTCTAGATTTATGGATAAGTATTAGATAATGAGATTTCTGAATATCAATTATATGATATTAAATATTCTCTAAGGGTATCTATAATTGGAGAATTGTGAAATAGCTTTATATATAGTAAATATGTTGAGATAGAAGTTTCTGTACAATTTTGAAATTATTCTTGACCATCTAATATAAAATTCCTCCCCCATAACTATAACAAGATTAGCAAGCAACTTTTTAACAGTTCCATAGTGTTAGATTTGAAAGACTGGCACATGCTTAACAAGATTATGTTAAATTCAAAGATGAACAGAAGAAACGGGGGTCAAGTAAGGGGCTGAAACTGCATGGGAATCAGAGGGTGAAATTTCTTCTAACTTTCTCTAAATCTTCATCTTAAAATGTCAATTTAGATTAATATTTTAGCCAAGTTATTGTAATTTTCACATGTCATTGAGTCCTAGTTAGTTCATTCCAGATGTTTATGGTGGATGGAAGATGAAAACTGGTTCTTTCAAGTGCTTTCATTTTCTTTTCTGCTCTTTGTTTCCCTTTATCTATAAACAGGAGCTCATTATCATATCATTTATTTATATTGTGCTTTCTTTTAAAGATATTTATAAACGAGATGGATTATCCAAAAATTACATTGAAAGGGGCACACTCAGAAGTAACTTTGTTTCCATCTTAAAGCCCTTATGTATTGGAAAATAATAATGAATTGGAAAATACACACAAGGTAGTTAGTTATATAATATGTTTTGATGAATTATAACCATTCTGCCTTAGATTTATTGCACTTTTCTTGATCCTTAGAAAATGGTAGCACTCACCACAAAACCACAGTACATAAATTGCCAAGTGTGGCTGACTTGCACATTCCTTTTAGAGGAACTTATAACTGCTAAACCTTTTAACCATAAGAAATGGTCAGTATTCATGGACTTGAGACAGTGTATTAATGAGTAAATTGGGAATTTTTTTTTTTAAGAGGAGATAGAGTATGGCCATTCTTAGCCATTTGACATGTATAAAATTACACTATTAGTGTTTATTGTTTTTCTATAGAAAATAAATTACTATAGGCTTATAAAGTTGAGAAATACATTTTCTGGTAACATAATAACTTTGTTCCCTTTAAGCTTTTAAGTAACACTAAATCTGAACATGATAAGTAATTCAAGTAAGTAGCATTTAGATGACTTAATTTGGTGTGTTTCTGTTATTTCATTTTTGCAAATATCTATGTAAAGTGATTCAAGACTACAGCTGTTTTATGCTAGTTTATGCTAAAGATGGATTGTACTTATTCTTTTTTTTATCATAAATGGTGATAGTATTTGAATTTTAGATTTTTAAATGCCATAGCTGTAATTCTTACATTTTAACTCTTAGGAAAATAATCTGATATTATAGAATTTGGAGAGCAGCAAGTTTTCTTTCCTTTAATAAAGATGTAACATCATATTCCAAGAAATACAAGTCTAATAATTTGCTGTTAAAAGTAATTTTGAAATTTTCATTCAGTTAATGACAATTGTAGATTATTTTAAAATTAATCAAATGTGAAGCATCAACTATTATATACTTGCTTGACATTTGATGAGATAGTTACATCATCAGTAATGAAAGAGGTACTTACAATACTGTATATAATTAGATAATACTTTTTTTTTTCAGTTTACTTCTGAAATCCTTATTAAGGCCAAAAAGTTTCAAAATTTGCTTTGACTTCAAAAAAAATTAGCAGCTAAGTCACTGCATAGTCATCAGCCAGTCCACAGAAGAGACACAAGTTAAAATTAGTAATAAAAAACTGTTAACATCATGTTGACAACCAAGTACATAAGTTGAAACACTCTCCCTTCCCATTAAACATCCTGGGAAATTTAGTAATGGTTGTTGAGGTTGTGTGTCCCTAAAAAGCACCACTATATCAAAAAATAAAAAATAGAACACCACAGGACTGAACAAGAAAAATGGAATTGAGGTACAACACTCAGAATGTCATCAGTGAACATTTTAAAAAGTAGAAACCTTAAAAAGCATGATAGTGTAATTTTACACATGTCAAATGACTAAGAAATACGTGTAAATACTTACATAATATTTACACAAATAAATACTGTACTTGGCTTTTAAACAGTCCCAAAATTTGCCTTATAGAAGGAACTTTGACATAGTTGTGGAAGCTTGTTATTGTGAAGTGAAGAAGGGTTTTTTGAAATTGGAAAGTTGAACACAAGTAGTGGATGGGTGTGACTGATTCCTCGAAGCTGCAGTAAGCTGAGGTTGCTGGCAGATGTTTGAGGTGTGTTCATATTTATATTTTGAGTGTTCATAGGCAGCTTGTTTCAGCTGAGTGTGGTTTTTTGCATTTACCTAGTGTTTCTGACAGATGAATTCACAGCAGAGTTCATTTAGTGCTTAAATTGTTGCTTAATATATCAATTGCATTGATGCAGTTTCAAAACAACTATTATAGTAGCACTCACATATAGCCAAGGGTAAGACAAACACTGTAGTTTGGAGGGATAGCTACCACTTTCTATAGTAGTCTTTAATCTAGATGTATTCTGATCTTTATTTAGAGATTTATTACAACAGATACTTACTGAGCATCCACTACTTGCCTTCCACTTTCTAAATATTTAAGATACAGTAGTGAACAAAATAGTCTCTCCACTTTGAAACTAATATTACTTGTGTAAAAATTTCTGTTTGTTGTCACAGGTTGGTTTTACGAGGTAAAATTGGATAGATGAATGGACCTCTGATTAAAAAAAAAAAAGAGTTTCCTGGGCATCAACACTTTTTCTCTAACCCACTAAATTATATACGTTTACAAGATAATTTTCTAGGGGTCTGTCCAGGTCGAGACTCCATTGTTTATAGAAAAAAATTAGTATCTCTGGAGGTTGCTATGGAAATCAGAGTTAAATTTTAGGATAGTATATATGTTAAAATGGAACAACCTCTTACCTTATTGTCTATAAGCTAAAGGAGAATCCCAGTGCAGTTGAGAAGTGAATTTCAGTTTTATCTATTTTGTCCTGTTCTTCCATGATATTCAACATAAGCTATATTTTTCTTTGTTATAGTAGTAAATTTGTTCTGGTAAAACTCAACCATGTACAAACAGGGCAGAGATGAAATATGTATATTGGTTTACATAATAGTAGGCTAAACCATTCGTGTATCTCAAGACCTTCTATAATAAAAGCCACTGTTCACTTGCAGCCTTCATCAACCTTTCTCATCTTCTCTTGTAGATATTCCCCGCCCCAAACTCTTTCTTCATAATCCTCTTTTCTCCTGTCCCTCCTCTTCTAGCCAAACAGGTGACTGACTCATTGTCTCCAGAACCTGCCTAGTGTTTATTGGATTGCCTTGCTTCATACTTCAACCTTGTGGTGATTCAAGGCCCTTCCACCTCCTCCCTCAGGCCTGAGAGCACTCTGAACACCTATAGCACAGTTTATACTGCTTATCTGGCACTTACTTTCAACCTAATATTTGGTTTCCAGGTAGCTTTGTCTGAGTTATCCAATTAAGACAAATGATTTGTCCCATATACATGCGAAAGGAAGGCCTCAAAGGCTTTGTTAGCAAAGTAATGTCTTTGCTTTTTAATATGCTGTCTAGGTTGGTCATAACTTTTCTTCCAAGGAGCAAGCGTCTTTTAATTTCATGGCTACAGTTATTTTGGAGCCCAAAAAAATAAAGTCTGTCACTGTTTCCATGTTTCCCCATCTGTTTGCCATGAAGTGATGGAACCAGAGTTTATACTTAACCAAACATTTAATTGTCTCATCTTATTAAATGAGACAACCCCTACTGATATAGAATTGTGGGTGAAATATTTAGCAGTGTTATTTCTGTTTTTAGCTATTAACATGTTCTTTCACCAGAAAATTTTAGAAACACATAGTTAAAACAGAATATTGTTTCTTGAAATTCTACTCCTTAGGAAAGTTTTAAGCTTACCTGAGAGTAACATTTAGTTTATTCATTAATAAGACTTTTATACTAAAGGGCAACACTTTGACTGTCAGGTTTAAATTATGTAAATCTAAGTAGTTTATATAAGGTATATTACCAGTTACTCCTTTTTTAAAAGTTGGATCTCTGGGAATTTAGCTTTGCTCCATCGTTTACTTTGTATGGTACGTCCTGGTCAGGAACAGGCGACTTGATTCTTTTACATATTTGTATAGTCACCGTTTGGGAGTTTTGTTTGTTTTTTAATCTTTTATCAAGGTTTGCTAATAAGTAACACATCTCACCTAAATCTGTCACTTCAATGGTAGAATAGTAATGTTTACCCCATCCCCTCCACTCTCACGTCTCTCCATTTCCCCTAGGGTTAGAATTGCAAGAGCTTTGCTGTTTTATTGGACTTAATGGAAAGCCAGCTTTTAGTCATACATGATTAATATTCTATAGCTCTTTCATTAACAACACACACACTTTTCTTCCCAAAAGACTAGTTTGGAAAGGACCTTGGTGATATAGTCCACCCCTCATAATCTATTAACTGGCTAGGCTGATAGTATTTACAGGGAAAAGTAATATAAATATTGAATATGGATTTAAGCAAAAACTATGAAATAAGTAATTGGGCAGATGGACGTAGGATTAGGGAAGGATGGTTATATTATGGCATGAGAACTAAGTTATAAAGCTAACTCTTCATTTTCCATAGTAGGAAATCCATAGAAAATGTGTAAAATTGAAAAAAATCAAGAAATAATCCTATAAATCATCTTGTATAGGAATGTGAAGAAACAGCTTAGTGTTGACACTGGAATATGGAATAGGATAAAAGTGGAGAGGCATGAGGCATGGAAATTGCTGGTTTCTCCAATAAACTTTGTAATACTGTTTGGCTTTTAAAAACTATGTACATATGTTCTTCTTTAAATTTTTATTTAAATTTTTCATTATAGGGTAGGTCGAAAAATTAAGATGTCTTAAAATCAATTTTTATATATAATGTTTAGTATTTGGGCTGGAAGGAATATTGGCCTTTTAGGGAAAAATTAATAGTGACTATGTAATTTTCATATAAAGTATAACCAAGAATATTTTTCTTTGTGTATTCTTAAATTATATGGTAGGATTGTCTCATCTACACTGGTTAATTAATGCCAGCACCAAGGATGCCTCTCAGATGTTTATCTGCAGCCCAGAACTCTGAGCTCCAGGTCCATATATCCCAGCTCCCTCTGTGATATCACTGTTTTGAATTTGTAAAGGTACCCTAGACTCAGTATGTTCAAAACTAAACTTTGTTTTGTTTTCTTGGACCTTTTCTAGTTTGTTCCTTAGTTTATAGATGGGACCACCATCTGAACAAATAAGAAAGCAACCTTTACACCTCCTTCTTTACCCCAATATCTAATCCATCTCCAGGTTCTATTAAATTTTACTTCCTAATTATCCCTTCAGTTTTTCCTTCTACTCAGTGTCCATTGCTATCTCTACAATTACAAGGTATTAACTATTTCTTAGCTAGTTCAGTTCAGTTCAGTCGCGTCCAACTTTGCAACCCCATGGACCGCAGCATGCCAGGACTCCTTGTCCATCACCAACTCCCAGAGCTTACTCAAACTCATATCCATTGAGTCAGTGATGCCATCCAACCATATCATCCTCCGTCGTCCCCTTCTCCTCCTGCCTTCTTAGCTAGACTAAAGTATTTTTCTAACTGGTCTTCTCATCTTTTGCCATTTTCTACATACTGTAGCCGTTCTTCACACATACATGATTTCTTGATCATGTCACCTTTCCTGCCTCTGAGCTTAAATCTTTCAGTCTCTTCTCATTACCCTGAGAATAAACCTCCAAATTTTAATGGCCTGTAAAGACACTGTATGATTTGGCTCTTACCTTTTTCTTGCTGCTATCTGTAGTTTTTCCTAATATACTCCCTTGTAGTCTGTTTTTGAATGATGTGAAAGGGATGAAAAACATTATTGTGTCAGCAATGAGATCAACTGAGATAGCAGTCAGCAGATCTGGTAGCAGAAGGCAGACAAAAGATAAAATTGTGGGCAAGTTAAAATAGTTACCTAAATTATTAGTTTGTTTTGATGTGTCTTTAATGCAGGAATTTCTGTGACCTGGAGAGCAAGGGTATGGACTCTAATACTTTTATCTCCAGCATGGTTATCTGCTATGTACTAGGCACTTCTTAAATTTGTGGATTGTGAATGGATGATGAGAGTCCAATTTTAAATATCCAGGTACCTCATAAATGCTCAAATTTTGTTCAGACCTGTAAGTCCTGTGTCATTTCTTTGTTGTTGTTTTTTGATCTGGAGGCTATGGTCCCTTCTTGGGAGTACAGTTAACAGTTACATGTGTTAAACTGCTATTACAGTCCTGGAAAAATTCACCATAGTAAACGGTAGTGAAAATGAAGACTTGATAATTATCATAACATGAAGTCTGAGTGAGCCATTAACTGATACTTAGTACTCTGCACTGTCATTGAGAGGTTGGAAATAAGTTGCTTACATACTCTAGGAAAGGAAATAACATGGCACATTTTGTAAATCTTTCCAGTATACTTACGGTTGGGTTTGTAGTGCTATATATACTCTGCTGGGCTTGCCAGGTGCCTCAGTGGTAAAGAATCCTCCTGCCAATGCAGGAGACACAGGTTCAATCCCTGGGTCAGGAAGATCCTCTGGCGGAGGAAATGGTAATCCACTCCAGTATTCTTGCCTGGAAAATTCCATGGACGAGGGAGCCTGGCAGGCTACAGTCCATGCGGTGGCAGTCAGACACAACTTAGCGACGGAGCACAGCACACAGCAGCAGGTATACTCTGCTGCTGTTTAAAATCATTGAGAACTTACTCCTCCCAGATTATTTGAGCTGGCCGCAGGTTAGGTGCTAAAACTTTGCCCCTATTGTTAGAAGCATTCCTGTGAAGCATGATTTCTTTATTCTTTTCTCAGAAGAGCAGTCATTTTGCATCTTAACCTTAGGAAATGCATTTCTGTTTATTATTAGAAATAATTTTCCAGATTAAATTGTAAGGTATTTCTTGGTTTTCCTTTCAAAATTAAATAAATACCTGTTTGTTTCAATAGTGTGTTAGTTGTAAAGCTTATTCACTCACCCACAAGGCTACATTTAAAAATAGGTATCCTGCCTTGTTCTTAAAGTTTACTTTTGCTGGATGCAGAATATGGGTTAATTGTTTCTTTTCCCATTCAGCACTTGACTTTTGTCTTTTCAGTATCTTCTGGCCTACACTGTTTTTGATGAGAAGTCAGCCTTCATATAAATTGTTGTTGCCTTTTATTTTATTTCTTTGATTGCTTTCAGGATTTTCTTTTTCTTTGGTTTTCAGCACTGTGACTATTATGCCTATGTGTGATTTCTCTGACTTTTCCTTTTTAAGACTTGCTGATCTTCTTAATCAAGATCTTTTTGCTTGTTTGTTGTGTTTAAAGCAGACTCTGACCAGTTTTATTATAGAAAATTTTTCCATGATTTACTTTTCACTGATGTGTTTTGGCATGCTTCTAATGATACCAAGTCAGCTGGATCAGTGATAGCCATGGTGCGTATTCTGGTATTTCCCACACCCTGTGCCCAATTCAACATCATTGCCACTGCAGATGGATACCAGTTCTGCCGACATGGCGTAATCTCTGTTTCATATTTCTTCAACCTGGGCAGCTGTTGATGAGGATGACCAGTTTCACATTGCCTCGTCTCACCATTGTCAGAGCCTGCATGTACCCCAACATGTGCTTGCCACTTTTCATAAGGAGTTGGAATCTTGGATTGATACAGAGTCTAGAGTTGAGTGATCTAGGTAACTTTATTGTCTTCCTTGTGACCACAAGCTTCCTGCTTTAGGTGTGGGATGGCTCCGAACCAAGAGCAACCTCCAAGATGGCCAGGGATCTTGGTCATCTCCGAACCAAGAGCCTGTCAAGTTCTTCTTGATGTGTAAATTTAGATCTTTTACTAACTTGGGGAAATTTTTAGACACTGTGTCATTACATACTTTTTTCTATCCCATTCTCTGTCCCTTTTCCTTCTGGAATTCCAGTTACAGGTTATGTTAAGAGTTACTGATTCTTTCTCACAGGTCCCTGAGGTAGGTTCATTTCCCTGCCTCAGTCATTTTTTTTTTCTCCATCCTTCAGGTTCTAATGATTTCTATTGCTGTGTCTTCAAGTTCACTGACTCTTTTGTCATTTCCAATTTGTGATTACCTAGCCAGTGAATTTTGTTTCAGACATTTTATTTTTTACTTCTTGAATTGGCATTTCTTTTATAGTTTTTTTTTTTTTTTTCCTTGACTGAGAAATCCAAGCATATTGGCCCTTACATTCCTGAACATAGTTAAAATAGCTGCTTTAAAATCCTTATGTGCTAATTCTAGCATCGGGGTCATCTTGGGCTTGGTCTCCCTCAGTTGCCTTTCTCTTGACAATGGGTCAGTTTTTCCTGTTTCTTATGTGTAATAATTTTAGATTATAACTTGGATGTTATGAATGACACATTGTAGAGACTTAAGTCTATTGTGTTCCTTTAGAATGTGTTGATGTTTGGTTAGTGGTTTGCATGCTTGCTTGTTTGTTTTAGTAGGCAGTTAACTTGGCTGAACGTAAACTACAAACTGAAACCTCAGTTCTGTTACTTTAACCTTAGCCTGATTGCTTGGAATCTCAGGTTTATATAGTTTGGGAACCAGAGATATGTGTAGATATTATACACAGAAATCGTTGTTTCTCTCCTTTCGGTGATTTACTCGCTAGGTTTTCAGCTGTTGTGGTCATGCCAAAATCTGTCCTTTGGTTCATTAAGCAAATTAGACTGAAGATTTACTTGTTTGTGCAAGCTTTTGCTGCTCAAAAACAACTGGGATGTGCTCTCTGGCTAAAAACCAGTTGAAAAATGGAAAGTCACCCCATGTTGTCTACTTCTTCCGACTACTGCCTTCCACTCCTCCTCCCAACCCCCAGTGCCACCACTCCCACTTTGCTGTTTCTGCCTTCACGCTCTTTATATTTTGTCCAGTTACAGAAGTTATTCGTGAGAGCATTAGTCCAGTAGGAGCTACTTTGCCATTTCAGGAAGTGGAATCCCTAAAATACAATTGTGCGTTTAAACAATTTTCTTGTTAGTATACTTGATAGTCATATAAGAGTTTTTTCAAAGAACTTCAGAGATTTCTGTATATGTATTAATAATAGAATGAGTTGAAATTTATTTTCAGCCTCTTTTAAATAAGAAAGGTTGTCCTGAATTAGACTGAGGATTTATTTATTTGCCTCTCCTTCAAATTATAATTTCCAAATCTGGATTACTTGAAATGCATTTTAGAAGCAAAATACATCAATAAACCATACAGTAAAACCTTTATTTCATCCAACAAATGTTACATCTTGGACCTACGTCCTGGGAATACAGCTGTAAACTTCAAAGTTCTTGATCCTGTGGAGCTAACGCTTTAAGGATAGGCAGGTAGGTAGGTAGGTAGATATGTCAGTATTGATAAAAATGCTATGAAGTAAAAGCAAGGTATGAAGATGTGATAGGGAGGGAGAGGAGAGAAATGTGGCAATATTTTAGGTAGAGAGATTGGTCAAGGAAGCAGTCTGATCAGAGATCTTAGTGAAGTGTGAGAGAGAGAGGGAGGCATGCAAATATCTGAGGGGAAAGGATTCCAAGCAAAAGGGGCCACAAGTCTAAAAGCCCCAAGGGAGGAATGAAGTTAGCTTCTCTTTGAGAGATAACCAGTGTGAGGGAAATCATTGTGGAACTGAGGGAACAAAGATAGTGCTAGGAGATGAAGTCCCAGGTGGTAGTTAGAAAGGGGTCTTGTGTTACAGGATTTTGTGCTGGGGAAATGATTGTTCTGATTTACTTTTCACAAGGATCACTCTGTTCAGTAGAGTAAGAGGTAGGGGTGGAGCAAAGAGTTAAGCAGGGTGGAGACCTTGGCAGTAGCAGTCTAGGTGAACTGTAATCATGGCTTGAATAAGAGCAGTAATAGAGGTGGGAAAATGTGATCAGATTCAGAATAATTCTTTTGCAGATAACAGCCAGCAAAACTTGATGATGGATTAGATATGGCATGTGAGAAGGACCAACTGAGTGACTGATGGTACCATATATGGAGATAAAAGAGACTGGGAAAGATTTGGTTTGGGTGGGGGAAATTGAGAGTTCAATTTTGGACATACCAAGTTTGAAGTGAATTTTAGATATCCAGAAGTAGATGTGAAGAAAGCAGCTGGTCATGTAGCCTGGAACTCAAGGGAGAGAGAGCTCCCTTGGAGTTGGACAGAGAGATTTGCAAAGCCTCTGTTTAAAGTACTGTGTTTGGTTGAGATTACCTTGACGAGGAACGTAGGTGTAATCGAAAAGAAACCCTGGGTCTGAACTGCATAACTCACCGATGTTTAGATGTTTAGAGGAGGATCTGACAAAACTGACAAGGAACTGCCAATGGGTGGGTGGAAATCCAGAAGAGTATAAATCTCAGAAGCCAAGTGAAGAAATTGTGTGGAGAATGAGGGAGTGGTTGACTGGTTTATAAACTGAAGAGAGATTAGTGAGATGAGGGCTGAGAAGTGATTGTTAAGTTTAACAATCTGAAGATCCTGGACAACTTTGATAAGTAGTTTCAGTGGAGAAAAACTTTGAAAACCTGACTTGGTAGATTTTAAAGTGATAAGAGGGAGGAAATGAAGACAAAGTATAAACCATCCTTTCAAGGAGTTTAGCCTGAAAGAGGAAATGGGCAGATAAATGAGTTGATAGCTGGAGTGAAGTCCAGAGAGAATTTCTCAAGATCAGCAATGCTATAGCATGTTTACTGTCCCTTATATTATATTTAAATATCATTTACTAATTTCCGGTACTTTCTTTTCTCTTGCAACCCATTTGTAGAAATATTACATTGGGTGCTAAAATATTGTGTGTGTGTGTGTGTGTGTGTGTGTGTGTGTGTGTTGGAAATAGATTTGGGAAATCTGTAATGCAAATAATTTGGTTTGGTAGTGCTTTTACCTAGGAGATGTAACTAAGCTGAAGTCACAGACAAAAGAATTAGGGAAAAATTAACCAAATGATGATAAAAAAATTTGAAAGTCTTTACCAAACATGATATCTAAATGAGCTTTTATTCTATTGAGGATTCAGGAGTTCTTTCATAACTAAATTTACTCCAAAGTGTTTTAATATCTACTGTTATGCTGAAAACTGTCTACAGAGTGCTAGGTGTGCAATAAGGACATGAGAGACTAATTTCTGTATTCATGGAGTTTATAGACTTGTATTTAAGCTTACGGAAAAGAGAAATATTACAGATAAGAAATTTGTTTTAAAGAGATTGTCTTATTGTTAAATTTATTCTAAAATGAATTGTATTTTAACTATTGTGCAAATAGTGTGATTTTAAATATTTTAATATGTTATATAGGTTTAATATATTTATATGCTATTTATATCCCAAAGAGGCTTTAAGATTAAACGTGGTTTATGTTAAGAATATTAGGGATATAAATAAATTTGGTATTTCTCAACTTGGGCCATACATTAGAATCACTTGGGGAGCTTTTAAAAATCCATATGCTCATGTTGCTCCCAGCCAATCAAATCAGAACCTCTGGGGTTGGGGCTCAAGCATTAGTATTTTAAAATACTGGTTTAAAAGAGACAGAGGGAATAAAATGCTACCAAGCCCCTGAGAATGAATTGATTACACATTTAAGGATTAAGTACATCTGAAAATTAAGACAAAATAGCAAATGTTTTTGATTTACAGATCATTTTTTAGATACAGCATGCAAAGCTATTTGTAGAACCAAACTTTTTTAGGATCCAAAGTTTAAAAAATTTTAGTAGAATAAATAAGATTACTCACCTTAGGCTGTCCTCTGATAATTAAGAAAAAAATCAGTGATGTTACTCATTTTTTCCCTTTTAAAACAAACTTGACGGTAATTTCTTATTTGAATGCCTTTAGACACATCTATTATAAAGTATACACAAATACATAGGAATTAGAAAATTTTAAAGTTTGCCATCAGTAGTTATAAACTGAAAAGACAGTATAACTATACTGGAAACATTATAAGACTAAATATGTTTATAATTTATACTAAATGTTAGATACTAAAGCACATACCCTTTTGTACTGAAATTTTAAATCCATGATAATATTAATTCTATAACAGTTCTCATTAAAATTTTTTTTCTTTCTTTCACAGAAAATGCTTGGACAGAAGAGATGAGTACTATTTCCACTAAGGCCTAGAATTGCCTATTGTACAGATAGTCCTGATCAGGCAATATACGAATGGCCCAAGGAAGCCACCAAATTGATTTTCAGGTTTTGCATGACCTGCGACAAAAATTCCCTGAAGTACCTGAAGTTGTTGTATCCAGGTGCATGTTACAGGTCAGTGTTTAATGATTTCTGAATTTATTAATACAACTTGGTATTTTTTTAAACATTGGAAGAAAACACTTTTATCTGTTTTGGCATTAGTGCAGTGTGATGGAGAGATGAGCTTTGATGTCTGATAGTCATTTGGCCTTTAGCAGGTTCTAGGCTCTCTGTTTCCCATCTGTCATATGAATAATACCTGCTTTGTAAAGTAGATGTGAGGATTAAGTGAGATCTTATATAAAGCATTAAAATATGGTCCACATTTACGATGAGCTTGCTTGACTCCTCCCTTACCCCATTTTGCCAGGAGAACTTTTAAAACTTCCAGGTCTTCCACTTCATGTGAAAATGAGAAAATCATTAAATAAGGAATCAGGAAACTTGGGATCTAATCCTAAATGGCACCCTAAGCATATTTGACAAGTAATATGCCTTCTTTTGTCCTTTAGTTTTCTTATCTGTAAAATGGAGGGATTTGACTAGACAATGCCTGAAGCCCCAATTCTAAAGAAAAAAGTTTATTTTTTTTTTTTAATTTAATCTGTAAGTTTTCCATTTAATATCACTCTCTAATACATTTTTAGATTTTTCTTAGTACATACAATTTTAGAAATACATAATTCTAAATATTTCGTGATAGTGTACCTTCTCATTTGATTAAACTGGAAATCTTTCTGTCAAGATCAGTTTTTCAGCTTGTTCAAATGGAGATTAAAAAAAGGTGATTGGGGCTCAGACATATTTACTCCTGTTGAATGATTTTTAAAGTTTTAAATTATATGAAACTTAGAAAGGCCCAATATCTATATTTGATTTCAAGTAACTCCATTTTGTTCACACTCTGTCACCTGTTCTCTGCACACTTAATTAGTCTGCCACCTTTAGTCTAGCCCAGTTTTGGTCTTTCCAGTCTGTCCTTCTCACTTCTGCTAGAAATGTCCTTTTAAATTCAGATTGTATCATATATTTACCTGCTTAAAAGCCCCATGGTTGTTACCTATACCCTTCAGAGTAAAGCTGATAAATATTGATGAGGGCGTACTAGATCTGTGATCTAAAATCCTGCCTTCTGCAGCATGACCTCTTGCCTAGTCCTTCCTCCCTCACGCCCTTTGCCATAATCATCCTCAGCTAGTTGGAATTCTCCAAATATGTCTGGCTCTTTCTGTGGTACATTATTTAATAGCATATGTTTTGAGTTAATAGTACTGTATTGTATATTTGAAATTTGCCAAAAGAGCAGATCTTGAGTATTCTTACTGCAAAAAAAAAAAGGGGAAGAAAGAAAAAATTGGCAGTGTGGAGTAGTAGGTGTGTTAATTGTGGTAATCATTTCACAACATATATGTATATTAAATCCTCCCACTGTAACCTTTAAAAAGAATCATGTTGTCCAACCTAAATATATACAGTTTTTATTTATCCATCATACCTCAGGTAAAGCTAAGGGAAATAAATTAAAAATTTTAATAATAACAAATAGCGTATGTTTTATGAGTAAGAGAGACTTGAGTTCAATATTTGACAGTTAATAGAAGCAATTGAATTAACGTCTCTGACCCTCATTTTCCTCACGTATACAATGGAAACTTTAAAAAGACTTCACAGAGAATTAAATGTGATAATGCAGGAAAGCAGCTAGTAGGATAACTGATTCATAATGAGTGCTCAAGTAATGTTAGCAACCAATATGAATAACAGTAATAATAGTGGAAGGCCTATAATGAATATTTGGTGAGTGAATTAGTAGTCCATATTTGTTGATATCAGATGTGTAATGAAAATGAAAGAGGAAGGAAGGGTAATAAAAATGGAGTCAGAAACTAAAGAAAGTCTTAAAAGGAGCAGCAACAGTGAGGGGACGGTATCTTCTCCTACAACGCAGGTTCAGGTCAGTTCAGTTCAGTCGCTTAGTCATGTTCAACTCTTTGCAGCCCCATGGACTGCAGCACACCAGGCCTCCCTATCCATCACCAACTCCCATAGTTTACTCAAACTCATGTCCATTGAGTCGGTGATACCATCCAACCATCTCATTCTCTGTCATCCCCTTCTCCTCCTGACTTCAGTGTTTCCCAGCATCAGGGCTTTTCCAATGAGTCAGTTCTTCGTATCAGGTGGCCAAAGTATTGGAGTTTCAGCTTCAGCATCAGTCCTTCCAATGAATATTCAGGACTGATTTACTTTAGGATGGACTGGTTGGATCTCCTTATAGTCCAAGGGACTCAAGAGTCTTCTCCAAAACCACAGTTCAAAAGCATCAATTCTTTGGCGCTCAGCTTTCTTTATAGTCCAACTCTCACATCCATACATGACTACTGGAAAAACCATAGCTTTGACTAGATGGACCTTTGTTGGCAAAGTAACGTTCTCTGCTTTTTAATATGCTGTCTAAGTTGGTCATAACTTTTCTTCCAAGAGCAAGCATCTTTTTAATTTCATGGCTGCAGCCACTACCTGTAGTGATTTTGGAGCCCAAGGAAATAAAGTGAGCCACTGTTTCCACTGTTTCCCTATCTATTTGCCATGAAGTGATGGGACCTGATGCCATGATCTTAGTTTTCTGAATGTTGAGCTTTAAGCCAACTTTTTCACTCTCCTCTTTCACTTTCGTCAAGAGGCTCCTTAGTTCTTCTTTCCTTTCTGCCATAAGGCTGGTGTCATCTGCATATCTGAGGTTATTGATATTTCTCCCGGCAGTCTTGATTCCAGCTTGTGCTTCATCCAGCCCAGCGTTTCTTATGATGTACTCTGCATACATAAGTTAAATAACCAGGGTGACCATTTACAGCCTTGACGTACTCCTTTTCATATTTGGAACCAGTGTGTTGTTCCATGTCCAGTTCTAACTGTTGCTTCCTGACTTGCATACAGATTTCTCAGTATTCATGCCTTGAGAACCCCATGAACAGTATGAAAAGGCAAAAAGATAGGACGCTCAAAGATGAACTCCCCAGGTCAGTAGGTGCCCAGTATGCTACTGGAGATCAGTGGAGAAATAACTCCAGAAAGAATGAAGAGATGGAGCCAAAGCAAAAACAACACCCAGTTGTGGATGTGACTGGCAGTGGAAGTGAAGTCTAATGCTTTAAAGAGCAGTAGGAACCTGGAACGTTAGGTCCATGAATCAAGGCAAATTGGAAGTGGTCAGACAGGAGTTGGTAAGAGTGAACATAACATTTTAGGAATCAGCAAACTAAAACGGACAGGAATGGATGAATTTAACTCAGATGACCATTCCGTCTACTACTGTGGGCAAGAATCGGGATCTTAGAAGAAATGGAGAAGCCATCATAGTCAACAAGAGTGTGAAATGCAGTACTTGGACGCAGTCTCAAAATGACAGAATGATCTCTGTTCGTTTCCAAGGCAAACCATTAAGTGTCACAGTAATCCAAGTCTACGCCCCAACCAGTAATGCTGACGAAGCTGAATATTGAACGGTTCTGTGAAGACCTACAAGACCTTCTAGAACTAACACCCAAAAAAGATGTCCTTTTCATTAAGGGGGCTGGAATGCAAAAGTAGTAAGTCAAGAAATACCTAGAATAACAGGCAAACTTGGCCTCGGAGTACAGATTGAAGCAGGGCAAAGGCTAATAGAGTTTTGCCAAGAGAACGCACTGGTCATAGCAAACACCCTCTTCCAACAACACAAAAGAAGGCTGTACACATGGACATCACCAGATGGTCAATACCAAAATCAGATTGATTATGTTCTTTGCAGCCAAAGATGGAGAAGCTCTATCCAGTCAGCAAAAACAAGACCGGGAGCTGACTGTGGCTCAGATCAGGAACTTCTTATTGCCAAATCCAGACTTAAATTGAAGAAAGGAGGGAAAACCACTAGACCATTCAGGTATGACCTAAATCAAATGCCTTATGATTATACAGTGGAAGTGAGAAATAGATTCAAGGGATTAGATCTGATAGAGTGCCTGAAGAACTATGGATGGAGGTTCATGACATTGTACAGGAGACAGGGATCAAGACTGTCCCCAAGAAAAAAGTGCAAAAAGGCAAATGGTTGTCTGAGGAGGCGTTACAAATAGCTGAGAAAAGAAGTGAAAGGCAAAGGAGGAAAGGAAAGATAGACCCATCTGAATGCAGAGTTCCAAAGAATAGCACGGAGAGATAAGAAAGCCTTTCTCAGTGATCAGTGCAAAGAAATAGAGGAAAACAATAGAATGGGAAAGACTAGAGATCTCTTCAAAAAAATTCTAGATACCAAGGGAACATTTCAAGCAAAGCTGGGCACAATAAAGGACAGAAATGGTGGGGACCTAACAGAAGCAGAAGATATTAAGAAGAGGTGGCAAGAATACACAGAGCTATACAACTCAGGTACCTCTTCCTAATTTTTTAAATCACGTTCTCTAATAAGACTATACTGAGAATGTTCACTGAATCATTGAAAAAGAGAAAAATACTATATTCTTCAATAAGATTGTATAAGATTTGCTACTGAAAGAACTGTCTAAAATGTGGAGGAAGGGAGGAGAGAGAAGCTCTTAAAGTATAATCTTCAGGGTGTATTAAGTTAAATAAAATGAAGAGTATATATAGATGTATCTAAATACATCTATAAATAAATATACATATGTATATATATTTGACCCTGTTTGCATGAGGAAATACTGGAAGAATTAAAAACAAAATAAAAGGTGGGTTATCCATGATGGGCAAGAAGGAACAGGCCAGATGAGAGGACACTTCTCAATGTATATCTTTTAGTGTTGTGTTGATCTTTGTAAATAAATTGCCTATTTCTTAAAAAGATAAAATAAGTAAACAGGTTTTTAACTACAAGAAAAAAAAGAAAATAAATAATTTAGAATTTCTTTTGGGCATTCAGTAGTGTCAGCTTCAATGTGTTAATCTGGTTATATGAAAACAAAACTCTGTGTGACATGCTTCCCAATACCCAGCTCTTTTAACTTGAGTTGATAGTCTTTCTGGCCTTCAAACAATACGTCTTCTAGCTGATATAACAAAACTGTGACAAGTGAGGGATGGGGAGGACTCCTCTAGGGATACAACTAGGGTGTGAATCTTCCCAAATTTAGAAAGTTACTTTTAAACTGTCACAGCAGATAAACTACCTCTAGCTGTAGTGTAGAGCTCTTATTTAGTGACAGCCTTTCTTTCGGGAGCTGCTCCCCCTTACTTGGGCTTCCCAGATGGTGCTAGTGGTAAAGAACCTGCCTGCCAGTGAAGGAGACCTAAGAGACCTGGATTCGATCCCTGTGTTGGGAAGATCCCCTGAAGGAGGAAATGGCAACCCACTCTAGTATTTTTGCCTGGAAAATCTTATGGACAGAGAAGCTTGGTGGTCTGCAGTCCATGGTGTAACAAAGAGTTGGACATCACCGAAGACACTTGCTCCTTGGAAGAAAAGCTATGACAAACCTAGACAGTGTATTAAAAAGCAGAGATACTCCTTTACCAACAAAGATCCTTATAATCACAGCTATGGTTTTTCCAGTAGTCATGTATGGATGTGAGAGTTGAGCCATAGTGAAGGCTGATCACTGAAGAATTGATGCTTTTGAACTGTGGTGTTAGAGAAGACTCTTGAGAGTCTCTTGGACTGTAAGGAGATCCAACCAGTCCATCCTAAAGGAAATCAACCCTGAATATTCATTGGAAGGACTGATGCTAAAGCTGAAGCGCCAATACTTTGGCCACCTGATGCAAAGAACTGACTCTTTGGAAAAAACCCTGATACTGGGGATGATTGAAGTCAGGAGGAGACAAGGACAAGATGGTTGGATGGCATCACTGGACTCGATGGACATGAGTTTGAACAAGCTCCAGGAGATGGTGAAGGACAGGGAAACCTGGAGTGCTGCAGTCCATGGGTCACAAAGTGTCAGACACAACTGATCAACTGAACAGCAACTCCCTTTCTCAGTTGGGTAGGCTTCTTTGTCTTTTCTCTGAAGACAAGTACATTATCCTCCCTATAATATACTGGTTCAGAACTTTTCTAGATAAAAAAATAGTATACAGAATATTAAAAATCAGTAGTTAAAGGATCATGTCACACTGCCACTTTGTATACATGTTCTTAAACATCTTGGGCTTCCCTGGTAGCTCAGATAGTAAAGCATCTGCCTGCAATGCGGAAGATTCGGGTTCAATCCCTGGATCAGGAAGATCCCCTGGAGAAGGAAATGGCAACCCAGTCCTGTACTCTTGTCTGGAAAATTCCGTGGATGGAGGAGCCTGGTGGGCTACAGTCCATGGGGTTGCAAAGAGTCGGACATGACTGAGCAACTTCACTTTTCTTTCTTTCTTTCTTAAACATCTTCTTAAGAGAACAGAAGTATCAGTTTTCTGTTCTCTTCTGAGTTTGTTTACTGCTCAGCTGCCTCTTTTTGGAACTACTCACATCATTTCCTTGGGCTGTGGATTCTCTAAGATAGCTGCGTTTTCAACAGGTGTAATTCATATCTTTAACATTCATATTTGGTAATTAAATCATAACTTAGAATAGTGTACGAATGTTGTGTAGCTGGCACTTTCAGTTTTTTAACTGAAATTTTCACTATTTTTTAATTCTCTTAATATGACAGTTAAATCTGTAAGTTTAAAGTTGCTTTTCTTTTCAAAATAATGCATTAAGTATTACTTGTAAGCCTTAGTAGTTAAGTACTAAAGCTGTAATTGAAGTCTTCTCAGATGACCTCCACCCATAAACCTTATCTATATTCCTATTAAAACACCTACCATTGTGCATTATATTTATTTATGTACACATTAATTTCCTCCACTGGACCATGAGATCCTTAAGACAGCAATTATATTCCTTTCCACTTGCCTAATGGGATGCTCAGTAAATATTGGTTGAAATAGTGAATGAATCAGTATGAGAAGGATGATTATAGTGTATACTTTGATATTGTCTATGCAAGAAGCTTGGGGGAAAATGAAAGATGAACTGTAAATAACCATTCAGATTCTCCTGTAATTTTGAAGAGAATGCAGATTTGTATATGTACAAAAAAGCAGTGACTTTCAACCTTTTAAAAACTCACCCCACCTCTTTTGATACACTTAATGGAGTCCTGTACCATTTCCCACTAAAGTAACCAGGGCTTCTTTGAGAAACAGATGATCCTACTTCTGGGATAAGAGCTGTACAAGGTGATCTTGAATGTCTTGTCATATTAGAAAGCAAGGAAGCTATGAAAGGCTACTGGGCTCATGTCCCAGGTACACTGGAGCCAATGTGGAATCTTTCCCACTAGCCTAAAGATAGGATATAATGACCATAAATGACAAACATTTGACACATATCAAAATGTTAAAGATACAGGAGTTTATCATGATACTGAAAATGTGTCACCTTTGGAAGTTGCTAGGGCACCAATTCATTATTCTAAAAACCAGTAAAGAGAAAGAATTTATTTATCCTGCCTCTTCTGTGCAAAAAGTAATAGTTGAAAAGATCAAATTCTTTGAGGAAGAATTGCAGCTCAATACATGAAGAAGGAATCTTTTAATTGGAATACTATCCTTTTGCATCCCCTAATAAAGTTTCTCAACGGTGACGATCCCTGACTGCTAAAAGTCATTAGCTGGATCAAGCTGTGACATCAGAACCTACCAATCAGCCTTAAGGTCACAAAAAGACAGGCAGATATATTATTGTGCCTCCTGTGAGATACAGTAAGAAACAAAGCCTACAACGAGACTTGCCAAAAACATGTGTGCATGAACCTGTGCACACCTGTTGTGAAATAGTTTACAGTGAAATACAGGAAGTAGTCATACCACAAGGGTGCAGTCAGCTACTCCAGATGGGAAATTCTGCTGGACAAATGACCCATTTTTCAAAAAACAAATGACTTAGAAAATTATAGAAAGAGGAGAGGCTTAATTTTTATTATAAGATATCTAAGAGGCATGTCAGCCAAATTAAATATGTGAACCTTGCTCAGGTCCTGATTTAAACTAAAAAAAATACCTGCAAGACAAAGGACTGTAACACTTATTTGAATGTTACGTGATATTACAAGACAGGGAACTTTAATACTACTTGTATATTATGTGATATTAAGTACTGATTATTTTAGGATATGATAATGCCATTTGCGGTTATGTTTTAAGATACATATTGATGTATTTACAGATGGAAACAAAACAGTGTCAGGCTTGATCTAGCTTAATGGGAGCAGCTGGGGCAGATAAATTGGTGAAGAAAGATTTGCCATATAAAGATTGATAATGAATATGGGAGAGTTTGTGATATTTGGACTTCCCTGATAACTCAGTTGGTAAAGAATACACCTGCAATGAAGGAGACCCCAGTTCGATTCCTGGGTCAGGAAGATCCCCTGGAGAAGGGAAAGGCTACCCATTCCAGTATTCTGGCCTGGAGAATTCCATGGACTGTATAGTCCAGGGGGTCACACAGAGTCAAACACGACTGAGCGACTTTCACTTCACTTCACTTCACTTGTGATATTTACTGTGCTTTTATATGTGTTTAAACTTTTCTGAAATAAAATGTTTAAAAAGTATATTTCCTTTTATCCTATTGTAGCCTTATAAAAGTCCCTGTGAACTCTTTTGTGGTTTTGCTAATAAGAAAGTAATGTCTGTAGAGAGTAAAAAAATCTAAGGACTTGTGAGTTATGGCGTAGCTGGTACTAGGATGTATTAATACTAAGTAATGAGAGATTATAAAGAATTAGGAATTTTTGAGAGCTCAAGAGAATTAAAAGGTTTTGTAAATATGGATGTCAGCTTTTGAAAAGGAAGTGTGGAATTGGATTTAGTAGGGAATATGCATTTTAATTTGGGAATGTTAGCAAAAAGATGAGAAGATGAGGTCTTTTGTGACTTAGAAGGGAGAAGAATTTACTGGGAATAACAATAAACTTAGCTTGAAGCAAAAGCACCAGTTAGGTTTGGCAAAAGATATGGTCTTACTCTGATAAGGAGTAATCAGTTGATAAAGATTGTGATAAATTTTTAAATTTTCTTTGAAAAACTAGTGTATATTAATTCAGAGCTGTGTGTAGGATAAAAGGATTTTTATGGCATGAAAGATTTGAACTGTTGGTTTAAGAGGGGAAAAAGTCCAACCTTGCTCACTAATCTTTTCTTTTGTGTTACCTATTCAAATTGTGAACTACCGTTTCTTAACAAGACTTGGAGATGCCTTTTAGTACCATTTTCTCTACTAAGGTTTTACGTCATATCAAATCACCTGTAGACATTTTAACCTGACTATTCATCCTTTTATCTCTAAAATTCCCCTTTCTGTCAGGCTCTTAGTCTTTCAGTTCTCCTTGAATTCTTTCTCCCTTATAGCCCAATTGTGTTGACTATTTGTGAAATGAAAGTGAAAGTCACTCAGTCGTGTCCAGCTCTTTGTGACCCCATGGACTCTACCATTCATGGAATTCTCCAGGCCAGAATACTGGAGTGGGTAGCCTTTCCCTTCTCCAGGGGAATCTTCCCTACCCAGGGATTGAACCCAGGTCTCCTGCATTGCAGGCAGATTCTTTACTAGCTGAGCCACAAGGGAAGCCCAAGAATACTGGAGTTGGTAGCCTATCCTTTCTCCAGCGGATCTTCCCGACCCAGGAATCAAACTGGGGTCTCCTGTGTTGCAGACAGATTCTTTTCCAACTGAGCTATCAGGGAAGCTTTTCAGGGAAAGACTATTTGTAGTCTTTCATAATTTGTTTTCACAATCAGTCTTCTAACTGATCTTCTTGTCAAAAAGTTTCCCCTCTCCTCTTTATCTTAAGTATCAGTGGAGTTCTTTATCTTCCCCAGAGACCCTTTGTGTCTTCACTTCTCTGTTAGCATATGTTGATTGGCTCTTCCCATTTCCTATATTAAAGCCCAAATTCCATAGTGTAGTCCTGACTCATTTTTCAAAATCGTGAATTATTTAATCCCAATCTGCTTTTCTAACAGTTTGTTCCACAGAATTTCCAATAGAAACCTTTAACTCCTGCCAGATCTATTCCAATCACTTTGTTTAGAACATACTTTTACTTACTGTCACATTTATGTCTGTATTTACTCATGCCATTCCCTTCACTAGGAATGCTTTTTTTCCTATTCAGGTCCTCCATATACTAAGGAAATCAATGAGATTGTACCTCCTCATTAACACAGTAGCCTCGTATATTCTTTTTTACAGTAGCCTTTTTACAGTAGCCTACAATATTAACTCTCTGTTGAACTTCAGTACCACTTATTATTTGGCACATGTTCATGTTTTTAAAATGTTACTTTTTCACAAATCCATATTTTGTCTTCCTAACTGAGTTGCAAGCTCTTCTAGGGAAAAGTCTGGGTTTATACATCATTGGAGTCCTCCACAGTCCCAAACAGAATGTTGTACACATCGTAGGTGTTCAGTAAATATTTTTATGGATAATTTGTGAGTAGTGGTTAGTCAGTCTCTTCTTAAGAAACAATCCAGTCATTTTTTGGTTTGCTTTTATTTTTTTCATTTCTCTGGAGTAGAATTATTGATGCTCTCTAAAGGCAAAGATGTGAACTCAGTTACTCTGGGGGCTACCTTGAGCTTAGATTACATACATATACGTATGTGGTTTGTTTGTTTTTAACACTAAAGAGGAAGCACATAAGGAATTGTGACTCCTTTGTTATGAATTTTAGAACTTTTTAACTTAAATACCACAAAAAATAGTTTTTAAAAGGTCATTGGTTTGAAAGAATTATACATAGCACATGAACATGCAAAGTATTAATTATACAGCTAGCTCCAATACTTTGGGCAACTGACTCATTAGGAAAGACCCTGTTGCTGGGAAAGATTGAAAGCAGGAGGAGAAGGGGACGACAGAGAATGAAATGGTTGGATGGCATCACTGACTTGATCGACATGTGTTTGAGCAAGCCCCAGGAGTTGGTGATGGACAGGAAAGCCTGGCGTGCTGTAGCCCCTGGGATCACAAAGAGTCGGACACGACTGAGCGACTGAACTAACTAATATGCTTAAGTTGAGTATTTATATTTTGTTCAACATTCAAACTGCATTTTTTATTAAGTTGCAGTGTTACAATAATTGCATGAATCTGTTCTGTAAATCAGTCAGTTCAGTTCAGTTCAGTTCAGTTGCTCAGTCATGTCAACTCTTTGCAACCCCATGGACTGCAGCACACTAGGCTCCCCTGTCCTTCACCATCTCCCAGAGCTTTCTCAAACTCATGTCCATTGCCTCAGCAATGCCATCCAGCCATCTTGTCCTCTGTTGTCCCCTTTCTTTATTTCTACTACTATAATAACTCCGATTATGGCTATTGTTTGTTAGAGAACTTACCATTACTTTAGTAATGAGGATTTTTTTTATCTATTGAATTTGTTAAAATATTGTTTCTGTTTTGTGTTTTGGTTTTTTGGCCGAGTGGCATGTGGAGTCTTAGCTCCCTGACCAGGGATTGAACCCACACCCCCTGCACTGAAAGATGAAGTCTTAACCCATGGACTGCCAGGGACGTCCCAGCAATGAGAATTTTTAATTCAACTATTTGCATTAATATTAGTTTCTCAAGAGAAAAGACTCAAATGTATCTGTAATAATTGTACTAACTAATCTCTGATTAATCTTGTAATATTTTAATAGCAATAAGAGTATATGCATTGGCTTCTGGTTAACACAAGCTGTTTTTATTTTGTCTTATAGAATAATAATAACCTGGATGCCTGCTGTGCAGTTCTCTCTCAGGAGAGTACAAGGTATCTTTATGGTGAAGGAGACTTGAATTTTTCGGATGATTCTGGAATTTCTGGTCTACGCAATCACATGACTTCTCTCAACTTGGACTTGCAGTCACAGAATGTTTACCACCATGGAAGAGAGGGAAGTAGAATGAATGGGAGCAGGACTCTAACGCACAGCATTAGTGACGGACAACTTCAAGGTGGTCAGTCCAATAATGAACTGTTCCAGCAGGAGCCACAGACAGCACCAGCTCAAGTTCCTCAAGGCTTTAATGTTTTTGGAATGTCCAGTGCATCCAGTGCTTCTAATTCAGCACCACACCTTGGATTTCACTTAGGCAGCAAAGGAACATCTAACCTTTCTCCACAAACTCCAAGATTTAATCCCATTATGGTAACGTTAGCCCCAAATATCCAGACTGGTCGTAATACTCCTACTTCTTTGCACATACATGGTGTACCTCCACCTGTACTTAACAGTCCACAGGGAAATTCTATCTATATTAGGCCCTACATTACAACTCCTAGTGGTACAACTCGACAGACACAACAGCATTCTGGCTGGGTATCTCAGTTTAATCCCATGAACCCTCAACAAGTTTATCAACCTTCACAACCTGGTCCCTGGACTACATATCCTGCATCCAATCCTCTGCCACATACCTCAGCCCAGCAGCCGAATCAGCAAGGCCACCAGACCTCTCATGTCTATATGCCCATCAGTTCACCTACGACTCCACAACCACCCACGATTCATTCGTCTGGTAGCTCACAGTCTTCTGCCCATAGCCAATATAACATTCAGAATATTTCAACAGGACCTCGAAAAAACCAGATTGAAATCAAACTTGAACCCCCACAAAGAAACAATTCTTCGAAATTGCGTTCTTCTGGACCTCGAACCTCCAGCAGTTCCTCTTCAGTCAACAGCCAGACCTTAAACAGAAACCAGCCCACTGTTTACATAGCTGCCAGTCCCCCAAATACTGATGAGGTGATGTCCCGTAGTCAACCTAAGGTCTATATATCAGCGAATGCTGCCACAGGAGATGAGCAGGTCATACGAAATCAGCCCACTCTCTTCATATCCACCAACTCTGGAGCATCCGCTGCCTCCAGGAATATGTCCGGGCAAGTGAGCATGGGTCCTGCCTTTATTCATCACCACCCTCCCAAAAGTCGAGCAATAGGCAATAACTCTGCAACTTCTCCTCGAGTAGTGGTCACTCAACCCAATACAAAATATACTTTCAAAATTACAGTTTCTCCCAATAAACCCCCTGCAGTTTCACCAGGGGTGGTGTCCCCTACCTTTGAACTTACAAACCTTTTAAACCATCCTGATCATTATGTAGAAACAGAGAATATTCAGCACCTCACGGACCCCGCTTTAGCACATGTGGATAGAATAAGTGAAGCACGGAAGTTGAGTATGGGATCTGATGATGCTGCCTACACACAAGGTAATAAAAATACTGCCATGGGATCATTTTCCGTTCTGGGTAAAAATTGGTGTACTTTTGACTTCACTGCAGAAGTGGGTATCGGTATCATTATTTTATGTTGTAAGTGTCCAAAATAATACTATCTTAAGAACTTTTGAGAATATTCATATAAATTTTAAATATATTAGTTTTATTATGTTATAAATTGAAGCTTGAATGATAGCCTTATCAGATGTTCCAAATAATCACCTATTGATTTGGTTGTTTTCTTAATATTCATAAAAGTTTGTTTTCACCTGTAGTGATGCTGACTTTCCCTTTAAATTTCCTGCAAATAAAAATTCATAAAAACATACATTTTAATAAGAGATTAGTGAACTAGTATAGCAAACTCTGCCGTCTTTGGCCAGAAGAATCCTCTGTTCTTCATTGTTCTAATACGGTTCTGCCTTATTTTGTATCAAAGTCTAAATCGCTATGCATTCTTGAATAACTCAAAAGTATCAGTAACAGGATTCAAATTTCTCTTTTTCTTCTTTTCAGCCTCCCTTAACCATCTGTTAATGCAATCTTTTTGTTTGGAATTGTGAATAAGAGTTTCAAATCTATCTCACTTGATTATGCTTTTCAGGAATAGACTAGTTAATATTGGCATAATACTAAATTACATCTATATTCAATTAGAGAGCATTTATATTATATCTGACCTCTTAAGTTATTTAATCTTCAATAGGAAGCTATTAAATTCAGTTAGATAAAAAAAGAAGATAAGTGTTTGTTTCTTCAGTATTGACACAGGTTTTGTAAATTAGCCAGAGTCCTTTAGAGTAAGGATGTATCATAATCATCTATACCCCTGGTAAACTGTTCTCAGTATTACAGGTTGGAAAATACTACATAGTCACCCCCATGCAGTAAATAGCCTCCTACTACTACTAGTACCACTTGTCCTTTTTAAAATTTCTGAAAATACTGATTTCACTGCTGACTTTCTTAGAGGAGTCTGAGTGGTTTGGTTTGTTTTGAACAATTATATTCTAGTGATTCTCAACCCATGCTGGGCTGTGGTGTGTTCAAATTCTGTAATCACCTTTGAAGCTTTCAAAACATAAAATTGCACAGGTTCAGCCCCAGACTTGCTCAATTAGAGCTTCTGAATGGTAAAGCCTAGGTGCATGTGAGCATATGTGTGCATTTGTGCACATGTGTTTTAAAGCTCTGTAGGTTATTCTAGTTTTCTAGAAATTGTGCTGAGACTTTACGTTCCATATATCTGTGACTAAACTGGAGCCATTTCTGTTTAGGTTTGGCAGTAAGTGATTTTTAATATAACACCATGTTTTTCCACTGATACTTAATTCCTATTCTTCCCCCAAAGTCATTTCTTCTACTCTTTCCATCAAAGTAGATTTCCTATGTTTGGATAGTTGCTAATTTTTAAATGGAGAGTTTTTTCCTATCAATTTTATTAATATATAATTGACATAACAGCACTGTGTAAGCTTAAAGTGTACAACATAATGATCTGACTTACACACATCATGAAATGATACTGCAGTAGGTTTAGTGAATATCCGTCATCTCATATAGATACAACATTAAAGAAATAGATTTTTTAAATATTTTTTCCTTCTGATGAGAACTCTTGAGATTTAGTCTTTATACAGCTTTCATTTACAATGTGTAACAGTGTTTTTTTATTTATTTATTTATTTATTATTTTTTTTTTTTAGAGAAATATCTTAATTTTCCTTTATTACTCAAAGGTAACACTACCATGATTATTAGAGATCTGAAGAGCAAATGTTCTGTACCATACAGTACACCAGTCAAAATATACATTTTAATCTTGTTTCTTTTTTTTGTATCAAAATTTTTTTTTTTTTTAAATAGTTGGAGGCTAATTACTTCACAACATTTCAGTGGGTTTTGTCATACATTGATATGAATCAGCCATAGATTTACACGTATTCCCCATCCCGATCCCCCCTCCCACCTCCCTCTCCACCGGATTCCTCTGGGTCTTCCCAGTGCACCAGGCCGGAGCACTAACAGTGTTTTTTTTAATCTTTACTGTATTGTATATTACATTCCTAGTATTTATAACTAGAAATTTGTACCTTTTGACTGTTTCCATCTAACTCCCCTTTCTCTCCTCCCCTCTGATAGCCACATATCTGATGTCTCTTAAGTTATTTGTTTGCTTTTGAAGTGTAATTGACTTACAGCACTGTTTTAATTCCTGGCACTCACATCATAGTGATTCATTATTACTGTACATTTCAAAATGATCATCATTAGTCTAGTTGTCATCTGTCACCGTACAAAAATATTACATAACTGTTGACTACATTCCCCCAGAGTACATTTCATACCTGTGACTGAGAATTTCATAACTGAAAGTTTGTACCTCTTAATCTTCCTCACCTGTATCTCTGCCCTCCCGCCCTCCCAGATTATAATTGTCTTTATGAAGATAACTTGATAAGGGGAATTTTTTACTAAAGTAGACATAAGATACTCATATATTGACTGGTATGTGAAAATAAAGTGTTGCTTAAACCTGCTGTCTCCAGTTTCTCTCCCCTTCTTTCTTGAGCCTGCTCTGTAGTCAGGGTCTTCCCCGCTGCAGCACACCTGCCCCTGGCAAGGCCGTCATTGACAGCGTCACTGGGACCCCGTGGTCTTTCAGCCCTTGTCTTCCTTGAGCTGAATCGCTAGTGTTTGCTGCAGGCGAGCACCCTCTCCTCCGCGAAGCATTTTGCCCACCTGACTTACTACAGTATACCACCCTGGGACTGCACCTCTCCTTCTGTTCTTTGGTGGCTCTCCCTCATCTCTCTGCTTTTTCACTTCTTTGTTCAAAGAAGTGAGATCAAATCCTCAAAGTTCAGTCCTTGGGCTTTCTCTCTTTTCTGTCTTTACTGTTCCCTGGATGATCTCTATCAGCCTCATAAGTTTAAATTTTATGCCAAATGCTCCAAAATTTGTAACTCTAACCTGGATTTATTTCCTGAATTTCAAGAAATTTATTTAACTATCTCCTTAATATCTCCATTTAATGCATCCCAAGTTTACTGTGTCTGAAAAAACGTCTTACATTGCACCCAGCTTACTCTTCCTATCTCCATTAATGACATCTTAATCAGGCCAGAAACTTCAGAAACACCACTGACTCCTTCCTTCCTTTCACATTTCACATCTAATTTGACTAAATCCTGTCAACTTTAACTTTCAAAGTATATCAAGAATTCTCTTTTCTTGACACCCCCATCCATTGTCACCACTCTGGTCTGAGCTACCATCTTCTCTCAAGTGGATTATTGCAGTAGCCTACCTGCTTTCACCCTTGCCTACTTAGGGTCTTTTGACTCAGCATCCACAGGAATACAGTTTGAAAAACGTAAGTCGGGTCGTATGACTCATCTGCACATGATCACCATCTTTCCATTCAGAGATCCACTGGCTCTCCCTCATCTCTTACTTTTACTCACCACCTCAGTCACTCTGTTCCAGCCCTGCTGGCCTTCATACTTCTGCCCCTTAAACCTTAGAAGGCATACGTTTAGGGCCTTTGTGCTTGCTGGTCTCTTTGTCTGAAATTCTCTTCTCACTGAATACACAGTTAACTCCCTCAGTTCCTTCAGGTCTTTACTCAAAGTCACCTTTTCAATGAGACTATTTCTGAGATCCCTATCTGAATCCACCCCCCAGTATTTCCTGTCTCTCCATCTTTGCTTACATTTGCTCAAGGGGGAAATGAATAATGTTAAGATCAGATCAGTTCAGTCGCTCAGTTGTGTCCAACTCTTTGCAACCCCATGAACCACAGCACGCCAGGCCTCCCTGTCCATCACCAACTCCCAGAGTTTATCCAAACTCATGTCCTTTGAGTCGGTGATGCCATCCAACCATGTCATCCTCTGTCATCCCCTTCTCCTCCTGCCCTCAATCTTTCCCAGCATCAGAGTCTTTTCCAGTGAGTCAGCTCTTCACATCAGGCAGCCAAAGTATTGGAGTTTCAGCTTCAACATCAGTCCTTCCAATGAACACCCAGGACTGATCTCCTTTAGGATGGACTGGTTGGATCTCCTTGCAGTCCAAGGGGCTCTCAAGAGTCTTCTCTAAAACCACAGTTCACAAGCGTCAGTTCTTTGGCACTCAGCTTTCTTTATAGTCCAACTCTCACATCCATACATGACCACTGGAAGAACCATAGCTTTGACTAGATGGACCTTTGTTGACAAAGTAAAGTCTCTACTTTTTAATATGCTATCTAAGTTGGTCATAATTTTTCTTCCAAGGAGTAAGCATCTTTTAATTTCATGGCTGCAGCCACTACCTTCAGTGATTTTGGAGCCCAGAAAAATAAAGTCAGCCACTGTTTCCCCATCTGTTATTTGCCATGAAGTGATGGGACCTGATGCCATGATCTTAGTTTTCTGAATGTTGAGCTTTAAGCCAGCTTTTTCACTCTCCTCTTTCACTTTTATCAAGAGGCTCTTTAGCTCTTCTTCACTTTTTGCCATAAGGGTGGTGTCATTGGCATATCTGAGGTTGTTGATATTTCTCCCAGAAATCTTGATTCCAGCTTGTGCTTCCTACAGCCCAGCGTTTCTCATGATGTACTCTGCATATAAGTTAAATAAGCAGGGTGACAATATACAGCCTTGACGTACTCCTTTTCCTATTTGGAACCAGTGTGTTGTTCCATGTCCAGTTCTAACTGTTGCTTCCTGACCTGTATACAGGTTTCTCAAGAGGTAGGTCAGGTGGTCTGGTATTCCCATCTCTTTCAGAATTTTCCAGTTTATTGTGATCCACACAGTCAGAGGCTTTGGCATAGTCAATAAAGCAGAAATAGATGTTTTTCTGGAACTCTCTTTTTTGATGATCCAGCAGATATTGGCAATTTGATCTCTGGTTCCTCTGCCTTTTCTGAAATCAGCTTGAACATCTGGGAGTTCATGGTTCATGTATTGCTGAAGCCTGGCTTGGAGAATTGTGAGCATTACTTTACTAGCGTGTAAGATGAGTGCAATATGTTAAGATACATAACAACAACTAATACCTGCTGAAAGCTTGCTATGTGTTAGGCATTGTTCTGAAAGCCCATTTATTTCTCGTAACCAAATATAAAGTAGACACTAGTAATATTCCTATTTTCAACTTAAAATGCTTAAGAACAGGTAGGTTAAATACCTATACAAAGGGCAGGTAGCAGCATCAAGAGTCTCATCTCGGCAGTTAACAGAGCCCACAGCACTATAATGTCTTTTCAGATTTTCAAAGTGAGCCCTCTGAGAAGGTGGCGCAGGTTTACCTTGTGCCTTTGTATAAGCCCTGCTCTACCATATATGGAGGGCCGTGTAGGCCTCAATTTGAGAAGCATGGAGCTGAAAGATGACTTAGTAAAAAGAAATAAAGGCAGCTATTAGGAAAGAAGTCACACATAGATTATATGTAGATATAATTAGAAATAACTTGGAACAATAAAGGAACACCCTGGGTAGGGGTAGGAAGCACTTTATAAAGACACTTGAAGGTAGAAAAAAAAATTGCTAATGAATAAGGGATCTGGTTTGAGAACTCAAATCCTACCCAAAAAAGCAGGGTTTCCCATGATTATTTCTCTTTACTAATCACCTTCAGACAGCTGGGACAAACATGGTCACTTTCCTTACGCATACCTGCATACATATGGAATTTCCTAACACTTGTATGGCTGTGTACCCTTGTGTTATCTGCATGTGTGCACCGTAGTGGGGGGGCTGTTCTTCGACCTCTTATCTCTCTTTCCTTCTAGTTACCATGGAACGGTGTTGACCGAGACTTATGTATCATCCAATCAAATCAAAGGACTGTTCCTTCCTACACAATGCATCTCTTGCATTGTTAACTTAGACATGTGTAATGCCTTACCATTTGCCCTGCAATAAATGAGGTGACCCAAATAACATTGGTCTTTAAGTAAGGATCTTTTCTGAACTCTTAATTTGTGTGGTGTGGGTAATAAAGAGAAAATAAATGTCCCTGCTTCCTGCAGTGAAATTGATCTTGCTAAAGCTCCTGTAACACTGTTTCAGAGTAGAAAAAAGAGTTGATCGAAGTACTAGAACCACAGGAAAATATTTTTCTCAAATTGAGGAGAGAACATGAATCAATAACTTGGTAACTGAAATGCATTATTTTTAACTTACCATTTAACATTTGAAATATATACTACAATAAAGATTTCAAAGATGAGAATTTCTGTATAATTCTCTGTTGTAGAATGAGAGGGAAGGAGGACAGTTAATGAAACTGTTGCTGAAACTTGGCCTCTGTTCACCAGTGCCTAATAGAAACCCGGAGACAGAGTTTTGGGTGAAGTAGAAAAGAGTAGCTTTTATTGCTTTGCCAGGCCAAGGAGGCCACAGTGGGCTAGTTCCCTGATGACCATGTGACCCACCGTGGAAGGTTGGGGAGTTTTATAGTGTTCAAGGAGCAGGGCTGATGACCTCATGGACAGTTCTTCGATTGGTTGGCATTAGGGTGAGGTTTCAAGTATCATATTAGCCTTCTGATTTCAGGTAGTCTAAGATCTGTGTTCTTGTAGTCAGCAGTTTTCATCTGAAGTGTGGTCCTTCCTGTATAAACAACTTAGGAATGTTTGTCAGGCCTTTATCTCTATCTTTCAGAAAACTAAGAGTTCGTGACTGTGTTATATGGCCAAGTTATAGTCTCAGTTGTTACCAGTTCCCTAGCCCAACAGCTATTCTGTTTCTGCATCTTCACATTTCCCAGTCATTAACTCTTGAGTCAGCATTTTACTTCAGAAGACAAGGACACAGAGACTGCAGTCAGGACCTTGCTCATCTCAGCACCAAGTCAGTCACTACTGCCCCCTGTGAAGGAAATAAATTATACTTGAGTCCTTAAACCACTATAAGAATCAGAGACAAAAATGAGTCCCAAATAGAAAAAACAAATTCAGGTTAGAAATTTCAGTTCAAAGTCTTGTCAGCATGCAGTAGATTCTTACTTTACTTGCTAGGAAAAACAAATATTAAAGTGAAAATTGCTTACCAGTAGTAAGATTACTGGCCAGATAGCTCCATTTCCTTCCTTGAGTCATACCTCCTGACTTTACCTAACTTCTGAAAAGAATCAATAAGCACTTTCATCATTCACTATATTCTGAGATTTTCTGATGTCCTCTCCCATTCATAAACGTATGCTTTTTTTTTAACACTGGCAACTTATGTAAGTGTGGAGAACAAATGCTCCACTCATTCAAACCAGTTTTCATTGGGGATTAGGGGAGGAAAGGGTTGGCCTGTGTTCTGTATTTTGTTATAGTTGCCCGAGGCTCTTACCAAACTAACATTGCTGCCAGATTGACTTCTCCTTCTCCATTATCGATACAGAAAACGCCTATGGTATTGAACTTTTCTTATAATCATTTTTATGATACTTTAATACTCTCCAGTTATATTTATGGTCCTATTATATTGAAAAGCAGTAGCTTTGACTTTGAACCTAAAATAGAAATACAAATAAAAAAACTTATGAGATGAAAATTAGCTTCTTGGAACTTCTCATTCCTTGTCATTTTTTCAGCAATATTTCCCTCCAAACCACAGCACCTTTCTACTTAACAAGATTTAATAAAAATGCTAATCATGACAAAAATTGGGGGTGTTAGATACTCTTTTCAAAAAGAACTAAAAATTAATTAAATTTTAAAATTTGCACTTTACTATTCATCTGCTAATTGGAAATGCCTTGTTTTTTTAAACATTGACTTGCTTTGTTAACATTGAGATCATGTTAAATTAACTCAGTAATTACTTGACATCAGATCACTTAAAGAATTTTTTTTCTTTCGGAGAAAAGAATGGCCTACTCCTCATAGATTCTTCCCAGTCTTAAGACTAACCACCTTTTAAGTTGGAATAAATCTCAAGATTGGAAGAGACTCTAAACATCATCTAGAACTCTGCAGCAGACATTATCCAGTCCACTTACCCATCCAGCAATTGGACCCTATCAAATGTGAATCCATCCTATTGTTGGGTACCTTCTGAGAAACAGGCTACTTCCTGAGGTAGTACATTCCATTTGTGAAGAGTTTTGCCTACTAGCAAGTTATTTCCTATATTAAGCTAAACTTTTTAACAACTATTAATGAAAATAACATATCCATATGGTAAAAGAAATTTAATGCCTAAAAGGGAAGGTACAATAAAAATGTCTCCTTTTGACCCTTGACCTCTCCCTTTGCCCAACCTTCCCACCATTTAATTATCTGAGGAAATCTCCATTATCAGTTCTTTATCCTCCTTGCCTTTATAATTACAGTCTTTGCCTCACACTTTTTTTTAATGAAAGTTTTATGAGGCTTTCATAAAAAGTTCTTTTATGAAAGAAAAAATATGTATTTATATATATATGAGTATATATAAATACATATGTGAGGAATTGTATATATACTGTACAGTATGTATAACATAAACATACTGTGTGGGGCTATATGATATACAATTTTGGTTAATGTATCTTAAGATCATTTTATTTCAGCATGTACAAATATTCTTTTGCTTTAAAAAATTTTTGTCACTATTTTAACATTTATTGAGATAAAGTTTGTCATTTACAGTGTGCACATCAGTGATTTTTAGTATAATCACATATGTGCAACCATCACCACAACCAATATTAGAACATTTTCATCACTTCAGAAAGAAACTCAATACCCTTTATCGTCACCTCCTATCGCATCACCCCTACCCTCAGCCATAAGTAGTCATTAATCTGCTTCCTGTCTGTAGATTTACATATTCTGGATGCTTCATATGAATGGAACTACATAATATGTAGTCTTTTGTGACTAGCTTATTTCACTTAGGATAATGTTTTAAAAGCTCATCCAAGTTATAACGTATGTTAGTACCTCATTCCTTTTTCTGGTGCATTCTGCCATTGTATAGATACACTACATTTTGTTTATTCATTCATCAGTTAATGGACATTTAGATTGTTTCTAACTTTTGCCTATTGTAAATAATGCTGCTGTGAACATTTGTGTACAAGTTTATGTGGACATGTGTATACACATAAGTGTAAGTATACACGTGAGTAGAATCGTTGGGTGCTACCATAGCTCTGCGTTTAGCCATTTGAGGAATGAGCTGCCACACTGTTTTCCAGCGTGGCTGCACTGTTTTGTATTCCCACCAGCAGTGTATGAGGGTTTTGATTTCTCCATATCCTCTACCACAGTTGCTGTTTTCTTTGATTCTTACCATCCCAGTAGCTGTAAAGTGGTATCTCATTTTGATTTACATTTTTCTGATGACTAATGATATCGAGCCATTTGTGTATTTTCTTTGGAGAAATGCCAGTTTATATCCTTTGCCGATTTTTTAATTAGGTCATTTGTTTTTATTACTGAGTTGTATGAGTTCTTTGTATATTCTGGTTATAAGTCCCTTATGTGATTTGCAACTGTTTTCTCCCATTTTGTGAGTTATCCTTTCACTTTCTTGGTAAGTGTACTTGAAGCACAAGTTTTTAATTTTGCTGAAGTCTAACTTACCTCTTTCCTTTCATTATTCATATCTTTGGTGTCATATCTAAGAATCACTGGGTAAATCCAAGGTGATCAGGATTTACTCCTGAGAGTTTTAGTTTTAGAGTTTAAATTTTGGTCTCCCATCTACTTTGAGTTAACTTCTATATAAGGCTATGACATAAGTGTCCAGATTTCATTCTTTTGCATGTGGCGGTCCAGGTGTCCCAGCACCACTTCGGTTTGTTGTTGTTGTTGCAAAATTTTCTCCTCTGCCATCAGTTTCCTTTTTTATGTTGGAGTGAACAATGTTGTCAGTTCCAGGTGTACTGCAAAATGATTCAGCTATTCATATATTTGTATCTGTTCTTTTTCAAATTCTTTTCCCATTTAGGTTATTACAGAATATTGAAGCAGAGTTCCCTGTACTATACAGTAGGTCCTTGTTGGTTATCTGTTCCCAGCACCATTTGTTGAAAAGACTTTTCTCACTGAATGGCCTTGGGACCTTTATAGAAAATCAGTTGACCATAAACAGATGGGTTTATTTCTGTACTTTCAGTTTTTTTGTTTGTTTGTCTATATGTTTGTCCTTATGCCATTACTACACTGCCTTGATTGTTGTTACTTTATAGTAAGTTTTGAAATTGCAGTGTGTACATTCTACTTTGGTTTTTTTTAGGTTGGTTATTTGAGGTCTCCTGCTATTCCATATATATTTTAGAATCAGCTTGTCAGCTTCTACAAGCTTGGATTCTACAGGGATTACACCAAAATATTTTTCTAAATATACTTGACATTTTTTTTTTTAAATGTAAGCAAACCAAAAGGATTTATAATGAAAAGTTCTCTGCACCAGACAACCAATAGCTATTCGCAGTTCATTTTGTATTCTAGAAATTGAAATTGTATATGAAGCATACATATATTTATACATTTTTAATACAAATGAAACATAGTTTACTTTCTCTTTTTATCAGAGCTTTTGTTTTTGTCTCTTTGAGTATTCCAAGTCAGGAATTGCAGATCTGCTTCTTTTAAAAATGACTATATAGTATTTTGTACCATAATTTCTAATTACTCCTTTTTTGATAGATCCTAGGGTCTTGTTTTTACAAACTGCTGCAGTAAAAATTTTATGCATGAAAATTTTAACCACACCCAGATATGTTGGCAGAAGAGATTACCAGGAGTAGGAAACTGCTGTGTCAAAGGATATTGTATTTTTTTACTTTTGATAGATGTATCATTTAGGCTTGGTTATGCTGCTATTAACAAACTGTGTCTTTAAACAACAAAGGTTTATTTCTAGCTCACTTGACAAATAGATTAGCTGGTGGGCTCTGTTCTACATCACCCTCACTCAGGTACCCAGGTTAAGGGAAGCTCCATCTCTGTGCTTCCATGATTGTTCAGGCAAGACAAAGGACATATGCAAATTAGCTCTGACTCCTTAATTTTCTGCCCCGACACGTGTTCCTCTTTGGAAAGAACAAGTCCACCCTTAATTCAGAGAGGATGAGGAGGCGCACTTCTACATATACCTGGAAAGCAGAGAGGCAGAAGTGTTTGATGAAGAACACAAATGACTGCCTCAGTACACACTACCAATTTTAATTTTGAGTCTCTCTAAAGAGATTCTACTAGTTTATAGAGATTCTACTTGTTTATTTTTAACAACCACCAGAGGGAGTTGTAAGCTTAAAACTTAATTAAAACTTAATTTTTACTGAAAGAAGATTTAAGAAGTACTGAGTATAATTTTCTCTGTTATTCCTCCTCCTTTTTTTGTCTATTTAAAAGGGCAGGTTAGACAGTTAAGTTTGGAAAAACTAAAGAAATCACTATATGAAGCGTTAAGTATATCCCTTATTTCCTTGGTAGAATTAGCATATCAGAGAGCCACCTTTCTGAAGTGTCAGCAACCTAAAAAGTCTTTAGGTTGCTTATGCTTAAGCATCCTGTACTTAAGATTCCATAGGATGGGGAGAGGTTGACTGTTCTATCCAGAGACTTGAAATTAAGCCCCATTTTCTGGTCCATCCCTCACTTCTGCCTTTTGTTATTTACTTGCATTCTCCAAGAGCCTCTTTTAGGTTTCTGAGTGGCAAATTAGCTGCTTCTTTGCAGTACCCTCCTTGTCATGAGTCTGTAGCTTTCTCTGCCCTCCATTAGTCTGTTCCATTTCATCTGCTTTCAGTCTTCTAGAAACTTGTTGAAATCTCTTGCCACTAATTGCCTTCTTCCTATTGTTTACCGTTGTTGGATTCTATCCATTTTATTCCTCTGTAATTTTCATGAGGTTTCAAAAGGCAGAAGATTGTGGCTCAGCTGGTGAAGAATCCACCTGCAATGTGGAAGACCTGGGTTTGATCCCTGGGTTGGGGAGATGCCCTGGAGAAGGGAAAGCCTACCCATTCTAGTATTCTGGCCTGGAGAATTCCATGAACTGTATAGTCCATGGGGTCACAAAGAGTCGGACACAACTGAGCGAGTTTCATTTTCACTTTCAGTCACCTTTAACTGGAAATCCTCTCTAATATAATTGATTCTTTGTATTTGACTTTTAAAGTCCATATTAGTCTAAATGTCAATAATTGACAGGAATGGAGAGGATCTTTTCCTTAGCTTACCCACTGGAGTCTGTTTAACAGATCACCCCTCCTTGTTTACAAGTAACGTATCACTACATTGTGCATGAACTTAATTCATCTGTAGGTGTGGTTGATATTTTGTTTATAGCAGTTTTGTTGTATGCCAATGAAAGGGGGAAAAAACCCAAAAAGCCAGTCTAAGGGATTTCCTCAGATTCCTATTCACAGTCTTTTCCTATAACAGAGGTGAACTGTTCTAGTCTTACCCTACAACTGCAGCCATCATTTTGTCACCCTTTCTGTTTCTAAGCTGTCTGCTTCTTTTGGATGCTGGAAGTATAATTGCCATATTTCTTTCTCCCCAGTCAATACCCAACTCCTTCATTTAGGAGAGACGGATCAAAGCAAAAGTGTCTTCATAAGTAAACGTTATAATCATTCTTCTTTATTATGAGTCTTAATAATGTTTCTTAGTGAATATGTATTGTGTAGTATTTTGTACAGTGAGGATTAAAATTGTAGACAAAACCACAACTGGAGAAAAAGTTTAGCTTTAGGTGAATTTTCTGTGATTTTTAGAAATTCACCTTGATACTACTTTGTAATTCATCTTTCTCAGACTCCTGTCTAAAACTCCCAAACCACATTTGAAAAGTGAACTAGACACATAGAAGTCCAGGCACCTACTAGAGAAATTGAGATCATGTCTCTCTTATACTATTTCCAGAGCATTTTTTAGTTTATAATTAATGGACATACTTAAAAGATCCTGAATAGTCTGCATATTGTTATTTCTAATATAGTCATAAGTCTGCTCCAAGACTTTGTTTTCACTGAAAAGAAATACCTCTTAGATAAGTTCTAAGACAGTGGACTGACTTTAGGGTTTCAGCCTGTCACAGGTGGTATCTACCTTTATTCCCAAGGGTGAACCGTATCTTCAGCCATTGCAGAACCCCGTTTCTTTGTGAATCCCCGAAGATGTAGTATTTTTTCTGTTTAAGAAACATTCTGAAGTAGTTACTCTGTAACTTTAAAACATCCCCATAATAATACCTTCAGTAACTATGACTCCTTCATCTCTCTTACTATATCTTTTTCTTAATCAGTTTTTTATCTCCTACTAATATTGACCTTCCAATCCCAAAGAAAGGCAATGACAAAGAATGTTCAAACTACTGTACAATTGCACTCATCTCACATGCTAATGAAGTAATGCTCAAAATTCTCCAAGCCAGACTTCAACAGTACATGAACCATGAACTTCCAGATGTTCAAGCTGGATTTAGAAAAGGCAGAGGAACCAGAGATCAAATTGCCAACATCCACTAGATTATAGAAAAAAGCAAGAGAGTTCCAGAAAAACATCTACTTTTGCTTTATTGACTGTGCCAAAGCCTTTGTGTGGATCACAGCAAACTGTGGAAAATTCTTAAAGAGATGAGAATACCAGACCACCTGACCTCCCTCCTGAGAACTCTGTATGCAGGTCAAGAAGCAGTAGTTAGAACTGGACATGGAGCAACAGAGTGGTTCCAAATCGGGAAAGGAGTACGTCAAGGCTGTATATTGTCACCTTGCTTATTTAACTCATATGCAGAGTACATCATGAGAAATGCTGTACTGGATGAAACATAAGCTGGAATCAAGACTGCCACGAGAAATATCAATAACCACAGATATGCAGATGACACCACCCTTATGACAGAAAGTGGAGAACTAAAGAGCCTCTTGACGAAAGTGAAAGAGGAGAGTGAAAAAGTTGGCTTAAAACTCAACATTCAGAAAACTAAGATCATGGCATCCGGTCCCATCACTTCATGCCAAATAGATGGAAAAACAGTGGAAACAGTGACAGACTTTATTTGGGGGGCTCCAGAATCACTGCAGATGGTGATTGCAGCCATGAAATTAAAAGACACTTGCTCCTTGGAAGAAAAGTTATGACCAACCTAGAAAGCATATTAAAAAGCAGAGAAATTACTTGGCCAACAAAGGTCCATCCTGTCAAAGCTATGGCTTTTGCAGTAGTCATGTATGAATGTGAGAGCTGGACTGTAAAGAAAGCTGAGTGCCAAAGAATTGATGCTTTTGAATTGTGCTGGAAAAGACTCTTGAGAGTCCCTTGGACTGCAAGGAGATCCAACCAGTCCATCCTAAAGGAAATCAGTCCTGAATATTCATTGGAAGGACTGATGTTGAAGCTGAAACTCCAGTACTTTGGCCCCCTGATGCGAAGAACTGACTCATTTGAAAAGCCCCTAATGCTGGGAAAGATTGAAGGCAGAAGAAGGGGATGACAAAGGATGAGATGGTTGGATGGTATCACCGACTCAATGGACATGAGTTTAAGTAAACTCCGGGAGTCGGTGATGGACAGGGAGGCCTGGCATGCTGCAGTCCATGGGGTCGCAAAGAGTCAGACACAACTGAGCCACTGAACTGAACTGAATATTGACCTTCTCTCACTCAGCTTTTTTCCTGAAATGAGTATTATTACACTGGCTTTATTTCAGTTTTATATTTGCCTGGTATATCAATTTTAAAGTATCTCTATCAGCCTTCAAGATTTCCTCTGTATCTTTGGTTTTTCAGCAGTCTTATTATATGTCTAGGTTTTGTTTTGTTTTGATGTTATTTGGAGATTCCTGGGCTTATTGGATCTGTGATTTATTGTCTTTCATTAATTGTGGGAACTATTTAGCCATTATCCTCAAATACGTCTACTGTTTTTCCATTTCTTTCACCAATTACATGTATATTATAGACTCATGTTGCCCATCACCTTTTGGATGCTTTGTTCTTCTTCCCTCTTTTTCTTCGTGTTCAACTGAAGTAATCTCTTGATTCTTCTGTATCCAGCATGCTGATAAGCCTGTTGAAAGAATTCTTTATCTCTGATACCATATTTTATTTCCAATATTTGGCTCTTCTTTAATAATTTCCATCTCTCCTCTCAGATTATCCATCAGTTCCTACATGTTGTTCATCTTTTTACCTAACTCCTTCAACATGTTGTGTGTGTGTTCTGTTGCTCGGTCGTGTCCAGTTCTTTGGGACCTGCCAGTCTCCTCTGTCCATGGGATTTTCCCCAGGCAAGAATACCTACGTGGGTTGCCATTTCCTTCTCCAGGAGATCTTCCTGACCCAGGAATCAAACCCGAGTCTCTGGCGTCTCCTGTTAGCAGAAGGATTCTTTACCACTGTACCACCTAGGAAGCTTCAGTCATAGTTATTTTTCAATTTCCCGCCAGCTACTTTCAGCATCTGGGTCATCTTTGAATATGGTTCCATTGACTGGTGATTCGTTGAATTTTTCTCTCACTTTTCTGTGTGTTGTTACTTTTTTCTTTTATTATTATTGAATGCCAAAAACTATATGTAAAAAAATCAGAAGAGACTGGGACCTTTACATCCAGAAACTAGAATACGTTTTTCCTGTCAGTATATGGTGAAGTGTTGAGTCAGCTTAGGCAGGAGTGGAGGTAGGTCTGGGTTTTGTCATTGCCTTTTTAGTTCCTCCCAGTTTTCAGATGCCGCTAGCAGTGGCTGCTCTTACTTTGCATCTCTTAGAGTGCTGCCTAGAGGGCAAAGTTTACTTTACTTTCGTCCTTTCATTTTCAGCCTTTCTGTGCTGTGCTGGGTCCCCATTCATTCCATCTCCACATGATCTGATAAACAGCGAAATACTAAATTATGTGGAATTTTACAAGCCACGTGGTTTCAGTTGTAACAAAAACAGACATAGACAATAGGTGAACAAGTGAGCATGGCTATATTCCAGTAAAACTTCATTCACAAAACAGGCAATGGCCAGATTGGGCCCTTGAGCCATAGTTTGCTGACCCCTTTTTTAGAGCTTTTATCTTGGGATACATACATACATCACACACCTGTATCTCCAGGCTCCAGCAGGGTAGGGATTTTTACCTGTCTTGTTCATTGATTTCCTGAGTGGCTACAACAATCCTGACGTGTTATATAGGCTCTCAATATATTAAAAGAATGGATTAGCAAATTACATTTTAAGTGTTTTTTGAAAACAGCAATGCAGCTGTAGATCTTTTGTATCTAAACAGATTCATTTAATTAGATTACAGTTATTATGATTACTGATATATTTGGAATTATTTATGTTCTAGTTCTTTCCACTTTCCTCCTTTCCTGCTATCTTAAGTTTAATCAAATTTTATTTCTCCTTTTGTTCTTTTAGAAACAATATTTAGCTTTCTCATATACTCTTCATCTTTATCCCTAGATATTTAACATGTATAATTGGTTTAGCAACATTTGAGAATATTCTTTTCATACTGTTCATGGGATTCTCTATGGGGTTTTTCCAGTAGTCATATATGAATGTGAGAGTATAAAGAAAGCTGAGTACCAAAGAATTGATGCTTTTGAACTGTGGTGTTGGAGAAGACTCTTGAGAGTCTCTTGGACTGCAGGGAGATCAAGCCAGTCAATCCTAGAGGAAACCAGTCCTGTATATTCATTGGAAGGACTGATGCTGAAGCTGACACTCCAATACTTTGGCCACCTGATCCGAAGAACTGACTCATTGGAAAAGACCCTGATACTGGGAAAGATTGAGGGCAGGAAGAGAAGGGGATGACAGAGGATGAGATGGTTGGATGGCATCACTGACTCGATGGACATGAGTTTGAGCAAGCTCCGGGAGTTGGTGATGGACAAGGAAGCCTAACATGCTGGAGTCCATGGGGTCGCAAAGAAGTCGGACACGACTGAGCAACTGAACTGAACTGAGAATATTCTGTATAAACACTTTTAAAACTTTAGAATGCTTTTCGTCTAATTTTCGTATTTCCAAAGTTTCTTGTTATTCTCTAACATTTTAGTTTTACTTTCTTTTAAACAGTCTTTGACTCCCCACCCACTGCCATGGTCTTTTTCCTTTGTTTCAGAGTTAGAACTTTTTTTACGTTCATTATCTTATTCCTTCCTCTTGTATTAATGTCCTCCATGTCAAAAAACATCTTTAGTAGTTCTTTCTTTAGGAGCAGTCCATGGTTTGTAAAATCCCCCAACTTTATCTGTTCATCCCTACTCCAGTAATTTGCTTAAGTGAATTAATTATTCCATTAGCTTCTGGAATATTATTTCATTTCTTCAGCAGGTTTCTCTTCAAATTTTGCCATTCACTCTATCGTCTCCTTCTAGAACTCCTTTTTATATTTATTCAGATCTTTTAACCCCTCTTTCATGTTTCCCATCACTTTATCTCTGCATTTTGAGAATACTCTTAGATTTATCTCTTGGGTCACTAAATATGTCTTGGACTATGTGTAATCTACTGTTTAATCTATTTGGTTGACTGTTTCAATGGCTATTTTCCACTTCTAGAGGTTGTTTATGGTACTTATCCAAAACTTGTTCACGGTGTCTTATTGTTTTGTTATATTCTTCTGTAATCATTATAATCATCTTAAACAGATATTTCCATAGCTTCTTTCAAACTATTATATAACCAAGTTTTAAGGGGCTCCTCTTGGGCTGTTGATTCTCATGGTAGATGGTTTTCTTGCTCGGTCATACTTTCCTGCTGAGAGCTTCTCTTCATTGAGGATTTTTCCTTTTTGGATTCCATAGTAGGTGCCGCTCCGTACTGGAAGTAGGTTGCCAGAGCAGTTTGCATTTGCTTCTGCTGGTTACCTCAAGGAAATCACCAGCCTAGAGCTAATTGTTAACAGTAATTCCTCACTCAGAGGTTCTCTCTCTGCCCTCAGCATATAAATCATTTTCTCAGAAAATCTATTCTTATCCCCTCTCCTCATGTAATATTGAATAATATCACAAATGTGTGTCTTATTTTCTAACTCAGTACAAATATAAATTATCACTTAGTCATTAGAACCACTAATAAATGTGTGTTTTAAAGTTTTTTTTGTTTTGTATATTTAGGGAAAAGCTTTTAGGGAGATAATCTCCATTAATTTTTAAGAAATACTGCTTTTAAATAGTCATTAATTTGAACACATGTCTTACTAATGGCATTTGAGACTTGTTGGTAGATCATCAGAGTTCAGAAATGAAGGAAAGTATGTTATGTTCTTGTGGTTTTCCTTTGCCTCGCCCTTCGTTCCCACTTCTTGTCTCTGTCTGTCTCCTCTTACTGTCCCACTCAGAAATTAACAATCCACTCCTCATCTTCTTTTAAGAGAATAAAATAAAGCCTAATGCACAATTCTTATGTTTTGGAAGTAGAGGCTTAAAATTTTGCAATTCAAGTAAAATAAACCAAATTAATAAAAACCTGACAAAACAATCTTGGGGTGGTTATGGATACACAAAGACACAGTGAGTTTTCTATCAGGAACATGTGTACCTCCAAAACACCTCCCTGCGTTTTTAGAATATATATTAAAATGAGAGATAAGATACCAAGAATCAGTCATGGTTTTTAAAACTTGAGACATATTCCCCTAATACTCTTTTCTTCCAATAAGTAAGAGAGGAGAATTACAGAGGGAGATACCTGTGGATTGTATTAGTGTCAGATTTTTGTTGAGAAAAATTACCTACCATTTAAAGTTAATTTTAAAGTACTTGAGCCTAACTAGCTTCCCCGCACCCCACACCCTAATTCAGATTCTATAATACACTGCTGGACTGAATGGCCTGAATATATATAGCCTTTTCCTTATTTTTTAGCTTCTTGAAAATTTTAGTTTGATTGATGGTGACTATTTAGCATTAATCTAATCTGTTTAATTGACTTGCCTTTTTTAATTGCTATTTTTCATTTTTAGAGGTTATTGTGCTTTCCCAAATCAGCGTGTTTTCTCGTGGTAGAGTCATCCCAAGCCTCCATTTAATAGTAAATTCAGTTATCTTCACCACCAGTCCAGTATCCTAAAAAGTCAAACTCACTTTGTCCAGAAGTGGCAAGAACATATATGCCAATTTTTATGGTTTACTAAAGTTTCCCAAGCAGTTCATCATTCATGTGACAAGATTAATTGCTTATTTTCTTTTTTAAAAAATCTTAGGAAAATATTTTCACAAAATATAATTGGAATATAAGAAAATGTATTTGGTTTATCTGAATGGTTTTGTTTTTGATTTGCAGTTTGAGCAATCTAATGTTAACATTCATGTGGATTGAAATCAATCAGTTTTATTTATTGCATACATCAAAATGGATTTAACCTAACCCACATTCCCATTAAGACGTTTATATGCTTAAATGATTCTCAAGTCAAAAAGAAAATAATTCTCTAAAGTTAAAAATATTGAAATTTTAGATATTTAACACACAATACTTTGTTTTAGTGTTATCTTTGAGATTCTTCGCAGCCTCCTGCTTGTCACAGAAATAGTTATTTGTTTTGTTTTCCCAAGATTGTTTAAAGGTTAATTGATTAAACTCGGTGGATCTTCATATATACTAATATGTATTGCAGCTCTTTTGGTACACCAGAAGGCCAGAATGGAACGGCTTCAAAGAGAACTTGAGATTCAAAAGAAAAAGCTGGATAAACTAAAATCTGAGGTCAATGAGATGGAAAATAATCTAACTCGAAGGCGTCTGAAAAGATCAAATTCCATATCCCAAATACCTTCAGTAAGTCTTTCTTTCTGTAACTGTTATAACTGCTATGCTTGAACATGAGAATAAGCAACCTGTCATCAGTATAAAAGCTTGACCTAGTTTTCTAGAAATGCTCTTAATTCATACTTGTTTTTCTGTCCTTACCTCCCCCTGCAAAACTTGACTCCTTCTTAACTAATAACACAAGAGTTCTATGTAGATCCTCACATGGAATTGTTTTTCAGCTCGAAGAAATGCAGCAGTTGAGAAGTTGTAATAGACAGCTCCAGATTGACATTGACTGCTTAACCAAAGAAATTGATCTTTTTCAAGCCCGAGGTAAAGTTCAATGCATATTCAGCTGAAATTCTTTGTATTAATTTATCAGCTCTTCCTGTGGCCGAAAACAGACTTATCAATTGTAATCTTGTTTCAGATTTCATTTGGAGCCATATAGTGCTTATTTAGATTTTTATTTTCTCTCACTCTCCACTCCTCCCTCCAAAGTTGTATATTTGGTTGAGGAGTAGTTTGATACATCTAATATCCTTCAAATCCCCTTTAGTCATATGTTAAGGGAAGACAGTGATTAGTATGTCTGGCTATATTATCAAAAGTATTGCTGTTATGTATTAATATAATCTGTTACAATGTTTATTAAGATTGTAATATATACTCATATTACTTTTTCCTGTTTACCTTTTTTCCTTCTACCTTTGAAGAATTATGCTTTTAAGGACATGATTAAAAGATATCCCCACTCTAATAGCACTTTCTTAATTGATGAAGTAGAGAAGAAAATTAAAATATGACTTACAGTATTTTTAGGAAAATGATAGTTTATGATATTTGAACTATTATTGACCAGCAATAATTGCTTATTGTGGAGTAAAAAAAGATTGGGGCATTTGGCACAATACGTGAGTAAGTGAGTAAAAAGTGTTCCATAGACAACTAAAAAGAACGTTTATAACTTAAACCTAATTCTAAAGTTTGGAAATAATAGAAATATATAAATTGAAAAAGACAGGAAAGGGAAGAAGCCAAAAAATAAGCCCTTAGTCACACTGCTGAGTATGTGCCAAAATCCATTAAACTGAAAGATGATTTATTTTATTTTCTTTTAGTAAGTAAGCTGTTTGTCTTGAAACAGTCATAGAAAATGCCATAATTTAACTTTGGTGAGAAAAAAATTAGTGCTAGTCTAGAAAATGTAATCTTTGAACTTGTTCCTTTTGTTTAAAATCTGAAGCATCATATTATATTAGTTCGGGTTTTTATACTTACTTGAGGCCAAGCTATTTAGTGGCTTAAGACCATGCTAAAATTATATTTTACATTGTCAAGTTATAAGTTATCTTAACTTGTCACATACAACAGGGATCTGTTCTAATTCTTTTACTGTCTTACTAGCATTAATCTAACTTCTCAGTTTACAGCTTGGACTTCTGTTACGGGTATTATCAATATATTACACCTATTTTAGCTGTTTTTTGAAATCCTTTCATGTAATTGGAGATTAGAGGTGTAAAATAAAAGTATTTTTTCTATTTAACTGTAATTTTTTTTAAGAAAGAAAATGTTTGCTTTTTAAAATTTTTTTTAATTTTTTTGAGCTATAAACATTGATATACTTCTTTTTATATATTTCAGGACCACATTTCAATCCCAGCGCTATTCATAACTTTTATGACAATATTGGATTTGTAGGCCCTGTGCCACCAAAACCCAAAGGTTAGTGTATCCAGTAAGTGTGAAAACTGTTGCATTTTGAAAAGCTAGATTTTAGAAAATTTTATTCTTAGCAGCCTTCCACTCTAGAAGTACTTCCAACTTTGGCATTCTTGGATGGATTCATTAGGTAGATACTTATTTTCACTTAACATGCTGGGAATTGTGAGGGTTCAAAAATGTAATGTACTTTTAACCCTTTAAAAGTAATATGCCTGTCCTTAGGATTCATTGTATACTCCCAGAACAGCAAATCTTGGCCAAAAAAAGAATCACCAGGGTAAAACCTTGTATTCTTTGAAATTTGAGTTAAATGTTAAGGAAAGACACCTCAGGAAAGTTTATTTTTCATAAGTATTCTGTCCTATATCGTTTATGCGTAGTTCTCTATCATCAAAATTCTCTGAATTTCAGATAAATGTTTTTTTTTAATTATTACCTACTATCATTTTTACGTCATTGATACAGATTATGTACACACCAAACTAAGAAATGCTGAAACATTTATATGGGTTTTTTACTCCAAGCGTTAAAAAATATATAGAAACGGGAACAATCTTTGGTTTGTTACAAGAATTTTCATATTCTCGTTCAGTATCCTGTTCTCTCCACTCCTTTGTTTTTATTCAGTTATAATTCAATTAGGCCTAGCTGTAGCTTCATATTTTGTATTATTTAAAAGTTTTTAAAGATAGTTAGCTGGAATGTAATGAAGTCTTATTACAGAGGAACAAAAGTGAAATTGGGCTTTTGACACAGCACATGAGTAAGGAAGTGTTGAGACGCTGGATGTTAATTGAACGAAGGAATAAGGAAAGCAGTGTACAGCCTAGCTCCTTAAAATAAGCAAAATGGATATTTTAGACTCTGAATGAGTTGCCTTAATATAATCTTTTTATTCTCTTTGGAAAACTAGAAATTCTCGTATAAAAAGATCCTGTTTTATCTCCATGTAATTCAGTGCTTATGTGTTACGGGTAGGAGGGAGATGGGATATAGATGCAATAAGGTTTGTCTTGACAGTTGTTGAAGCAACGTAAGGGCTGAGAGTTTATTTCACTGTTTTCCCTACTTTTGTGTGTGTTTGAAAGTTTCCATGATAAAAAGTAAGGAAAAAAAAAAAAACTTAAAAAGCTTTTCACAAAAGATAAATGCTGGTATACTGGATATTTTTAGAGAAATAAAGAATTAGTCATTTTTGCCTTAAGGCTAAAATAGGGAGTTAACTAGTTTCACTTAGAGAGGTTTACTTAGTTCTTAAAATCAGTTCTGCTTTACAGCGTGGGTTTTTTAACAACTAGAAGTGTGGCCATCGCAAGTCATCTCATACTGTGCTCCCGAAATAGCGTCCTCTTTTCTCTATTCTGGTGGTTACTTAGCTTCCAAATACCACTAATAATGAAGAGTCATAATTCTAAGGACCAGAAGATTTTGTGCAGTTGCAAGAAAGCCATTGGAGATTTTTTTCATTTTAAAAAAATTAGGTCCTCTATTTGATTACCTTAGATATTTAAATATTGAAGATAATCCTGGCACTTAGTAATAGAATGAAGAGTTAATACAGATTGAATGGCCCTCCTAAAAAACCTTTGTAGTTAACAAAAAGGACAGACAAGGTTTTACTGAAAATGTGCCAGATCAGAATGTTTTCTAACCTCAGTGAGACCAAAATTCTAAGTAGACTGGATTATCCCCAGATTAAAACAGTTGTTCTATAAAATGTTTCCTAAGTATGGAAGGTGGAATAATTGTAGGTGGTAAAAAGTCAAACTTTTTAAAACTACTCATTTTAATGAGTTTTAGGTGGATACTAACTCGTATTGTCAGACCCTTGATTTTTTAAATATTTTTGCCTAGATAAACCTTAAATAGATAGTTTCTTTAATATGTATTTATTTGTTTGGCTGTGCTAGGTCTTAGTTGTAGCATGTGGGATCTAATTCCCTGACCAGGGAGTGAACCTGGGCCCCCTGCACTGGGAGTGCAGAGTCTCAGCCACTGGATCACCAGCAAAGTTCCCTAGATATTTGTTTTAAAGCTATTCAATTTAAATAAAATTACTATATAAATAATACTTTCATGGTGCTCATGCATGTGCCAAAAATCATATTGATGCCTAAAAATTGTGACCATGCCTAAAGTGGGAATTTTGCAATAAAATGTTAACCTTGAGACCGAACAGTGAATAAAGTGCCACTAAACAGAGTACCGTCACTTAATTATTTTGAATTCGTTACAGAAACTTGACTTCCGATATTTTTATCCACTATGTATCATAGTTTCTTTTAAAATAGCATAAAAGATATCATTTATTTACCAGCTCAGTGGAATAGGTAGAATTTGCAAATTAATATACATTTTTTAAAAAATTTGTAAACTACAAATCATAAACCTTGACTGGAGAGATCCAGTAATGCATGCTCCTTTTACTTCAAACCTCCCCAAAATAATTTATAGGAATCCTGTTTTTAAATTACAAAGATACCTCCCTCCCCCAAAAAAGTAGTTTTATAAATGTAATTTCATCTTTGACACAACCATGGAGGAATATATTTCTTATATTTAAGATACCTCTGTACATTCAAACGTTTAGAACATTGACTTCATAAAACTGCAGTGACTATTTTATAAGAAAGAAAGAATAGATATAGAGAAAACATCATTATCTAAGATCACAGAGCAAAGAAATTAGGAGTTAATAGCAGAACCATGAATAGAACTCCATTCTCATAACTCTGGATCTGGTAGTCTTTCTAGTGTTCCATAATAAATACGTTTTCAAATAACATGAGAAATAAAGTCTGATGAAATTTTATACTGATTTGCTTCTCCAAGTCTGTTGTTGACATTTAATTAAATAAGATTTTAGAAATTAGTATGTATTGTTCAATTTTAGATTTTTAGCAGATGGAGAACATTTAATAAACACTTCCATTCATGATAGAAATCAGAAATATGACTACTACATCAGTGAGAAATGAAACTCAAACTTGAATGAGACATAAATGCACTAGCAATACTGCATTGTAGTTGGATACCTTTCTACATTCTTAGGTGACATTATGGCTATTAGTTGCCGTATGAATTGATTTCCCTTTTCTCCTGCTATAAATTGGGGGAAGTGATGCTCTTTTCCCATTTGAGGAGATATTGAGGTGATTAAGTCATGTCCATGTTGCTATTCCCCGGCAGAGATGTGCCCGCCTGATAGATACAGGTTGTGAGGATCAAGCATGTGGATCAGTTTCGGCTAGATGCTTCGTTTGATTAACAGGCTGTTTCCTGCTGTGTGGTGGTAGTGTTTAACTGACTGAGCTATGAGGAAAGCCCAGTAGTGTTTATAGTTACCAGTAATTTATGACTGTGATTTTGCTTCTAAAATCATTCTTTTGCTTCCTTACAGATCAAAGGTCCACCATCAAAACACCAAAGACTCAAGACACAGAAGATGATGAGGGGGCTCAGTGGAATTGTACTGCCTGTACTTTTTTGAACCATCCAGCCTTAATCCGTTGCGAACAGTGTGAGATGCCAAGGCATTTCTGAGCCAGGAGGCCCTATATCTTCTCTAAATCCACATCTGAAATTCAAGAAACCAGTCTGTCATCAGGGGAAAAGTTTCACTGCTACATAGGATTTTGTAAAATTGAAGGTGTGACAAGATGGTGTTGTGCTAATGTTAAATGTCAACCCACAGAGCTAATAATACCTCAGTCTAATGTCATGGGCAGTTGAAATTCATCACATGAAAGGTAATCTGCTGAAAGACTTGGTTGCCCACTGCCTAACCATGTACAGTGTTACCAGTAGCCCATCATGGATAATTCTCAACATATTAATATACCTAGATGTTCCCAGTACTTTTTTCCCTCATGTCACTACTGAATTTTGACAGGAGGAAGGAATAGAACGATGGCTTTTTTTTTTTTTTTTTAAGCTTTCGGTGAAACACTACAAACATGAAGAAAAGCAACAAGGTTTTAACTATTTAAAAACTGTTTGCTGCTGTATAGTGCCAATGGGAAGGGGAAGAACTTCACAAATCTGTGGTACACTTGGCCTTGTCTTTGTCTTCCCTGAAAACGTCTCCACTCTGTGAAGCCAGCATCTAGGGCCTAAAGATGAAAGGAGAGCAGCAGCATTGTCTGTACAAACATGGTGTGAAATACCCCAAAGCTTTTCCTACTGTACAGAGCTCTCAAGTCTGCTTTAAGTGATTTCTTTTCTTCCTTATTATTTTCTTATATTTCTATATGTATAGTGTAATAGTCTTTTGTTAACTAATTTTCTTTTTTCCTTTTAGTGATTAAGTACTATCATGTCCCTTTTTAAGCCTTACATGAGAGAAGCATTGCCTTCAAAATAAAAAAGCATTAATGAAATGAAACTATGCACAAAATAACTTTCCTCTACTTATTCTGTACTTTGCCCTCATGAGTGCCGATGTTCTGTGAAGACATACAGATGCTGCCCAGTGAATTGCAAAAAATATTGCAAGACTTATATGTCTATAGATCACATTATATACTGACTTTAGTGGTGGGTAACACAACATGGTGTTTTATCTTCCACAGGGAAGCTTAAAACAAAAGGTATTTTTAACCCGCTGACAGCAACAAGGTTAAGTTTGCTTTATCTGCCTGTGTCCCACAGAACTTTCACAAGAGATTACTTTTGGGAAAGTACAGTTTCAAAACCAGCAGCAGTACCTACAGCCCTTTTTTTGGAGAGAAATTTAAACGCTTTACTGTTGGGGCAGTCCGTTTCTAAACCTGACTTGGTGGCAGTATCGTGTATATTTATAAAACAAGGCTAGTCATATTTAGGACAACTGAAGAAAAGCTGGAAAAAAGAAAAACAAGCAAACTTGAACACTGAAGCAACCTCAAGCATCTCTTTATTTTGATGATATATTTTTGTAAGGAAAATAAATATTCAGATGATCAGGAATGTATATAACGAAATGAAATCAAGGAAAAAATAACTATGCATTTAAAAAAACAATTATGAAATTATATATCAGTGCTTAGAATGGGGTTAAGGGAAGTGCTGAAATGTAGCAAAAGATAGGAGATAATGTAGACTGGCACCCACTGTAAATGTTTGCCAATGAATATTTTTTAAATAAGCAAGATTATTACAGGTGATTCTATATGAATGTCAGAGCCTTAACTTCCAGGCTTTGCATCTTGTATATGAGAAGAACTATGACAATCCTAGTTAATTAGATGAGAAACCCAAAGCCCTTACATTTGATGCATTTTGTTTTAAAATAGGCCTTGTTTTTCAGCTTCATCTGCAGTTCTATGTGAAGATTGATAAATCAGTTTTTACTTGTTTTATTAATAAAACGTAATTTGGATATCTTGAGTTGATGGTTTTGTGATTTAGCTGGGTAAACTATCTTTGTAACAGATAAGTTATTTATAAAAATTAAAAAACTTATATTCTAACATGGATTTTGTGACTTGTTCTTAAAGTTTTGTGGGACAGGAGGTAAATTATGCCCCAGCAGAACATTTGATAGTTAATAGAAATCAGAGGAAACTCAACCTCTAGAGTCTCCTCCTGACATCATGGCATTCTGCAGCAGTTCTCGGATTATTCGTATCAATTTCCCCAGGCTTCTTTTTTTTTTTTTCCCCAGGCTTCTTTTTAACTAATGAATGTTTCAACTAAGCCAGAGAAATGAATATTCCTCTTTTCAAAGTTTATTATAGCTTTCTTCTTTCACTTCTCTTGAAGTTTTGTTTTTTAAGTTTACCCCATTGTTGCAATGTGATTTCTCGGGGCATTTAGCCTGAGTAAGTCGCTTAGTTCATAGTTGCTCTCTCACACTATGTGTATGTGCTGAAGATGGCAGTACTTCTCTGAAAGAGAACCTCTAAGAGTCTTCAAAAACTTATGACTCAGGTTTTTTCTGCGTTTGAAAAAGAGCCAAGTAGCGCTTGCTGATCTCATTATGACATAACTTCGAGCCCTGCCATGGCTTCTCTGGCGGCTCAGACGGTAAAGAACCTGCCTGCAATGCCGGAGGCCCAGGTTTGATCCCGGGGTCAGGGAGATCCCCTGGAGAAGGGAATAGCAATCCACTCCAGTGTTCTTGCCTGGAGAACCCCATGGACAGAGGAGCCTGGCGGGCTACAGTCCATGGGGGTCTCAAAAGAGTTGCACAGGACTGGGCAACTATGTCTGCCGTGACTGGTCTTTTAAACCTAGTAGGATGTGTATATTCTTTGCCAGGGAACATGAGGTCTAGAGACCACCTTCAAGAATTATTGCCGTAAAATAGAATTACAGGTCCTATGAGCCTCATGGAAAAATGAACTTCACTTCTCATTGCTGATCATATGTGGGTGCTGACATTATTTATTTTTAAAAGGGAGGTGGGCAGTTAGCGGCTCATGTAAACTGGCCCTCTCAGGAAAGCTTTTATTTTTAACAAAATATTGGCCAGTATCTACTATCATAGCTAGTACACTATACAGAGACGATGCACATTGTATTGAGAATTTTTTTAGAAAATATTACAAAATTTATTTTTATAATTTTTTTAAATGACCAAGAAGGATCAAGCTACAGCATAATGTTAATTGACTTTATACTGGAGAACTGAAATTGTGCATAAAATCATATCTATGATAGTCCAAAACTATATTAGCTCTTAGCTTTAAATTTGTAATTTAATCAAAGCATGTACAAATAGCAGAGTTAACTGACATTTCATCAGTTTCCTGTATCCCAGCTTAATGTTGATAGGCAATTATAGTGAACAATGATAGTTTAAGAAATAAATGGTAAAAGATATAATAACCTGTGAGTAATTGAAGATGTTCATGCTGCTTTAGGAAATAATAAGTCTGCAGTGGCACCAAAGGCCATTCCAGATTTAATATATGCTTGCTAGGTATTAGTATAGTTTTACACATAATATTACAAAATACTTATATTTCTCCATGACAAGTGAGCATGTTTTATTATGGCTCTAGTTTTTAGAAGCTATAATTATATCCATTTTACTTGAAGATGAAATGATTCAGGGTTGTGATTTCATTTTTATTTCCATCTGAAAATATAACTAGGCAAATGAGAGAAAAGACTTCCTCTAAAGAAAGCACAATTTTTGTAGCTTTGTATTTGTTAAATTGGATATCCCCCCTTAATATGTACTAGGCTGTTCGGTGTTTTTTGTTATTCTTGTCTTTTTTTTTTTCCCCCAGGGAGTATAGTTAATCATTAAACATGCTTGGTTATGCATTGTCTTCGCAACTGTTAAGTTTTTTCTATGTTACAGATTCAAAACTAGAGTTGCTTTGTTAACAGTCTTAATAGTCCTTTTATTTACTTAGTTATTTAAGAAGGTTCCGGAAGCAGTTGCTTTCTTACTACTGCCACCTTGTTCCACAGCTAGACCCCCTCAAGTCTTAAAGAGCTGGGACAGCCGTGATCCAGTTGGGCATCTCCCTGGATTTACTCTGTGATCCTGGGATAGTCACTTGCTTTTCACTACTTACCTTGTTAAAGGAAGATGATATTCATATTAAACGCTCCTCACAGGGGTGTTGAGGGGCTTAATGTGAATCCATCAGAGCCAAACTCTTCTCTCGCTAGGAACCAGATTATCCTAAAGCAATGGGTTACGTTTCTGTATGAATGGGTTTTGAAACATTTTTCTCAACAGTATTAACAAACAGAATGGTACCTTGACTATTTATTTCTTTGAGTTGGCCTCAGAACATTTCAGTCTTTCAGAGTTTGCTATTTGAGTCACTGTGATTGAATTCTGTCCCTCTTTTGATGTCAAAAGATTTATTGCTTTGCAAAGGTTTCAAGGCTGACCTGAAGATCAAGACTGTTTATACATGTCCAGCTCTCTAAAGAATGTACTTTTTATGATGGAGAATAACAAATTATTTCTCCAGGAAAATAAATACTTTCTTCAAAGGACTTAGTCCAGTGTTTGCACATCTGCATATTTGTTTTAACGCTAAAATTGACCCAAAGTCCACTTCATTCTAGCTACTCTTTACAGATGCCCTTCTTTACCCCCTTTCCCCCACCCCTTTTCTGAGGGCAGGACTACATCCTTCCTTTGATCCCAGCTGCACTCAGCACTCCATACCTACAGGTTCTACATCTTCAGATTTAAGCAACTGTAGATCAAAAATACTCAGGAAAAAAGTTTCAGAAATCAGAACTTGAATTTATTGTGCATCAGCAACTATTTACATTGTATGAGGTATTGTAAGAATCAGAGATGACTTCAGACATACTAAGTACTCTTCCTTTTTATATAAGGGGCCTGAACATCCACAGATTTTGGTATGGGGTCAGGAGGATACCAAGGGACGACTTAAATAATAGAATCATGACAACTTACTGATCCACATTTCAAAAATGTTTATTGATCCTCATAGCACACTGAATAAAGACTGCAGTATCTTCACTGGGGAAATGTTTTCCAGAAATTTTAAAAAGGGAAAAAAAAAAAAAAAAACACATTCCCACCTGAGAGACCAACTAGTTCCTAGTAGGCTCACGCCTTTCACACTGATCTGAGTGGTTCCGCGTCCAGCTTCCTCTTAGCTTACACACTGCAGCTAGATTAACGAGAGAACGTCCTATCCATGTTCTCTTCAGAAATGTCAACTGTTTCCCCATTGCTAACTGGGCTGACTTGAAAGATTCTGTAGTCTTAGGATGGTTTTACTTTCCAATAGAATACACTTTACAACTCAGCTGGCCTAACCACTTACTGTAACAGATCTTGCACGTTCCCCACCATCCCCCCACCCCACCCGGCCCACCGGCCACCATGTACTTTTGTCCATCCCATTTCCCCAGTCTCTACTTAGGTTTAACCCTTCAAGCATCAGGTCAAGGGTCAAGGCTAGGAGAACTTTGCTAACTACACCTTCTCATAACACTTGCTGTATTTTCTGCCCGCTTGGTGTTCATTGCTGCTTTGACCTATTTACATACTGACAGTAGGTATTGTGACATACCCTCTTTGTGTCCTCACAGTCAAAGACCCTATGCATAAGAAGTCAGTAATTGATGGTGATAATGATGCTTGAGGACCAAGTTAATTTCTAACATTTAGTCCCAAGTTAATCAGCAGGTACAGCCACTTTAAACTTGATGTATATATTCTCATAGGAGCAATATCATAAGTGATAGGTTCCCAGACCAAACCACTGACTGACCGGAATGGTTTGCATCTGAAAACAGGGCGCAGTGCTATTGGCATAGATAAATCAACAACGAAGTGAGAACGTTTCACCTCTCAACATGGATTTCTGGAAGAAGATGAGGAAGGCAAGAACCCTGGATATTCTAGAACATTCAGAAATTTGGCATTTGAAATTGAGTCTCCTGATTCTATTACCTCTGATTTCACTTTAGAGCTTTAATTTTATCTTTCCTTAGATCAAGATGTGTGCATGACTTATTCTTAAACATACAAGGATCATTTGTTTTTTTAACTAACAATTGAAGCATAGAAGAAAATGGGAGAATATTTTTCTGGGAAAATTGGTCTCGAAAAGACGAAAGTTGAATGTGAAATGTGTGATAACTCTCCTCCCCTTTGCCAAGAGAGGGATGGAAAAGCAGACTTTTGACCAAAGGAACAATAGCAGAGAGCAGGGACTAGGTGTGTATTTGTGACTAGGGCGTGTATAACCAAGACATTGCCTGTGTGATGGATGCCATGAAATGTGTACATTTTATGACATGAATCAACTTGAAGTCAAAATTACTACCTTTTTGAGTTTTTGTTTGTTTTCTGATTTTTTTTATTTTTTTTATTGAAGGATAATTGCTTTACAGAATTGTGTTGTTTTCTGTCAAACCTAAACATGAATCAGCCATAGGTATACATATATCCCCTCCCTTTTGAACCTTTCTCCCATTTCCCACCCCATCCCACCCCTCTAGATTGACACAGAGCCCCTGTTTGAGTTTCCTGAGCCAGAATTCCCATTGGCTATCTATTTTGCATATGGTAATATAAGTTTCCATGTTATTCTGCATACATCTCACCCTCTCCTCCCCTCTCCCCATGTCCATAAGTCTATTCTCTATGTCAGTTTCTCCTTTGCTGCCCTGTAAAATTCATCAGTACCATTTTTCTAGATTCTGTATATATGCATTAGAATACGATATTTCTCTTTCTGACTTACTTCACTCTGTATAATAGGTTCTAGGTTCATCCACCTCCTTAGAACGGACTCAAATGTGTTCCTTTTTATGGCTGAGTTCCATTGTGTATATGTACCACAACTTCTTTATCCATTCATCTGTCGATGGACATCTAGGTTGCTTCCATGTTCTAGCTATTGTAAATAGTGCTGCAATGAACAATGGGATACATATGTCTTTTTCAATTTTGGTTTCCTCAGGGTATATGCCTAGGAGTGGGATTGCTGGGTCATATGGTGGTTTCACTCCTAGTTTTTTTAAGGAATCACCATACTGTCTTCCATAGTGGCTGTATCAGTTTACATTCCCACCAAGAGTGCAAGAGCTTCCTTTTTCTCCACACCCTCTCCAGCTTTTATTGTTTGTAGACTTTTTGATGATGGCCATTCTGACCAGTGTGAGGTGATAGCTCATTGTAGTTTTGATTTGCATTTCTCTAATAATGATGAATGTTGAGCATCTTTTCATGTGTTTGTTAGCCATCTGTATGTCTTCTTTGGAGAAATGTCTGTTTAGGTCTTTTCCCCACTTTTTGATTGGGTTGTTTGTTTTTCTGGTATTGAGTTGTATGAGCTAGTTGTATATTTTGGAAATGAATCCTTTGTCAGTTGTTTCATTTGCTATTATTTTCTCCCATTCTGAGGGTTGTCTTTTTACCTTGCTTATAGTTTCCTTTGCTGTGCAAAAGATTTTAAGTTTAATCAGGTCCCACTTGTTTACTTCTGTTTTTTGTTGTTTTTTTTTCTGTTACTCTAGGAGGTGGGTCATAGAGCATCTTGCTTTGATTTATGTCCTCGAGTGTTCTGCCTATGTTTCCCTCTAAGAGATTTATAGTTTCTGGTCTTATATTTAGGTCTTTAATCCATTTTGAGTTTATCTTTGTGTATGGTGTTAGGAAGTGTTCTAATTTCATTCTTTTACATGTAGCTGTCCAGTTTTCCCAGCACCATTTATTGAAGAGACTGTCTTTGCCCCATTGTATATTCTTGCCTCCTTTGTCAAAAATAAGGTACCTATAGGTGCCTGGGTTTCTTTCTGGGCTTTCTGTCTTGTTCCATTGGTCTATGTTTCTGTTTTTGTGCCAGTACCATCCTGTCTCAGTGACTTTTTGTAGCACAGTCTGAAGTCAGGAAGGTTGATCCCGCCAGCTCTATTCTTCTTTCTTAAGACAGCTTTGGCTATTTGGGGATCTTTTATGTTTCCATGTGAACTGTGAAATGTTTTGTTCTAGTTCTGTGAAAAACGCCATTGGTAATTTGATAGGGATCGCATTGACTTTTTGAGTTTTAATAGAATTATCCACAGGCTGTTTCACTGAAGTGCCAGATTCAATATCCCAAAGCATAGTTATATTACTATTGAATGGCAGAAACATACAGCAAAGTTTTTTAAACTTGTCACCTGTATTTCTTCATTAACCACAATTTTATTCTCTTCTACTGTTCATAACCATTAACATGCCGTAGTTAAAAGCACTGGTTTCATATTACTGAAATAAATGGCCCCCACATTCTAAGACAAGTGAAATAATAAGCAGGACTCCAGCCACAGTTGTAATATATAGTGGAACTATATGTAACCTTTTCTGTATTTTCCAGGTCTCCTATAAATGTGTTATCATACTTTCATAATTTAAAAAATAAGAGAAAAATTTTTTTAAAGAATAAGCAGGACTCGCTGAAAACCTTTAGCCAATAGTCATTTTTCCCCTCTGAGTATGTGTACTCTGGCACCTATGTTTGCTACAGGGCAGAAATCTTGAGACCCTCAGCATTGTATAAACCTTTCATTTTTCATGGCATTTTTACATAATCATGAGTCCACAAGTAAAAAGATTTTATTACTATACCGAGTCATTGGTTCTATTTTCTCAGATTTCTACAAGCAAATAAGGGGAAAAATACCCTTCCATTCTCAAAAAATGCAATTTAGTAACACCAGCTTTCTCCTATAAACAGAGGAGTGAACTTCAGTTATTCCTCCTACAATCTGTTTTCATTTCCTAAGGTCCCAGGTTGCTCTACTGTGCTTTAAAAATTATAACTGGACATAGAACCTTTGGCATCTTCATTCATTCAGAAAATGGGCTTAATATGTCTTTCCTGGTGCTTGCATGTCCCATGCGTTGCCTGCACGCTGGGGGCATGTTGGAGTTCTCCTCCCACCGTGTTTGTAACACAGCTCTCTCTCTCTCTGCCTGTGCTGTCCAGGACCATTTCATGGACCTAGTTGACCTCAGAATTGTGCTATCCAGTTACACACTCTGGTTTTTGGTTTCACTGAGAAGGGCAGAAGGGGCCCTCTGGAGTGACGGATGTGCTTACACCTTGACTGTCAAAAAATCACATCAGTTTAGTCGCTCAGTCATGTCTGACTCTTTGCGACCCCATGGACTGCAGCACACCAGGCTTCCCTGTCCATCACCAACTCCCGGAGCTTGCTCAAACTCATGTCCATCGAGTCAGTGATGCCATCCGACCATCTCATCCTCTGTCGTCCCCTTCTCCTGCCTTCAGTCTTTTCTAGTATCAGGTCAGGGTCTTTTCCAATGAGTCCGTTCAAATGGATCCACTTGTCACAGCTCATTTAAAAATTGGGAACTTTCTATATAAAAATCACACATTTTATGTGAGTGCACTTTACTGTATTAAAACAATACATATTAAACTAAAATAATGAATGTGTCTTAAAAGAAACTTTAGGGGAGGAAACCTCTAATACATTTTAGTACTTTGAGGTGAGAAGTAATGAACAAACACTCGTGAGAAAGACAAATAAGGGGAAAAGCAGAAACACAAAAGAAGTACCAACCAGGTGCCCTCTTGTAACGATCAGGTATAAGGTGGTACCTTCTCACATCTGAAGCTAAGGACTCACAGACATCATCCTATGTGAGAATTTCCATTATCCATACTGTCGCTAACTTGTGTTTTATTTACAAGTTCATAGGAGTGTATATACCAGTTTCTCTGAAAGCTGTCACTGTCTATCAGGTGACCAAGATACCTGGTTGGTGTTCTTCTCAATCCGCTGACACCGTTGAATTAATGCTAAGAAAGATGAGGACAATCTGCCGAGGAGCGTCGTGTCCTCATTCACCCTAGGGAGCTCAGCAAGAGATCAGCGCCTATGAACACACTGTGGAAGCAGCTGGTGAACTATACCCCCAAGATCAGCGCTGTCCTAGAACCTTGGTTCCTCTGGTCCCTCCTAAGGGTCGTTCTTTGTGAGGGAGGGAAGAGCTGACCTGTCCTGGTGGTGCTCAGCCCCATCACGCCAGCACCCAGTGTCCCACAAAGGGACACAGCATCGGGGCGGGCATCCCCAGGGCACAGCCTCTGGCAGCTCAAATTCTGCAGAACAAACAGACGTCCTCCCAGGGTGACTGCCTTTTCATTAAATTACTTAATTCAAGTAATTTTCTTGTATATAAAATTAATACCTCTGGTTACACTTGCTATGTAACATTTTATGCTTATACATCCTCAACAACCATCAGATGCTTCTACTGAGTTAAACCTTGCTTTATAAATTTCTTTTTTATTCATTCAAAACATGCAGTCCTATATACCTAGGCTTCTTCTGGTTCTAGGGACACAGGCAGGCCGTTGAGGTCTCCCCGGAGCCCACCTGGCCCCCGGGACCTCTCGCCTTCCTGCACTGCCTGTCACGTGCCTGGTTTGAGAGTGGTCTTGTCATATCTTAGCTTCATGTTCTCGCCTTAGTAGCCTGCGCTCAAATTCAAGAGAATACGGTTCTAGTAGTTGTTTGGGTGGTTTTGTTTTGGCTGCACCATGGGTCATGCGGGATCTTAGTTCCCCAACCAGGGATCGTACCCGGGCCCCCTGCATCGGAAGCACAGAGTCTTAACCACTGGACCGCCAGGGAAGTCCCAAAAATACACTTCTAAATGTCAGCAGCCGTTTCCTTTACTGAAGAACTGTGAACTGGCTTTTCTGGCTTCTGCTTCTGTGAAACAGTGGAGAACCTCACCAGGCAAGACGTGCTGCAGAGTGCTCCAAAAGCCAGCTGTCAGTCTCTTCAGAGTGGGTTTCGGTTGTGAGGTTGAGGTGGGTGGAGAGGGGAACGGACAAAGGAACCGCTCTGGGGTCCCTGCTCCTGAAAGGCTGCAGAGGGTGGCTCTGATCCTATACTCCTTGCCTCTTGATTTACTCAGAAGCTGCTGACACTAAGTTGGATGGATTCCTAAATCTGACACAGTGTTGCTTCTTTCTTGCTGTCTTTCAATGTTCTCTTTAATAAGGAGGGAAGAGTGAGAGTGTCTTAGAAGGATGCCTCCCCCCTTGACCGCCAAGCTGTGATGTGAGGGACTCAGCACACATGTGGCTTCTCCCCTTGGGCCCCCCTTTCTTGCTTTCTAAGCACATCATGAGAACATCCGCCCAGCCCCGGGCGGCACGGCTCCTGACTGCTGAATAAACAGAATGGAAGTCGAGCAGCGGAAAATCACGAATGCACACAGAGGCATAATTACAAGGGAAAGTTTTTGACTTGAGCACATTGCTCACCTGGAAAAAAAACTTTAGAGAGAGGAGTTGAAGCTGTTTTCAGTTTGCCCTTCAGAAATAGTTTCTGACAGGGCTGATATTTCCAGAGTTCAAAAGCAACTCTTCGAGCAGAGGATTAAAGTTGGGATTAATTCCACCAGACGGCACGGACATGGTTCAGCAGGCTTCAAAAGCACCTAGGATGCTGATCACAGGAAGGGACGTGGAGTGGAGGAAGCAGCGGCTCCACAGAGGGGTCTGGGCTCCCCCACACCTCGGAAGGCGCTGCCTGAAAGTCCCCGTGAAGCCATCACCTCCAGTGCCTGAGAACGAAGTCGTCCCCGCCCCCCAGCAGTGGGCCTCTGCCGACCACCTACATTGGCTGGGCTAAGGCATTTAAACTTGTGTGAGTCCCATCCCTAAGCCCTCTTCACAAAGCACTAACAGAAAAAAAGAAAAAGAAAAAAACCCACAACTGCACACCACGTGAGCACACACACTGAGTTCACCTGCTCATCAGGAGGATGAGCAACAGAGCCAGGGAAACAGAGGAGCCCCGAAGAGGGATGTGTATTCCGGTGGCCCCCTTACCCCAGGCTTCAAGCTACTCCCAGCCCACGCCAATTCCTTCAGCGATCTGTAGCAAATAAGAAAAAATGAGAACGATACGCTGCATTTCCATAGCTGATTTTTTTTTTTAAGGCTGCCTTTTCTTCTAAACATTTTTAAACTTCTCTGTAGACCCTGAACCCCTTGAGACATGACCCAGCAGTGAAGGTTTTAAATCCGAAGGGCCTCTGTTAGTTCCCAGCCCCCAGGAAACAGACACGGTGAGGAGATTAGAGAGGCGAGATGGGGGTGGGGGGAGCCTGTAGAGCTCGAGGTGGGCCTGAGCCCCAGGGTTGCAGGGGGAGGAGGCGAAGGACTAGGCAGACAGTCTGGGACCCCAGCACACATCTAAGGCAGTTCCTTCCAGCCGGGGTGATGCGGAGTCATCAGCTCTAGCGACCTATCCCAGGAAAGCAGAGGAGCCCATGTCTGCATGGACAGGGTCTCACCCGGTACTCCTGGGTTCCATCAGTGGCTGGAAGCCTCAGCAGAGATGCCGCGATGGATCCGCAGGGGGCAGCAGCTGGGGCCTTGTGGTACCGGGATGTCTGGATGGTCCGTGTTCATGGCTGTCGCGGACCAGCCACATGCTTCATGGATCTACCTCATCTCTTCCCATGGGTCTAGGGAACAACACCTCCACGGGTCTATGGGCCTCTTCCTGTGGAGGGAGGGAGGTGGTCCGACTCCAGCTCCCATCACTGCAGCTGGTCTTGGGGCCACAACCCATACTCACTGCCTCCCTCATCCTCTGCCCACTCCAGTCTCCCCTCACCCTCCACTGGTCTTTGGGGCATCCCGGATGTAACCCAAACCTTGTTCCCTGAGGATCCTGTGTCCGGCCAACCACCAACTGCATGGCCCAGGGCAGCACTGCCTACTAAGAGCCGCGGGGAGGCAGGTAGCCAGAGGCCAAGCCCATCACCTGGGCTCCTTACATATGCCTCCTTGTCCCCATTTTTTAAGAAGCAGCCCGGCCTCCTCCGGCCGACCGTGACCATGACCTTCACACACTGGTTGCCGGACACAAGTATTGCAGGTGCCACCACGGTGCTTGTGGTTCAGTGGGCCTGGCCGTGCACTCTGGCAAGAAAGCTCCCCATTTCTGACCCTGCAGAACCCAAAGTTGGGGAAGGAGAAGCACACAACCCCCAGGGTCATTAGTGGTCTTGGGAAGAGCAGTCACTTCTTCTCCACCCCCCCGTTTCCCAGCCCTGTGTACGTCTGATCCTGCTGGGGCTTGATTCTGGGTGGACCATTCCCATCCCAAAATGAACTGATGGTGGTTCATTCAACCCCATGACTTGAGGGGTCTGGTGGAGCCCATGATGGACAGTTCTGCATGGTCACTTGCCTCCCATCATCAAGGCCCAGTAACACATATGTGTGCTAAGTCGATTCAGTCGTGTCCAACTCTTTGTGACCCTGTGGGCTGTAGCCCACCAGGCTCCACTGTCCATGGGATTCTCCAGGCAAGGGTACTGGAGTGGGTTGCTGTACCTTTCTCCAGGGGATCTTCCCGACCCAGGGATGGAAATGGATACTAATGAACCCTCTGTGCCACCTTTTTCCCACCAAACCTGGGCAGCTGCAGAAAGTACATGTGAACCTCCTGGTGATGCTGACTCCCTTTCCCCCACGCATTCCTGATGGCCCCTCCTGGAGTATTTCCCCCATGAGTCTTCAGCCTCACCTAGGACCATTCCCCTCCTTTCCAGCATGGCCATTCCCCTCCATCTCCATTCCTTCCTTCACCATCTGTTAGGGCAACTCAGGCCTGCTCACCTCACTCAATGCTGGCTGCCACGCTTCAGCTTCAGACAGCCACCTCAGCAGGAGTTTTCCCCACCTCTGGAGGCCTTACCAGGGTGTTAAACCCCATTTCCAATAAAGCGCCCCAAATTGATGAACTCTTGCTTATCCAATCTTATATTCCGTCCCCCTTTGATCAAGGCCCTCAAAATCCAATTCCAGAGATGCCCGTGGCTCCTGTCTGTAATGCTTTCTGGTTCTCCCAGCTCCTTGGGAATATAATCATGTTCCTCCTTGATCAGATTCAGTCTGTGTGCTGGAATCGAACTGGCAGCCAGGAGAGGAGATGAGGGCGACTCCGAGGGGCGCTCCTGTGGCACAGGGCAGGGCCACCTCTTCCTGGCGAGCAGCCACTTCTGCCAGCTCCGAGGCTCGGGGATCTGCAGAGCCAACACCCTCAGAGGCGTCGGTCCAGATGTCCCCGTCACATGCTCACGGGTCATGTGTCCCATCCAGGGCGATGCCCTTAGCAACCTGATAGACCTGCCTTTGCTGAGGCATTCTGTGTCTATCAGGTCCTCAATCTACTCTTCAGCTGTGTCAGTTTTTCCACTGTAGAAGATAAAGACTTTTAGCAAGGGGCCTCCCACCCAGCCTTTAATTGCTCATTAAGGGCCTATTAACAACAATAGTAATAGTAATATTTATCATCCTTCTGCAGGGCCTCAAGGCAGCTTTGCTTAGTCACTCAGTCGGTTCCGATTCTTTGCAACCCCATGGACTGTAGCCCGCCAGGCTCCTTTGTTCATGGGATTTCCACAATATTTTGGAACGGATTGCCATTTCCTTCTCCAGGAACTAGATAATAGGCCTCAGCATACCTGTTTCTTAGCTTGCACCTAGTAAACTAGCGATAAAAGCTTTATGCCAAAGATATTTATATTGATAGCAAAAGACAAATAAATAATGTGCAATAAAGAAAATTATAGTCTAACAGATCAAAGCATGTAATAAGATGAGAAATTGCTCATTATAATATTATAGGAAAGAATATGATTTTTAGTTGTATCTGGAGAAAGATCTCAACTATACATCTGCAAACCAACAATAGCAACAAAAACTTTTGAGAGCGTATCAGAAGGAAATACACCAAAATGTTATGTAGTTGATTTGATTTTTTTCCTTGTCATTTTTCTGTATCTCCTTATTGTCTATAGTGAGTATGTATCTCCTTAACAGTGGGATAATATATGTGCACAGTATTTTCCCAAGAATACTTGGCGTTAAGGCATTGCGCTCAGGATATGGATATCTGCGATGTCCGTCTGGTGACATGTGGTGGGTGGGGACCATTCCCCTGCTTGTGAGAAGCAGCAGGAAGCAGAAAAGCGTGGGGTGGAGGCAGCTCTGGCCGTCATGTGACTTTTCACTGCATCATGATTTGGGTTCAGCTGCCTTTTTATATTTCCCCACGCAAAGCCCAACTCCTTGGAAAAGATCCTGATGCTGGGAAAGATTGAGAACAGGAGAAGGGAGTGACAGAGGATGAGATGGTTGGATGGCATCACCGACTCAATGGACATGAATTTGAGCAAGCTTCAGGAGATAGTGAAGGACAGGGAAGCCTGGTGTGTTGCAATCCGTGGGGTCGCAAAGAGTCAGACACAACTGAGTGACTGGACAATGACAGGGGAAGCAATGGTCTCAAGTAGTCTTTATCACATTTCCCAAAGAGCCCATTCAAGGGAGGAGAACACGAGATGATCCCCGAGGAGCGTCACAAGCTGGCCAGCATCAGGCTCACAACTGGACTTTGTGCAGGACAGCAGCTGTGAGCCACGTGTGGCCACTTAAATTTAGAATTAAGTTAGCAAACAAAACAAAATTTAAAGTTCACTTCCTCAGCCGCACTAGCCACATTTCAAACACTCAGTAGCCACACATGGGTAGTAACTACTCTCTTAAACAAAGCAGAACATTTCCATCATTACGGAAACTTCCACACTGCTCCACAGTTAACAGAGAAAATTAACCAGCTTCTCCCATTTGCAGAGATGACTCAACGTTAATATTATAAAAGAAACTCATACGGGAATTCCCTGGCTGGCAGGTTAGGATTTGGTGACTTTCTAACTTGGTGAACCAGGGGACACTGGTTCAATCCCTGGTCAGGGAATTAACTTCCCACCAGCCATGTGGTGTGGCCAAATAAATAAAGAAAAGAAATGCACATGAACCAATTAAAGGGGAAAACTGAATCTTCTCAATAGATGTCAACAAAGCATTCAGGGAATTTAAGATTTATTTATACAAAAATAAATACACCAAAAATAGACTATGGGGAAAAAATAGACTATGGGAAAATGGAAAGAAAAAAAGAATCCATTTATAGTAACAATAAAGACTACAAGGTGTTCAGGAATAATTTCAATAGTGGATGCACCCATACCTTTGTAGAAAAAATTGCAAATTATTACTAAAGGAAATAAAAGACAACCTAAGTAAATCTAAATATATGCCATGTTCCTAGATGGAAAGATTCAGTTCTCCATGAACTATTCTACATGTCTATCAATTCAAAGCAATTCTATTAAAATTTCCACTAAGGTTTTCTGTGGGACTTGACAAGCTGATCTCAACATTTATCCAGAACTATTAAGAAGAAAGCTGAGCACCGAAGAACTGATGCTTTTGAACTGTGGTGTTGGAGAAGACTCTTGAGAGTCCCTTGGACTGCAAGGAGATCCAACCAGTCCATCATAACGAAGATCAGTTCTAGGTGTTCATTGGAAGGACTGATGTTGAAGCTGAAACTCCAATACTTTGGCCACCTCATTCGTAGTGTTAACTCATTGGAAAAGACCCTAATGCTGGGAAGGATTGGGGGCAGGAGGAGAAGGGGACAACAGAGGATGAGATGGCTGGATGGCATCACTGACTCGATGGACATGGGTTTGGGTGGACTCCAGGAATTGGTGATGGACAGGGAGGCCCGGCGTGCTGCGGTTCATGCGGTCGCAAAAAGTCGGACACAACTGAGTGACTGAACTGAACTGATTAAGAACCAAAGATAGTGAAGACTCTCCTGAAGAAAAAGGAGAAAAGAGACTTGCCCTAGCACCATTCATTCATCTGATAAATCCTACTGAACACTTACTATGTACTAGAGCTTTAGATGCTGGGAATATAGAAGTTAGTACAACGGTCATCAATCTGTGCCCTTGTAGAGCTTGGTAACATTCCAAATATCAAGACTTGCTGTCAAGCTGTAATAATGGAGATGCTATGTATCAGCATAGGCCCAGAGGAACAGACTAGAGAGGCCCAGAAACAGCAACTTGACATGGGATGTGATTTGAAAGAGGAAAAGGAGTCTATACGGAGAAAAAAAATTCCTTGTCACATGCAAGAACCAAGTACAGGTGGATTAAAGACCTAAAGTGAAAAAAAAAGAAAATCTAAAGTGAAATGTAAAGTTTTAAAACTTTTAGAATATAGAAAGATTATTTTGGTGATCTCGGGGTAGGAAAATATTTCTTATAAGACGCAAAACTCACACACCCTTACCAAATTGTTGATAAATTTGACTACACAATCATGTATAACTTTTGGAACTTCGTTGGTGGTCCAGTGGTAAAGAATCTGATTTTTCCAACTCAGGGGACAAAAGCACAATCCCTGGTTGGGGAACTAAGATCCCACAGGCGGTGGGGCAGCTAAGCCCAGGCATTGCAACTGGAAAAGCCCACATGCCACAATGAAGAGCCAGCACAGTCCCCCGCCCCCAAAATTTACAACTTCTTTCAACAAAAATCCCTAGAGTTGAAGTAAGCCACAGATTTGGAGAAGATATTTCCAAAGCATGTAATGGAAAAAAAATTATTATTATACACACACACGCATATATATAAGGGACTGCTACACATCAGTAGGAAAGGACAGTACATTAGAAGATGAGCAAAAGAATATGAATAAGCAATTTATAGAAGAGGAAACTCAAAAAGTCAGTAAGCACCAAAAGAGAGAAATTAGGAAAATGCAAATTAAAACAACAAAATGATAACACAAATCAGATTGGCAAAGAAAAGAACAAAATTAAAGAACATAGACAAAGAAGAAGGGAACACACCACTGGTAAGAGTGTAAATTGATTCAATCACACAAGGAAAATAAGGCAAAATTTGAGAATCAAAATACACATGCTCCTGGCCTTTGCAATGCCACCCTTCATGGGAGAAACTCTTTGCACATGAGCAGAGAGACCCACGTAAGGATGATCACTGCACAGAAAATATAATAACAGTTGCCTGGTTGTCCTGAGTCTGGGGATTTATGGTAAACAGGCATGGAGCCTTACTGGAATGATAGCAAAATATCTGAAAGCTGAATTATAGTAATAGTGGCACAACCTGGTAAATTTGCTAACAGTCCTTAAATTTGTACACTTAAAGTCAGCAAACTATTTGGTATGCAAGTTATTCCTAAGTAAAGTTATTTGAAAATTGTCATCGTAACATTTGCTGCAATGAGTAAAAAATTGAAATCAGCCAATAATTTTATAAATTGATTGTTGTAGAGATGCAATTGAATACAATAAAGTGGTTCAAATAAGTAAACCAGAGCTACTCATATCAACATGAGCAAACCTCCAAAATGAAAAATAATGACTGAGGTTGTAAAAGCAACTTGCAAAACAATACACATAGTGTGGATAGTAATATTTACCTAAAAATTGAAAACACACAGAATGATATTATATAATGTTTATGAGTACATATAAATACAGTGGTGGCACAGAAATACACAGGAATGATAAACACCAAATTTAAGATAGTATTACCAGAGAAATATGTCTTCAGGGTTTTGTTTCTTTAAAACAAACACTGAGAAAAACATGGCAAGATATTACAGCTCAACTCAAATGTTTCTCATAATAGTCTCTGCAATTTTCTGTGTATTCAAAGTAGTTTACAATGAATTTAAAACTACAACATAAAAATAAAATTTATTTTCCTTTTCAGTAGATCGTGATACCCACAGCTCTTACATCTTCCATTAACAAAGAATGTAACTGCCAGAGGGCAAGACAAAGAGTTATACCTATATTCTATAAACTTTATGCACGGTTTACTGATTTCTGGCCTCAGTCTGGCCACTGCTGAATAGTTGAAGCTGGAACGCGGTCAATCGCCTGGAGTCCCGGTCAATACCAGTTGTGTGCAACAGTGACACCTAATGGTCAGACAAAGTACTTCCCTATGCTCTTGGGTCTTGAAGGGCTGGGTGGTGGTGGTTGTTTAAGTCTCCAAGTCGTGGACGACTTTTTTGCGACGCCATAGCCCGCCAGGCTCCTCTATCCATGGCATTCTCCAGCCAAGAATACTGGAGTGGATTGTCACTTCCTCCAGGGGATCTTCCCACCCCAGGGGTCGAACCTGTGTCTCCTGCATTGGTAGGCGGATTCTTTACCGCTGAGCCACCAGGGAAGCCTCTAAGGGCTGGGTGGTGACAGGTGAACACTACCAACCGTATGTGGGGGCGTGTTCTTCCAGTGACTGTTAAGTGAAACAGAACTAATGATTCTGGACTAGAGTGGACTGTAGTTGATCAGGTCCCTTAGCCAACTCAGATGAACACTCCCCCCAGAATAGAGGAACTAATTTGGAGAATTCCGATGCTGCTTTTTCTCTCCTTTCAGGGGTAAGGGAGCCAAGCTCTGAGTCCTGAAGAAGCTTTCTCCAGGCATCCTCAGCACAACCGGGGCAGCGTCTGGAGCCCTTTTAAAAGGATGCCTCCAGCCCACATGTGAAGTGAGATTTGAAGGGAAGAAATGTTTCTGCAGTTGGATAGGAAAGACTCCATGGGCACATGTATTTTTACCCATTTCAAAGCAAGCTGTCTAGTGATGCTACATAAATGGGGAGGAAGTAGTTTCAAAAATCACAGAGTGCTGGGGCCGGACAAGACTTTGGAGCTCGTACTTACCAGTTCCCCACAGACACGGGACATCTTGAGATGCCTGAGAACGTAGTCTTGACCAAGAACAGAAACGACTAGATAACACTAAAGTTTCTAGCACCACACACAGGACCAGTGGCCTTAGCATGAGTTCCCCAAACAGAAAACACGCTGAGATGAGCCAGTTTTCTCCTTCCACAGTCATTTATAAAGCCTTTGAATCTGCACAGTAACAGGCCACCAACAAAACTTACTGCTTATTATCTGCTTTGACATTGAAATCATCACCAGCTTGAGTCTTTCAAAATTACTAAAAGTCAGCATCTTAATTTGAAGGGTGTTAAGTAATCAGTGCAGGGAGAGCTAAAGTCATCAGTACAGTAAAGTTTCACCAGAGAAACAGGCCTGATAGGAGAGAAAGGGAGAGAGAGAGAGATTTACTATATAGAACTGGGCCCCACAAGAGCTGATGCTTCAGTTCCAAAGGCCTGAGTCCAAAGTTCTGAGTCCAAAGGCCTGAGAACCAGCAGAGCCCAGGAGTAGTTCCCGTCCAAAGACCAGCAAGCTTGAAACCCAGAAAGAGATGATGTTTCAGTCAGAAGGCTGTTAGGAGGAAGAACTCTCCAACTCAGGGGAAGGCCAGCCTTTTGGTTCTGTCTATGCCTTCACCTGATCAGATGACACCCACCCATACTGGGAGAGCAATCTGCTTTATTCAGTCTCCAAATGTTACAGAAACATCCTCACAGACACACTCGGGATGCTATGACTAAACATCTGGGCACCCTGTGGCCCAGTCAAGTTGGTACATAAAATTAATCATCACAGTCAGAAGCTGTTAAGTCCCTCCAGGGTGAGGGTGGGAGCTGAGGGAGGCAAGTGCCCACTGGGCCCCACAGGTGCCCAGGACAAGGGCCTGATTCCTAATGGTCCAGCTTCTCGTTGTTTTCTGTCCCTGGAAAGTGGGTTACCAGGTTTATATCAAAACCCTCTTCCTGGGAATTCCCTGGCGGTCCAGTGGCTAGGATTCCACACTTTCACTGCCAAGGGCACAGGTTCAACCCCTAGTTGGGGAATTAAGATTCCACAAGCCTCATGGCCTGGCCAAAACCAAACAAAAAAAAATAAAAGCCCCTCTTCTTTCCCTTCTTCAGGAGACGTTCTAGTCATTGTGGATATCAGGGCTGAAGGAAAGCAGTAGCCATTTTTTGTAGCATTTCAGGAGTCTTTCGACCTGTCAATTCACCGGCGTCCAGGTCTCTTCTGACCCCAGCTCCCCGCACTCCCCCGGTGAGGACAGGGCAGTTTTCTACGCCACAGCACATCCCCTGATGAAAGTGGTTGCTGTCAAGCAAACTGCCGTGGCCACCCTGCAAGCCCCTAAGAAGCTCCCTCCAGCCCTGCCACAGCTTCCAT